>NC_053026.1:164740362-165110922 GCF_003073215.2 Triticum urartu | reverse complement strand
AGCTCTTGCCTCTTCTCCTTCTCCTCACATTGAGACCTCCTCGATCTTCGAACACTTCATCCACACAAAACTCAACAGAAAACTCGGTAAGATCCGTTAGTATAATAAAGAAAATCACTACTCTAAGTACCGTTGAAAACAAATTCATATTTTTTTGGAATGTAGCTACTGTAATATAACTTTTCCATGGCTTAATCCATTGATAGAAATCGATAGTTTCATCAAAACAAGCAAACTATGCATCAAAAATGGAATCTGTCTTAAACAGGACAGTATGTAGTAATCTGAACATTCACCATACCTCTGGTACCCCAAAAATTCTGACAAAATTAGGAAAATAAACAATTTGTATAGAAATACAGTGCAAAAAGTTTTAGAACCGTTTGACGTTCTAGTAAAAAATGTAAAATCGCGCACTACAACCAAAGTTTCTGTTCTGCACCGCACAAACCAACAAGCAATGTAAACATCCTAAAGGCAAATCTTGGCACATTATTCTTGTTTTTAAACTTTATAAAAGCACACAACAGAAATAAATGACTCTCCAAAACTTCCGGGCTGTGTCCCTGGCAGCGCTTTGTTTAAAGCCATTAAGCTAGGCATAAGGTGCTCAAGTAATGAATCCACCCGAATCCCAAGGTATATCAAAGCCAATTTTAATTAAAATTGATTTGTGATTTAGTAGTGAGCACAAAGTAACATATATCATGCAAAAAAGAAGTCTAACTCTCTTCCTATGCATCGGCATGCCATAAAAGAACAATTCATGCACACATAGTAAAGGCCAATGCATAGTATAAACAATTTCTTGCAATTTTATCATATTGGAAACATGGAGAGGCGGAGATGTAGTTCACCTCTCATAATAATTGCAAGCAGGAGCAGCAAGCACATGCATATTATATCTATCAAAATCATCATGTGTAGTAGTGAAACGCAACCCATCAATATAATCCTTGATAAGGGCAAACTTCTCCGATATAGTGTAGTCGGAAGAATTCAAAAAGATAATAGGACTATCATGCGTGGGTGCAATAGAAACAATTTCATGTTTAACATAAGGAACTATAGAAAGTTCATCTCCATAAGCATAATTCATGTTGGCATCTTGGTCATAAGCATAGCAAGCATCATCAAAAAGGGATATTTCAAAAGAATCAACGGGATCATAACAATCATCATAGCAATCATCCTTCGGTAAGCACGAAGGGAAATTAAACAATGTATGAGTTGAAGAGTTACTCTCATTAGAAGGTGGGCATGGGTAGCTAATCCGCTCTTCCTCCTTTTGTTCTTCGCTCTCCTCATCATCTTTTTCATCCAATGAGCTCACATTTTCATCAACTTCTTCTTCCATAGACTCCTGCAAAATATTAGTCTCTTCTCGGACAGCGGAGACTTTCTAAATAAATTCATCAATATCATAATTGTATTTATAGTTCTCATAGCAATATTTAAGGATAGCTAAATTTTCAGGTCTATAAACTGAATCATCAAAATCTTCAAACTCTTTAAACAAAGATTCATTTTCATAAGCACCCATAAAAGCAACGAATTCTTCTATTTGTTCCACATCATAATAATCATATATACCATTAGCATAAGAAGCCAAGGTTTCATCATCATTAAATTCACATGAAAAGGGAATGTGTGTAGCCTTCATCCTAGAGCAACAAGTATAATCATATCTCAAGCATAGTTGTCGAGCATACCAATGCAACATATAAATTTGATCCCATAATAGTTTCCCTTTTTGAGTCAAGCGATAACCCTAAAGTATTCACGTTGATCCAACGTTACTCCCATTATAAGGTTGAATGGGGTTTTCTCAGGATTATCAAAGTAGTACATAATATCTTTCACATATTGAGCATCAAGGGTTTTAGGAGGTTTCCCATCTCCATGAGTAGCAAGTACACCTAATTGTTTTTGGTATTTCATGCTCCATATCCATAACTAAAGATAGAGAACAAATTAGAACAACAAATAAAAATTACTTAGTGATAAAGCAAACAAGCACACACGAGAATATTCACCCCACGCTATTGCTCCTCGGCAACGGCGCCAGAAAAAGGTCTTGATAACCCACAAGTATAGGGGATCAATTATAGCCTCTTTCGATAAGTAAGAGTGTCGAACCCAATGAGGAGCTAAAGGTAGACCAAATATTCCCTCAAGTTCTATCGACCACCGATACAACTCTACGCACGCTTAACGTTCGCTTTACCTAGAACAAGTATGAAACTAGAAGTACTTTGTAGGTATTGTTGGATAGGTTTGCAAGATAATAAATAGCGTGTAAATAAAAAGTAGGGGTTGTTTAGATAAATACACAACTAAGTTAGTTTTATTAGAGAGCATTTTGCCACACAAGAAAGTTATTTGTCCCTAGGCAATCGATAACTAGACCGGTAATCATTATTGCAATTTTATATGAGGGAGAGGCATAAGCTAAAATACTTTCTCTTCTTGGATCATATGCACTTATGATTGGAACTCTAGCAAGCATCCGCAACTACCAAAGATCATTAAGGTAAAAACCAACCATAGCATTAAAGCATCAAGTCCTCTTTATCCCATACGCAACAACCTACTTACTCGGGTCTATGTTTCTATCACTCACGCCACCCACCATAAGCAAATCATGAACATATTGCAAAACCCTACAACGGGAATCCCTCACGCTTGCGCGACACGGAGAGGACCATAGGACAGCACCAATAATAAAACAAGCAACTCAAACCATTCACGATCATCAATTAACCCATAGGACAAAATAGATCTACTCAAACATCATAGGATAGCTATACATCATTGGGAAATAATATATAGCGTTGAGCACCATGTTTAAGTAGAGATTACAATTGGTAAAAGAGGGGTTAAGCCGCTGCATAGAGTGGGGAAGAGTTGGTGATGGCGGTGGTGAAGTTGTTGGTGTAGATTGCGGTGATGATGATGGCGTTCCGGCGCCGTTCCGGCGCCACCGGGAGAGAGGAGGAGAGAGCCCCCCTTCTTCTTCTTCCTTGACCTTCTCCCTAGATGGGAGAAGGGTTTCTCCTCTGGTCCATGGCCTCCATGGCGGCGGAGGGGCGAGAGCTCCTCCGAGATTGGATCTGTCTCTCTGTCTCTCTCTGTTTCTGCGTTCCAGATTCTGCCCTTTCACCATTTCTTATATTCCCAGAGATCCGTAACTCCGATTGGGCTGAAATTTGGACACTATTTTTATCCGGATATTAGCTTTCTTTCGGAGAAAGAAGGGCACCAACCGCCTTATGGGGTGTCCACGAGGGTCAGGGGCGCGCCCCGTGCCTTATGGCCCCCTCGAGCATCGTCTCGCGTTGATTCCACTTCCCAAAATTCACATATATTCCAAAAAAAATCTCCGTCAGTTTTTATCCCGTTTGGACTCCGTTTGATATGGATTTTCTGCGAAACAAAAAAATGCAATAAACAGGAACTGGCACTGGATCGATATGTTAGTCCCAAAAATAGTAACAAAAGTTGCCAAAAGTACATGAAAGTTGTATAATATTGGCATGGAACAATCAAAAATTATAGATACGACGGAGACATATCAGCCACCACGATGAGGAGGGTGTTGGGGAACGTAGTATTTCAAAAAAAATTGCCTACAATCACGCAAGATCTATCTAGGATAAGCATAGCAACGAGCGGGGAGAGTGAGTCCACATACCCTCGTAGACCGAAAGCGGAAGCATTAAGTAACACGGTTGATGTAGTCGAACATCTTCGCGATCCAACCGATCAAGTACGGAACGCACGACACGTCCGCGATCTACACACGTTCATCTCGGTGACGTCCCTCGAACTCTAGATACAGCTGAGGCCAAGGGAGAGTTTCATCAGCATGATGTCGTGGTGACGGTGATGATGAAGTTACCTATGCAGGGCTTCTCCTAAGCACTACATCAATATGACCGAGGTGGAAATCTGTGGAGGGGGCACCGCACACGGCTAAGAAATCAACTTATGTGTCTATGGGGTGCCACCCTCCCCCATATATAAAGCAATGGAGGAGAGGGCCGGCCGGCCTCATGGGGTGCGCCCCAAGGGGGGAATCCTACTCCTACTAGGAGTAGGTTCCCCCCTTTCCTAGTCCAACGAGGAGGGGAAGGGAAGGGAAGAGGGAGAGAAGGAAAGGGGGGCCTCCCCCCTCCCAATTCAGATTGGGATTGGGGGGCACGCTCCTCCTCTTGGCTGCCTCCTCCTCTCTTCCACTAAAGCCCATGAAGGCCCATTAAACCCCCGGGGGTTTCCGGTAACCCCCCGGTACTCTGGAAAATGCCTGAACCTATCCGAAACCTTTCCAGTGTCCAAACATAACCTTCCAATATATCAATCTTTATGTCTCGACCATTTCGAGACTCCTCATCATGTCCGTGATCACATCCGGGACTCCGAACAACCTTCGGTACATCAAATCACATAACTCACAATACATATCGTCATCGAACGTTAAGCGTGTGGACCCTACGGGTTCGAGAACTATGTAGACATGACCGAAACTCATCTCCGGTCAATAACCAATAGCGGAACCTGGATGCTCATATTGGTTCCTACATATTTTACGAAGATCTTTATCGGTCAAACCGCATAACAACATACGTTGTTCCCTTTGTCATCGGTATGTTACTTGTCCAAGATTCGATCGTCGGTATCATCATACCTTGTTCAATATCGTTACCGGCAAGTCTCTTTACTTGTTCCGTAATACAACATCTCGCAACTAACTCATTAGTCACATTGCTTGCAAGGCTTATAGTGATGTGCATTACCGAGAGGGCCCAAAGATACCTCTCCGATAATCGGAGTGACAAATCCTAATCTCGATCTATGCCAACTCAACAAACACCATCAGAGACACCTGTAGAGCATCTTTATAATCACCCAGCTACGTTGTGACATTCGATAGAACACAAAGTGTTCCTCCGGTATTCGGGAGTTACATAATCTCATAGTCATAGGAACATGTATAAGTTATGAAGAAAGCAATAGCAATAAACTAAATGACCGTAGTGCTAAGCTAACGGATGTGTCATGTCAATCACATCATTCTCCAATGATGTGATCCTGTTTATCAAATGACAAATCATGTCTATGATTAGGAAACTTAACCATCTTTGATTAACGAGCTAGTCTTGTAGAGGCATACTAGTGACACTCTGTTTGTCTATGTATTCACACATTTACTAAGTTTTCGCTTAATACAATCCTAGCATGAATAATAAACATGTATCATGATATAAGGAAATATAAATAACAACTTTATTATTGCCTCTAGGGCATATTTCCTTCAGTCTCCCACTTGCACTAGAGTCAATAATCTACATTACATTGTAATGTTTCTAACACCCATGGAGTCTTGGTGCTGATCATGTTTTGCTTGTGAGAGAGGCTTTGTCAATGGCTCTATAACATTCAGGTCCCTATGTATCTTGCAAATCTCTATGTCTCCCTCCTTGACTTGATCGTGGATGGAATTGAAGAGTCTCTTGATGTGCTTGGTTCTCTTGTGAAATCTGCATTCCTTTGCCAAGGCAAGTGCACCAATATTGTCACAAAAGATTTTCATTGGACCCGATGCACTAGGTATGACACAAAGATCGGATATGAACTCCTTCATCCAGACTCCTTCCTTTGCTGCTTCTAAAGCAGCTATGTACTCCGGTTTGTACGTAGATCCCGCCACGACGCTCTGCTTGGAACTGCACCAACTTACAGCTCCTCCATTTAATAAAAATACGTATCCGGTCTGTGATTTAGAGTCATCCGGATAAGTCTCAAAACTTGCATTGACATAACCATTTATGACGAGCTCTTTTTCACCTCCATAAACGAGAAACATATCCTTAGTCCTTTTTAGGTATTTCAGGATGTTCTTGACCACAGTCCAGTGATCCACTCCTGGATTACTTTGGTACCTCCCTGCTAAACTAATAGCAAGGCACACATTAGGTCTGGTACACAACATTGCATATATGATAGAACCTATGGCCGAAGCATAGGGAATGACTTTCATTTTCTCTCTATCTTCTACAGTGGTCGGGCTTTGAGTCTGACTCAACTTCACACCTTGTAACACAGGCAAGAACCCTTTCTTTTCTTGACCCATTTTGAACTTCTTCAAAACTTTATCAAGGTATGTGCTTTGTGAAAGTCCAATTAAGCGTCTTGATCTATCTCTATAGATCTTTATGCCCAATATATAAGCAGCTTCGTCGAGGTGTTTCATTGAAAAATTCTTATTCAAGTATCCTTTTATGCTATTCAGAAATTCAGTATCATTTCCAATCAACAATATGTCATCTACATATAATATCAGAAATGCTATAGAGCTCCCACTCACTTTCTTGTAAATACAGGCTTCTCCAAAAGTCTGTATAAAACCATATGCTTTGATCACACTGTCAAAGCGTATATTCCAACTCCGAGATGCTTGCACCAGTCAATAAATGGATCGCTGGAGCTTGCACACTTTGTTAGCACCTTTTGGATCGACAAAACCTTCTGGTTGCATCAAATTCAACTCTTCTTTAATATATCCATTAAGGAATGCAGTTTTGACATCCATTTGCCAAATTTCATAATGATAAAATGTAGTAATTGCTAACATGGTTCGAACAAACTTAAGCATCGCTACGAGTGAGAAGGTCTTATCATAGTCAACTCCTTGAACTTGTCGAAAACCTTTCGCAACAAGTCGAGCTTTGTAGACAGTAACATTACCGTCAGCGTCGGACTTCTTCTTAAAGGTCCATTTTTTCTCTATGGCTTGCCAATCATCGAGCAGGTCAACCAAAGTCCACACTTTGTTCTCATACATGGATCCCGTCTCTGATTTCATGGCCTCAAGCCATTTCGCGGAATCTGGGCTCATCATCGCTTTCTCATAGTTCGTAGGTTCGTCATGGTCAAGTAACATGACCTCCAGAATAGGATTACTGTACCACTCTGGTACGGATCTTACTCTTGTTGACCTACGAGGTTCGGTAGTAACTTGATCATAAGTTTCATGATCATCACCATTAGCTTCCTCACTAATTGGGGTAGGAATCATTGGAACTGATTTCTGTGATGAACTACTTTCCAATAAGGGAGCAGATACTGTTACCTCATCATGTTCTACTTTCCCCCCACTCACTTCTTTCGAGAGAAACTCCTTCTCTAGAAAGGATCCATTCTTAGCAACGAATATCTTGCCTTCGGATCTGTGATAGAAGGTGTAACCAACAGTCTCCTTTGGGTATCCTATGAAGACACATTTCTCCAATTTGGGTTCGAGCTTATCAAGTTGAAGCTTTTTCACATAAGCATCACAGCCCCAAACTTTAAGAAACGGCAACTTGGGTTTCTTACCAAACCACAGTTCATATGGTGTCATCTCAATGGATTTAGATGGTGCCCTATTTAACGTGAATGCAACCGTCTCTAAAGCATAACCCCAAAACAATAGCGGTAAATCAGTAAGAGGAGAAAATAAAATTTGGATTAATCAGGTGCTCCATGGTATGTAAAACAACCATATATGTACAATACTCCCAAGGTGTTGTGAGTATGGATACTAAAGTGATCAAAGTACTGATCGTGGGACAACAGTGAAAGATGTCATTGCGTACTAGAGTAAGTACTGATGATATGTTTTCTTGCAAGCGGGGATCATGAAGAGTTCATTGTAAAATGTTACATCGATACAGTCTTCATCTTTTCTCCATGCGATTTTCAATTTAAGTTAAGGGTTCTGTGTAATACACAATATGGTGGCACGGTAGTTGGAAATTGTTCCCAACAGGATACTGTGGCGAACTCTATAACAAATGACTAAGTATGTTGATGCTTTAGAAGTGACAAACAAGATGTTGAATCATATAGTTCATTCATGAACTTAGTATGGTTCCAAGATGGATTTTGTCAATGGGACACTACTGCAGGTAGTTTCTCCATAACTCAGTCTGAGGAATCCAGGTTCGACCTATGATTCACATACATAAAAGCCAAGTCCGCACAAAATATGAATTTTGTGAAAGCGTGAAAACGCGAGGATATGCAGAGATAGACACGGAAATGAAGTTGTCAGATCCGATGGAAATCAGGCTATACCACATGCGAAGCAATTTTTACACTGGTATGCCATAGGTGTAAAGTGCATTGGCATTAACTAGATTATTGTCTCTAGTACAAGTGGGAGTCTGTGGGAGATATGCCCTAGAGGCAATAATAAATGCTATTACTTATCTCCATGTTCATAATTATGTTTATGTTCCATGCTATAACTGCTATGGTTCTCGAATCTGCAATAACACGAGGCTCGGAGGAAGACTCATATGCACGTGTGGAATAATAAACGGTAAGAAGTATTCCTAGTCTGGCCTCTAAGACTAGCTCAAGTGTTGCAGGATGATTCTGTTTTCCTGGTAATGGGCATGTCGATGCGAGAAACTTTGAGGGCACAATGTTAAGAGAACATTTGTGTTGAATCGACCCGGATTGATGTTATGCTATGAGATTCGTTCGTCACAAGTTAATGGTACATAACACAGAGATGGTTAACGCTTGCATAATTCCTTAGACCATGAGAGTATCGAGTTCCTTCATACTTCCTTCATGAACTTTGGGGTTTGTTAAACGTCATCCGTAAATGGGTGGCTATTACGGCGGCTTACGGGTTCATGGAAAAGTGTGTCAAGTAACTTGATAGCTCAAGATTGGGATTTGCTCCTCCGACGATGGAGAGATATTCTCGGGCCCTCTCGGTGTTACAGTATCCATCATCGTCTGGCCAGACACAGTATGATTTGATCACAGGGATGCCGCAACACGGAAACGAGAAAAGAGAACAAAACCGGTAACGAGGTAACTAGCATAGTGGACAAGTCATTGATCCACGGGGATGCAAGTAAATCTCACCTCAGGTATTTGTAACATATCACGAAGCAATAGGAATAGCACACAACAACTAGAGGTTCACTCGAATATTCATTCGTGTGGGTATATGGGTCAATATGGGTGTCCACGGCTCCGATGTTGATCATTGATCGGAAGGGGTTCCAGGTCATGTCTATACTTCACCGAACCTATAGGGTGACACGCTTAAGGGTCATCTATCTGCTGAATACTAGACAGGGAGTCTGAGAGAAAGTAACCGGAAAAGTTTCGGAGACAACGGAAGAGTTCCGGAGAGAGAACACCGAAAGAGTTTCTGTAAAACCAAAAAGTTTTTTCATAATATATTATTAGGTCAAAATGGTTTTGGCACTCGCCTGGAAATTCTTAGAGGGCCCCAGAATTGGTCTGGGAACTTTTGGGAATTTTTGGAGAGAAAAACCGAAAATGTTCCGGAGCTGCCGTAACCGCCGGTGTTGCTTTTCGCTGATAAAAATCACCACACTGGAAATGTTTCGGATCATGCCTAGAAGAATTTTAGAGGGTGCCAGAAATGTTCTGGGACCTTCCAGAATTTTTATAAAAATGTTTCGCGGAAAACATCTTGTCTCAGCACGAGGGGACAAGATCCCATGAATCGGGGGTTACATGTTTGGTGGCTTTTTGTCTAGGGAGCACCCATGTTTCTAGGAGACATGTTGGTGGCTTGTTGGCCCCCCCATGGGAGGGGGCAATTTTGTGGCTGGCCAAGGGGGTGCGTCCATGGTGTCCCCTTGGTGCCCCACTTGAGTTACCATTTCACCCTTCATGTGGGACATGTAGCATGGGTGTTTTGGTATTTCCTCCACCACCCCACCCCTTGCCTTGGCCTATAAAAGGAGGAGAAGGGGCTGCCATTCTCCTCATACCTTCTCACATACAAGTGCCATGCAATGATCTGGCTTCTCTCTCCCTCCTCGTAAAATAGTTTCGTAGAGCCGAAAGGCTGTCTGGATTCCGGCAGGAACTAGTTCTAGACGGCGAAGCCCTGCCGGATAGATGACACCGTTTGTGTGCAACTCTGTAGAGAGATCGTAGTTTCGGTCTTAGTTCAAAGGTCCTCCCGAAGGGCTGTCCGAGTGACCGTTCGAGTTTCAAAGGTCCTCCCGAAAGGCTGTCCGCGTCACCGTCCGGGGGGCTATTCGACCGCCTCCCGGAGGGCTGTCTAAGGAGCAGATGAGGGTATACATCCTCGCGGCTGGGAGGTTGTAAATCCTAGCTGCACGGATCTGCACCACCGATTGTCATCGACTCTACTTCCCGCTGCGCTACGAGTCAGTAACGAAAAGGATCAAACCATGTATGCAATCTCCATAGTGGTCCTGGGCTGGTGCGTAGGTCGGAAATTTTTTGTTTTCTGCTGTGTTACCCTACAGTGGCATCAAGAGTCGTGCTATGCGTAGATGCAGGTTTTGATCGAGAATACAGGGAGAAGTATGGGTATTGCATAATATAATTGGGTAGTAGATGAGATCTATTGCGGAAAATTATTTATGCGGGTGATAGATGAAATCTGTTACCCGACGTTCTTGTTGCTTCCCTAGAATTTGCGTTTGCTCAATCTCGAGACATCATGGTGGAATTTGACAAAGTTCTGGCAATCCGTGATCCTGATTGATCATGGAAGTGCTATCAGTTCTTTGGGTTCTGCCATAGTCAAAAGAAAGATGAAATTCGCAGATGAAAGGGCATTGCTATATGATCTGCACTGGGGTCATGCGTATGACGAAGTTTAGTATGGGGCTCGAGATTTAATTATCTCGTGTTTCATACACCCCGAGATGTTAATCTAGCAACTTTAATAATCATACTTGATGATAAAACGTTGGTAGCTGCGGTTTAAGTCAAAACCTTAGAAGCCACGTAAAATAAAATTTTGCATAAACCGATTAGAGGCGTCTAACTTGGTTTTGCAGGATGTGCATGTGATGTGGTATAGCAATGCTCATATTCAATTTGATTATGTATGAGATGACTATATGATGTAATTAACATGACCTGCGTGTCATAATTCGGCATGATGGTTGGAGCCATATGATTGTCACTTTAATGACCTACGTGTCCACCTTAAGTAGTGCACTTATTTTATTAGCTATAGAGATAGCAATATTATCTGGTGCATCGACAAGGTGGTGGCAATCTTCCTGAAGGTGAACACCGACGTGAATGCCGAAGACAAAGAAATGAAAGACTTCTCCGTCAGAAAGGGCTATACCATATCATGATATTATGAATTGCCTGAGATGTTTATCCCTTATGATGCACCCTTCTTGATTGCGCGGTAGTCGCTTTTTATTAGGGTGATCTCTCACTAAAATATCAAGTAGTTAGTGGTCTCCCAAGTGTAGCACCGTCATGGCACCTATCTTTTCGGGGTGCGCCATGGATGCATGGGTACGAACGATTAGAGAAGTGTGAGGCGGGTGAGGTCAGACCTCGCAGCAAGATAACTTGGTTGTCTTGACGTTCATGGCAGGATCGTCCTGAGCTCCGAACACACACATCGAAAGATGAGCAAGAGTCACATAGAGATGTGATCGCCAAGTTGGCCTACCGATTAAAATTCCCGTTATGAGATGATGATTCTATGGCGATGAATTGAAGTCTAGATCTTGTATCACTCAAAATCAATTATGAGAGATATTGATTTGAGTGGGAGCGCACTGTTGAATTAACATGTTTAATTCTTAGTGCAATTAATTATGAACATTATCTAAGTGTTTCTTGCAAAATAGTTGTAGAATAATGGCTCGCGTTTCCACCTTCCCTGTTAAAATTGAATAGCTGTTAAATATCTGGTTAAAACTTTATGATTGGTAACGTAATGTGAGGATTGTCCTCAAAAGTGCCGAGTAGGACTTTGTCCTATCGCATGCTTTCCGTATCCTCCCGCTAATGCTATGGATCATGTGACTCTCGTCCTTCGATCCAAAAGCTAGAATTCTGTTATGGTCAAGTGGAATATGTTTGCTTCCATAAAACCGAAACTTCGAAAGTTGGGATAGTTATATGATATTCATGGAACTGAAAATTATTTTCAGATACAAACAAAGCAATGTTTGTTTGCAAGTATTAGTAAAAGTGTTTACTATGCATTTGACTGTTGGGAAAGGGATCCAGAAGAACGCCTGTCATATAATGAAAGGTGAATAAAACAACAACTTAAAGAGAAAGGAAGTGTCCAAAGGGTGTTAGTATGACTTACACGCCTAGGAAGTCTGGGGCTAATGCCACTCTTAAGTTGGGCGCTTCTTTTGCGAGTAGGAGAAATACTAAAAGTTAAACTATTAGAAGTATAAAGGCAGAAAGAAAGATGACTGGAATATCCAGCTCATGTATGAATGTCATACAAGTTTTTGATGTATAGTAGGCTCGTCAAAGATATAGTTCTTGGGAATTATGGTTAAACATGTTAATCACTAATTCTTGGGTATTGTGAGTTAATCACAAAGATACCCACTCGATTGCATTCTGTTGCGAATCAATGTAAGAGCTACTATGGCCTAAAAAGACTAGCCAGAAATGAGGTTAAGGTATACACATGGAACATAGTAAATGTTACTATACCTTCCAACGGTGTATTGCCGTCTGTATTTATTTTCATAATTCATTTAGAGTTTTACAAACTCTAGCCCATTGCATAAGGTATCTTGCAAGAAGGTTGTTCATAAGAGAACTTTTTATGTTCTATGTTATGAATAACATAAGGGCCATACTTTCATTATGAATGAGATGTATGTTATGAATATTTATAATAATACAATACCTCTGGGTTTACTTTCATAATTTATTTTAGAGTTTCATACACTCTAGCCCATTGCACAATGTTTGTTGCAAAAGAGTTGTTCATAAAACCAACAATTGTTGTTAAGTATTATGAATAACATGAAGGGTCATGCTTCCATCCAATATGGGATGTATGTTATGAATATTGATGGTAATATGATAGATCCATAACGCTGACGCTAAATGTCGTGAGACTATGAGAATACCACACATGTGTGGCACTGCATTTGGTCACATTGGAGAAACCCGCAAGGAAAAATTCCATTATGATGGATTTTGAAGTCGTTTGATTTTGAATCATCTGACACTTGCAACTTTCCTCCGAAAAGTGAAGTGACTGAAATACCGTTCACAGGCCATAAGGAACGAGCAACAAACTTATTGGTGATCATACATTTTGATGTGTGTAGTTCAATAAATGTTGTTGCAAGTGGTGGATTTATTTATCTTCAGAAATGACTCAAGTAGATATATGGATATTTAATTGATGAGACGTAAGTCTGGATCTTTTGAAATCATTCGAAAGGTTTTCAAAAATGAAGTAGAAGTTATTGTAACAAGAAAATTATGTTTCTGCAATTTGATTGCACAAAGGAATATTTGATTACATGTTTAGCGAATGTCTGATGAGTTTTGAAAGGGGTTTCATAAATTGCACCTCCCGGAACACCACTGCAAGTGGAAAGTCCATGGAGATGTAATTGAACCATTTATGACATGGTAAGGTCAAAGATGACATAAATAAATTTGCCATTATCCCTTTTAAAGTGATGCTTTAGAGACTGCGGCTTTTACACTTAAAAGATCTACATCGGGTCTAATGAAATGAAGCCATGGTATGGTACACCCAACCATGTTATATCTTTTCTTAACATTTGGAATATGGGGCTTGTGTAAAAGGTTACAAACCTAATCCAAATCAGACAAGTGCTACTTTGTAGGTTATACCAAAATGTTGGGTATTCCCCCCTCACTATACCGAGGCAAATAGTTTTGCCACGAAACGGTGTGCTTTTAAAGAGAATGGTTCTTTCAAAAAGGTGAGTGGGAGAATAGTGCAACTCGACGAGATAAACAGTATCTTCGTCATCAGATCGAAGGAAAGAGACCTTGAAAGTAATTCCAGAGTTTCCTACTACGACTGATACAGGAAGTCTCTACAATAAAATGTATGAACTTCAGTCGACCTTACTGCTGAACCACGTAGGCAAGGCTCGTGCAAACCTCTCAGGTGTGCAAACGAGATATTGTTGTTATACAACATTATATCTACGATACACAAGTAAGCGTTGATGGGCCCTGACTCCGGAATTGGCTAAATGCAAATACAACCCGAGTTAGTTTCCATATAAGTGATTCAAGATTAAAACCTTGATACACCTTTCGGAAGACTTAGAGTCTAACAAATATTTTTGGAACTTAAAACTGATACGGATAAAAATATTTTATCCATAAATCTCGACTTGTTGAAATAACAAGTTCAAGAGTTGACTACAATGAGGTTGTTTTCATCGTAGCGATGCTTAAAGTCGGTTCGGGTTGAACTAGCAATTAATACATATTTCAATCATGAGATATGAAACATGGATGACAATAGGATTTCCATCTGATGGAAATGAATCCAAGGACTTGCATGTGTTACAGTCCAAGGCATTTTGTCTATCCAGAGGATGCTAGTAAGGGTGGAAACTTCAGAGTTCCAGCGATGGACAGAAGAGAGAAAAATGGAGTTTGAATCTTCGTGCTTTGATGAAATGGTGAAAGGGTTCTGACTTCATCAATGGGTAACGAATATGCTTGTAATTCAAGAAAGTAAGTGGGAGTGTAATAATATTTCTAAAAACCTTGTGTGCTTGACACATTGTTAATTGGAAATAAATTTCTTAACACGAATTAGGACTTCATTTGAAAATAGTTATTTTGAAGTGCTTAGGCTAAATAGCCTCAATATTAGGCATAATGATCTATGGCGATAGATTTACCTAATAGGGCTAAGCAATGAATACATATTGACAAGGTTCTAAAACCTTTTAGCAATTAAAACCGCCAAGGAGTGATGCTTGCCGGAGTCACATGGAAGAGTTTTTTGCAAGACTCGGTGTCCCAAAACACTGATGAGAAAAATACATGATGCAGATTCCACACACTTTTGTGTTTGGATTAATCATGTACTCCATGGTATGTAAAACAACCAGATATGTACGGTACTCCCAAGGTGTTGCGAGTATGGATACTAAAGTGATCAAAGTACTGATGATATGGACAACAGTGAAAGATGTCATTGAGTACTAGAGTAAGTACTGATGATATGTTTTCTTGCAAGCGGGGATCATGAAGAGTTCATTGTAAAATGTTACATCGATACAGTCTTCATCTTTTCTCCATGCAATTTTTGATTTAAGTTAAGGGTTTTGTGTAATACACAATATGGTGGCACGGTAGTTGGAAATTGTTCCCAACGGGATACTGTGGCGAATTCTATAACAAATGACTAAGTATGTTGACGCTTTAGAAGCGACAAACAAGATGTTGAATCATATAGTTCATTCATGAACTTAGTATGGTTCCAAGATGGCTTTTGTCAATGGGACACTACTGCAGGTAGTTTCTCCATAACTCAGTCTGAGGAATCCAGGTTCGACCTGTGATTCACATACATAAAAGCCAAGTCCGCACAAAATATGAATTTTGTGAAAGCGTGAAAACGCGAGGATATGCAGAGATAGACACGGAACTGAAGTTGTCAGATCTGATGAAAATCAGGCTATACCACATGCGAAGCAATTTTTACACCGGTATGCCATAGGTGTAAAGTGCATTAGCATTAACTAGATTATTGACTCTAGTACAAGTGGGAGTTTGTAGGAGATATGCCCTAGAGGCAATAATAAATGCTATCACTTATCTCCATGTTCATAATTATGTTTATGTTCCATGCTATAACTGCTATGGTTCTCGAGTCTGCAATAGCATGAGGCTTGGAGGAAGACTCATATGCACGTGTGGAATAATAAACGGTAAGAAGTATTCCTAGTCTGGCCTCTAAGACTAGCTCAAGTGTTGCATGATGATTCTGTTTTCCTGGTCATGGGCATGTGTTTGCGAGCAACTTTGAGGGCACAATGTTAAGAGAACATTTGTGTTGAATCGACCCGGATTGATGTTATGCTATGAGATTTGTTCGTCACAAGTTAATGGTACATAACATAGAGATGGTTAACGTTTGCATAATTCCTTAGACCATGAGAGTATCGAGTTTCTTCATACTTGCTTCATGAACATTGGGGTCTGTTAAACGTCATCCGTAAATGGGTGGCTATTACGGCGACTTACGGGTTCATGGAAAAGTGTGTCAAGTAACTTGATAGCTCAAGATTGGGATTTGCTCCTCCGACGATGGAGAGATATTCTCGGGCCCTCTCGGTGTTACGGTATCCATCATCGTCTGGCCAGACACAGTGTGATTTGATCACAGGGATGCCGCAACACGGAAACGAGAAAAGAGAACAAAACAGGTAACGAGGTAACTAGAATAGTGGAGAAGTCATTGATCCATGGGGATGCAAGTAAATATCACCTCAGGTATTTGTAACATATCATGAAGCAACATGAATAGCACACGGCAACTAGAGGTTCACTCGAATAATCATTCGTGTGGGTATAGTGGTCAATATGGGTGTCCACGGCTCCGATGTTGATCATTGATCGGAAGGGCCTCCAGGTCATGTCTATACTTCACCGAACCTATAGGGTCACACGCTTAAGGGTCATCTATCTGCTGAATACTAGACAGGGAGTGTGAGAGAAAGTCACCGGAAAAGTTTCGGAGACAACGGAAGAGTTCTGGAGAGAGAACACCGAAAGAGTTTCGGTAAAAATGAAAAGTTGTTTCGAAATATATTATTAGGTCAAAATGGTTTCGGCACTCGCCTGGAAATTCTTAGAGGGCCCTAGAATTGGTCTGGGAACTTTTGGGAATTTTCGGAGAGAAAAACCGAAAATGCTCGAGAGCTGCCGTAACCGCCGTTGTTGCTTTTCGCTGATAAAAATCACCACACTGGAAATGTTTCGGATCATGCCCGGAAGAATTTTAGAGGGTGCCGGAAATGTTCTGGGACCTTCCAGAATTTTTATAAAAAAATGTTTCGCAGAAAACATCTTGTCTCAGCACGAGGGGACAAGATCCCACGAATCGGGGGTTATATGTTTGGTGGCTTTTTGTCTAGGGAGCACCCATGTTTCTAGGAGAGTAGTTGGTGGCTTGTTGCCCCCCATGGGAGGGTTTAATGTTGTGGCTGGCCAAGGGGGTGCCTCCATGGTGTCCCCTTGGTGCCCCACTTGAGTTGCCATTTCACCCTTCATGTGGGACATGTAGCATGGGTGTTTTGGTATTTCCTCCACCACCCCACCCCTTGCCTTGGCCTATAAAAGGAGAAGAAGGGGCTGCCATTCTCCCCATCCCTTCTCACATACAAGTGCCATGCAATGATCTGGCTTCTCTCTCCCTCCCCGCGAAATAGTTTCGTAGAGCCGAAAGGCTGTCTGGGTTCCGGCAGGAACTAGTTCTGGACGACGAAGCCATGCCGGATAGATGACACCGTATGTGTGCAACTCTGTAGAGAGATCATAGTTTTGGTCTTAGTTTGAAGGTCCTCCCGACGGGCTGTCCGAGTGACCGTTCGAGTTTCGAAGGTCCTCCCAAAGGGCTGTCCGCGACACCGTCCGGGGGGCTATTCGACCGCCTCCCGGAGGGCTGTCTGAGGAGCAGATGAGGGTATACATCCTCATGGTTGGGAGGTTGTAAACCCTAGCTGCGGGGATCTGCACCACCGATCGTCATCGACTCTACTTCCCGCTGCACTACGAGTCGGTAACGAAAAAGATCAAACCATGTATGCAGTCTCCATAGTGGTCCTGGGCTGGTGCGTAGGTTGGAATTTTTTGTTTTCTGATGTGTTACCCTACAGCATGACCCTAAAAGATATTAATCATATAAATAGAACAACCATTATTCTCTGATTTAAATAAATAATCGTCTCACATCAAACAAGATCCAAATATAATGTTCATGCTTAACGCTGGCACCAAATAAAAATTATTCAGGTCCAAAACTAATCCCGAAGGTAGATGTAGAGGTAGCGTGCCAACGACGATCACATCAACTTTGGAACCATTTCCCACACGCATCTTCACCTCGTCCTTAGCCAATCTTCACTTAATCCATAGCCCCTGTTTTGAGTTGCAAATATTACCAACAGAATTAGTATCAAATACCCAGGCGCTACTGCGAGCATTAGTAAGGTACACATAAATAACATGTATATCAAATATACCTTTCACTTTGCCATCCTTCTTTTCCACCAAATACTTGGGGAAGTTCCGTTTCCGGTGACCAGTCCCTTTGCAGTAGAACCACTCAGTCTCAGGCTTAGGTCCAGACTTGGGCTTCTTCACTTGAGCAACAACTTGCTTGCCGTTCTTCTTGAAGTTCCCTTCTTCCCTTTGCCCTTCTTCTTGAAACTGGTGGTCTTGTTGACCATCAACACTTGATGCTCCTTCTTGATTTCTACCTCTGCAACCTTTAGCATCGCGAAGAGCTCGGGAATAGTCTTATCCACCCCTTGCATATTACAGTTCATCATGAAGCTTTTGTAGCTTGGTGGCAGTGATTGAAGAACTCTGTCAATGACACTATTAACCAGAAGATTAACTCCCAGCTGAGTCAAGTGAATGTGGTACCCAGACATTCTGAGTATGTTCTCACTAACAGAACTATTCTTCTCCATTTTGCAGCTGTAGAACTTATTGGAGACTTCATATCTCACAATCCGGGCATTTGCTTGAAATATTAACTTCAACTCCTAGAACATCTCATATGCTCCATGACATTCAAAACATCGTTGAAGTCCCGGTTCTAAGCCGTAAAGCATGGCACACTGAACTATCGAGTAGTCATCAGGTTTGTTCTGCCAGGCGTTCATAACATCTGGAGTTGCTCCTGCAGCGAGTTTGGCACCTAGCGGTGCTTCCAGTGCATAATTCTTCTGTGCAGCAATGAGGATAATCCTCAAGTTACGGACTCGGTTCGTGTAGTTGCTACCATCATCTTTCAACTTAGCTTTCTCTAGGAACGCATTGAAATTCAACGGAACAGTAGCACGGGCCATTTATCTACAATAACATAGACATGCAAAATACTATCATGTACTAAGTTCATGATAAATTAAAGTTCAATTAATCATATTACTTAAGAACTCCCAGTTAGATAGACATCCCTCTAATCATCTAAGTGATCACGTGATCCATATCAACTAAACCATGTCTGATCATCATGTGAGATGGAGTAGTTTTCAATGGTGAACATCACTTTGTTGATCATATTTACTACATGATTCACGCTCGAGCTTTTGTTCCCAGTGTTCCGAGGCCATATCTGCATATGCTAGGCTCGTCAAGTTTAACCCGAGTATTTTGCATGTGCAAAACTAGCTTGCACCCATTGTATGTGAACGTAGAGCTTATCACACCCGATCATCACGTGGTGTCTCGGCACGACGAACTGTAGCAATGGTGCATACTTAGGGAGAACACTTGTTCCTTGAAATTTAGTGAGAGATCATCTTATAATGCTACCGCTGAACTAAGCAAAATAAGATGCATAACGGATAAACAACACATGCAATCAAATAAGTGATATGATATGGCCATCATCATCTTGTGCCTTTGATCTCCATCTCCAAAGCACCGTCATGATCACCATCATCACCGCCTTGACACCTTGATCTCCATCGAAGCATCGTTGTCGTCTCGCCAACTATTGCTTCTATGACTATCGCTACCGCTTAGTGATAAAGTAAAGCAATTACATGGCGATTGGAATTCATACAATAAAGCGACAACCATATGGGTCCTATAAATGGAAACCCGCACCCTCTGCCTGGTGTGCCTTTTCCAGAGCTCCCTCCTTTCGTATTGCCCCCTTACCCGGCTATGGGCTGGAATGATGTGCCACCTTCCCCTTTGGAGCATCCGGACATGGGTGACAACAACTGGGGCAATGCTGTTTGGGGTGAGGAAGATGAGATTGCTCAAGATGATATGCAAGCTGAGCAGCAGTCCATGGTTACGGATCTCTCTGAAGATTTCTCTGGCTCTGTTGAGCAAAATATTCAGCCAAATTTTGTTCTGGTTTTTGATGTAGAGCAGAATGCTGAGCAACCTATTGTAAATCCTAGCTGCGGGGATCTGCACCGCCGATCGTCGTCGACTCTACTTCCCGCTGCGCTATGAGTCAGTAACGAAAAAGATCAAACCATGTATGCAGTCTCCATAGTGGTCCTGGGCTGGAGTAGTTTTCAATGTGAGATGGAGTAGTTTTCAATGGTGAACATCACTTTGTTGATCATATCTACTACATGATTCACGCTCGAGCTTTTGTTCCCAGTGTTTCGAGGCCATATCTGCATATGCTAGGCTCGTCAAGTTTAACCCGAGTATTTTGCATGTGCAAAACTAGCTTGCACCCATTGTATGTGAACGTAGAGCTTATCACACCCGATCATCACGTGGTGTCTCGGCACGACGAACTGTAGCAATGGTGCATACTTAGGGAGAACACTTGTTCCTTGAAATTTAGTGAGAGATCATCTTATAATGCTACCGCTGAACTAAGCAAAATAAGATGCATAACGGATAAGCATCACATGCAATCAAATAAGTGATATGATATGGCCATCATCATCTTGTGCCTTTGATCTCCATCTCCAAAGCACCGTCATGATCACCATCATCACCGCCTTGACACCTTGATCTCCATCGAAGCATCGTTGTCGTCTCGCCAACTATTGCTTCTACGACTATCGCTATCGCTCAGTGAAAAAGTAAAGCAATTACATGGCGATTGGAATTCATACAATAAAGTGACAACCATATGGGTCCTATAAATGGAAATCCATGCCCTCTGCTTGGTGTGCCTTTTCCAGAGCTCCCTCCTTTCGTATTGCCCCCTTACCCGGCTATGGGTTGGAATGATGTGCCACCTCCCCCTCTGGAGCATCCGAACATGGGTGACAACAACTGGGGCAATGCTGTTTGGGGTGAGGAATATGAGATTGCTCAAGATGATATGCAAGCTGAGCAGCAGACCATGGTTATGGATCTCTCGGAAGATTTCTCTGGCTCTGTTGAGCAAAAAATTCAGCCAAAATTTGTTCTGGTTTTTTATGTAGAGCAGAATGCGGAGCAACCTATTGTGGAGGAGCCTGCCTATAACCCTGAAGATTGGGCCATAGTAGTCTACAAACCTCTTGTTCCTGCTCAGAACACTTTTGAAGTTGCTGCTGTTGAGGAGCCTTTTGTTGCCATAGAAAAAGTTCTCTTTGGGCCTGGGCTGCCTCCAGAGTTGGCTTTCAGAAGGAATTTTGAGGCATTCCCGCAATCTGATGCAAGCTTTCAGCTAAACAGATCCATTGAGATGCTGCCTATTCAATCTAATGTGCTTTCCAAGAGAAGTAGGGATTTGACTTTTGATGTGCCAAGATTGATGTATCAGGCACCTGAACAGGAACATAGGCCTGTGGTAAGGCCCCTTTTCCATCTACTGAAGAATCCTCTAACAAAGAGGTAATGTTTTTTGACCATTTTTCTCCTACAATGTGTGATGCTACATCATCACAGGAACAGAGAAAGAGCAGAAGGCCAAGGAATACCTTGGCGCTTACTCCTATTGTGGAGACATCTGTTAGGAGGTGCACCAGAGGGTCTCTGCAGAGAGATGGTTTCAAGCCAGTCTTTCAGGAGCTGCCCATGCAGTCCAAGAAGAGGAAGCCTAAATCCAAGCCTTTCTCTGCAACTGTGTCTGAGAACCTGCAGGGTGAACAACTTGATGATCTTCCACCTCCAACTCCGATTAGCAAGCTGCAGCAGATTGGAAATGAGCTTGGCATAACAGATGATCTTCTTACTATGGAGAAGCTTATTGGTGATCCCTCTGCTACTCCTAACAATGGTGCAAATGTGTAATGGACTTTTAGTTTGTGGGGGGTGGCAACTATTTTATTTTGGTCTTCAACTATCAGGGTTGTGGTCTTTTGATGGGCCCTGTAATGGTTTATTTATGTTATGTTGGATCTATGCTACTCTTGTCTTTGCTGGCATTAAGTGCCATCAGACTTTATTCTCTACTCATATATGTTTTAATGAGTAATGCATGTAAGAACTGGAGTGTGTTATGCTGGAATGTTAGAGGATTGAATTCAGATGTAAGGCAAAAAGCTGTCAGGCAGAAGTTGGATGAGAGTCAGTGTGCTATTGCTTGCTTTCAAGAAACCAAGTGTGCTTCTTTTGATTTTAGGTCTATTAGGTCTTTTTGCCCTAAAAGATTTGATAGTTTTGCTTTCTCCCCCTTTGTTGGAGCTTTTGGGGGAATTCTGGTTGTTTGGAACTCCTCTATTTTCTGGGGCACTGTGATTGAGATACAGCCTTTTGCAATCCTAGTTCACTTCATTTCCAATCATAATAATGAGAAGTGGTCCTTAATATCTGTGTCTGGCCCTTGTCAAGGGGAAGCCATGGATAACTTTGTCAATTGGCTGTATAATTTGCAAATACCTTTGGGGGAAAATTGGCTAGTGGTGGGAGATTTCAATTTCATAAGATCACTTGATAACAGGAATTTTCCTGGGGGGTCTGAATGATATTTTTATTTTTAATGAAATCATTGCTCACCTTGGACTACTGGAACTGCCTCTCAAGGGTCGATCTTACACATGGTCTAATATGCAAGATAATCCATTATTAGAGCAGTTGGATTGGTTTTTCACATCTGCTGATTGGATTACTTCATACCCCATGACTGAAGTTTTGCCCATGGCCAGAACTGCTTCTTATCATGTGCCATGTGTGGTCACAATCAAGACCTCTATCCCCAAATCTAAAATATTTTGTTTTGAAAATTATTGGGTGGAGCTGGAGGGGTTTATGGAATGTGTTCAGCAGTCATGGCAGAAACCCTCTAATAAATCTCACATTACTGCCAGGATTGCTGATAAATTTAAGTGTTTAAGAGGAGCTCTTAAAAAGTGCCAACTGAATATTTCTAAGCTTAAAGTTTTGATATCCAAATGTAATGAGGTCATACTGTGTCTTGATGGGCTTGAGGAGCTAAGGCCTTTATTCAGACCTGAATTCAACTTCAGAAAGGTGGTAAAATTGCATGTGGAAAACCTTTTGCATTTTCAATATCTATATTGGAAAAAAGGTGTACAATCAGGTATATTAAACTGTCAGGAGAGAACACAAAATTCTTTCATGCAATGACTACTGAGAGACATAGAAGAAACTCTATTGCATCTTTGAAAGATACTGATGGGTCAGTGGTTTCTCAACAGTCTCAGATGGAGGGAATTATCTGGAATTGTTTCAAGAATAGAATGGGAATTTCTTCTGGTATTGTCATGGGTTTTGACCTCAGCAACTTGCTAAAACCAGTTGATGGGTTGGATTTTCTTACTGAGTCTTTCACAAAGGAGGAAATGGATGATAGAGTCAAACATATGCCCATTGAAAAAGCTCATGGACCTGATGGTTTTAATGGACTGTTCTTTAAAAAGTGCTGGCACATCATCTGTCATGACTTTTATGAGTTGGCTGAGTCTTTTCATTCCGGAACTGCAAATCTAGAAAATATTAATGGCTCCTATATCACCTTGATACCTAAGAAGCTGGCTCCTGAAGAGGTTGGAGATTATAGGCCAATTTCTTTGACAGGGATGGGTCTTAAGTTTTTATCTAAGATGGCTGCTAAGAGGTTCCAGAAGATCATCATGGCATGCATTCATAAGAATCAGTATGGTTTTATTAAGAGTAGGACTATTCAGGACTGTATTGGTTGGTCTATGGAGTATTTACACCAATGTCACCAATCCAAGAGGCCTATAATAATTCTTAAACTGGATTTTGAAAAGGCTTTTGACTCAATTGAACATGAAGCTATTCTACGGATCCTCAAGTTCAAAGGTTTTAATCAAAAATGGATTTCCTGGGTCAAGCAGTTGCTTTCTACTGGGACATCATCTGTTCTTCAAAATGGTGTGCCTGGTAGGCAGTTTCTTTGTGAGAAAGGGGTTAGGCAAGGAGATTGTCTCTCACCTTTACTCTTTGTTATTGCTGCTGATCTGTTACAGTCAGTGGTAAATGATATGTTCAGGAGGGGAATTTTACAGCTGCCTATACCATGCCATGATCAGGACTATGCAATAGTGCAATATGCCGATGATACCCTAATCATCTTACCTGCACATAAAAATCAGCTTCTGGCTCTGAAAGACATGTTGCAAGTTTTTTCCACATCAACTGGATTAGTTGTCAACTATCACAAGTCCTCTATGGTGCCCATAAAGGTTGATGAGGACTCTATCATTGGTTTGGCTGCTGCTTTTGGTTGTCAAGTGGGTAAAATGCCATTCACTTATCTTGGCCTGCCAGTTGGTACTTCCAGGCCTAAAATGGTGGATTTTATGCCACTTGTTGACTGTATGAAAAGAAGGATGACAGCTAGTTCTTCCTTTCTGAATCAAGGGGAAAGGCTTCAGTTCCTGAATTCTGCTCTGTCTTCCTTGCCCATCTTTTATCTTGGTAGCTTGCTTGCTCCTGCAGGAATATTAAAGCAATTAGAGAGAATTCAGAGGCAGTGTCTATGGAGAAAGCACAGGGATGTGCCATCACCATCCTTGGCAGCTTGGGACCTCATTTGTAGGCCTAAAAATAAAGGTGGGCTGGTAATTTTGAACTTGGGTGTTCAGAACATGGCTCTATTGCTCAAACATTTGCACAAATTTTTAAATCGAGCTGATTTACCATGGGTGGGACACATACTATCACTCTTCTGTTCCTCAGGGGACTGATATTTGTGGTTCTTTTTGGTGGAAGGATATCTGCAAGTTGTTGGATCATTACAGGAACACAACTTGGATTCAAGTCAACTCTGGGAACTCTGCACTGTTTTGGTCTGATAAGTGGAAGATTGGGGATTCAGTTGCACCTTTGCAATTAAGGTTCTCTAGGCTCTTCTCTTATGTGAAAGATCCATGGATCACAGTCTCTGAGGCCTTCCAGTCGCATGATATGATTAATTTGTTCCATTTACCTCTATCTGCTCAGGCATATCAGGAGTTCTTGACTGTACAAGATCTTATGGTCTCCTGTGGTAGAGAAGTGGAGCAAAAAGACACTTGGTTCTGGCAGGGGACATGTAATGCATTCAAGCCCAAGCTGTTCTACTCTTTCATGCATTCTAACATGTCTTTTAACCCTCTTCTTCTCTGGATATGGAAATCCTCCTACACAATGAAAATCAAAGGTTTGCCTGGATGTTAATCATGGACATGCTCAATACCAAAGATATGGTGGAAAGAAGACATTGGCATCTTGATGATGGGGTTAACTACCTTCTTTGTCCCTTGAGGACTAGAGAGACCATAAACCACCTGTTTTTTGAATGTAACTTTAGTGTGAGAATATGGAACTATCTGCAAATTACATGGTCACCTGGGGATGACATGTATGCTATTGTTATGCAAGCTAAACAAGACTTGCTCAGCCTTTTTTACTGAAGTTGTTTTTGTTGCTTGTTGGCACATCTGGATAGTCAGGAATGCAAGAGTGTTCAGGCATGATAGGAAGAGTTTTAATAAATGGAGAAGTGCATTTATCCATGATATTACACTCATGCAGCACAGAGTCAAGGCTAGCTACAAGGAGGACCTCCTAAAGTGGATTTCCTTCTTACCCCCTTGAGGTTCTTTTTGTTTTCCTAGTAGTTTAGTACCCTTTTTTCTTTCTTTTATGTTTTGGTTACCCCTTGCAATCTTTATACTTTGTATTATATTTTTTGAATAAAAGTAAAATGCTGTGTGGGGGGGGGGGGTTCTCCCTATAGTTTCCAGTAAAAAAACCATATGGGTTCTGCCAGTTGCCGATAACTGTTACAAAACATGATCATCTCATACAACAAATTATATATCATCACATCTTGACCATCACATCACAACATGCCCTGCAAAACAAGTTAGACGTCCTCTACTTTGTTGTTGCAAGTTTTACATGGCTGCTATGGGCTTCTAGCAAGAACCGTTCTTACCTACGGCATAAAAACCACAACATGGTATAGTGATTGCTTTTTGATCTTCAAAAAGAACCCTGTTCATTGAATTTGATTCAACTAAAGTTGGAGAAACTGACACCCTCTAGCCACCTGTGTGCAAAGCACGTCGGTAGGACCAGTATCATGAACGCGGTCATGTAATGTCGGTTCAGGCCGCTTCATCCAACAATACCACCGAATCAAGAAACAACTAGTGACGGCAAGCAATATGTATATACCCACACCCACAACTCCTTTGTGTTCTACTCGTGCATATAACATCTACGCATAGACCTGGCTCGGATGCCAATGTCGGGGAATGTAGTATTTCATAAAAAACTGCCTATGATCACGCAAGATCTATCTAGGAGAATCATAGCAATGAGCGGGAGAGTGAGTCCACAAAGCCTCATACACCGAAAGCGGAAGCGTTAAGTAACACAGTTGATGTAGTCGAACGTCTTCGCGATCCAACCGATCAGGTTCTGAACGCACGACACCTCCGCGATCTACACATGTTCACCTTGGTGACATCCCTCGAACTCTAGATCCAGCTGAGGCCGAGGGAGAGTTTCGTCAGCACGACGGCGTGGTGACGGTGATGATGAAGTTACCGATGCAGGACTTCGCCTAAGCACTACGACAATATGACCGAGGTGGAAATATGTGGAGGGGGGCACCGCACATAGCTAAGAGATCAACTTGTGTGTCTATGGGGTGCCCCCTCCCCCGTATATAAAGGAGTGGAGGAGGGGGCTGGCCAGCCTCATGGGGTGCGCCCCAAGGGGGGAATCCTACTCCTACTAGCAGTAAGTTCCCTCCTTTCCTAGTCCAACTAGGAGGGGAAGGAAAGGGAAGAGGGAGAGATGGAAAGGGGGCCGGCCCCCCTCCCAATTTGGATTGGGCTTGGGGGGCGCCCCTGCTCTTGGCTGCATCCTCCTCTCTTCCACTAAAGCCCATGAAGGCCCATTAAACCCCCGGGGGTTTCCGGTAACCCCCCGGTACTCTGGAAAATGCCTGAACCTATCCGAAACCTTTCCAGTGTCCAAACATAACCTTCCAATATATCAATATTTATGTCTCGACCATTTCGGGACTCCTCGTCATGTCCGTGATCACATCCGGGACTCCGAACAATCTTCGGTACATCAAATAACATAACTCACAATACATATCGTCATCGAACGTTAAGCGTGCGGACCCTAAGGGTTCGAGAACTATGTGGAAATGACCAAGACTTATCTCCGGTCAATAAACAATAGCGGAACCTCGATGCTCATATTGGTTCCTACATATTCTATGAAGATCTTTATCGGTCAAACTGCATAACAACATACGTTGTTCCCTTTGTCATCGGTATGTTACTTGCCCGAGATTCGATCATCGGTATCTCAATACCTAGTTCAATCTCATTACTGGCAAGTCTCTTTACCCGTTCTGTAATGCAACATCCCGCAACTAACTCATTAGTCACATTGCTTGCAAGGCTTATAGTGATGTGCATTACCGAGAGGGCCCAGAGATACCTCTCCAACAATCGGAGTGACAAATCCTAATCTCGATCTATGCCAACTCAACAAACACCATCGGAGACACCTGTAGAGCATCTTTATAATCACCCAGTTATGTTGTGACATTTGATAGCACACAAAGTATTCCTCCGGTATTTGGGAGTTACATAATCTCATAGTCATAGGAACATGTATAATTTATGAAGAAAGCAATAGCAATAAACTAAACGATCATAGTGCTAAGCTAACAGATGGGTCATGTCAATCACATCATTCTCTAATGATGTGATCCCATTTATCAAATGACAACTCATGTCTATGGTTAGGAAACTTAACCATCTTTGATTAATGAGCTAGTCAAATAGAGGCATACTAGTGACACTCTGTTTGTCTGTGTATTCACACATGTACTTCATTTCCGGTTAATACAATTCTAGCATGAATAATAAACATTTATCATGGTATAAGGAAATATAAATAACAACTTTATTATTGCCTCTAGGGCATATTTCCTTTAGAGGGAGTAGTCCACCCTCAGGGCTGAGGGTTTGTACCAATAGCTATGTGTTTAATCTCTCTCTCTCTCGTGATTCTTGAGATGTCATGATCTTGATGTATCGCGGGCTTTGTTAATATTTTCGGATTATATGGTGTTTTCCCCTCTCTATCTTGTTGTGATGAATTGAGTTTTTCCCTTTGAGATTTCGTTGTTATCGGATTGAATATTTTTATGGATTTGAGAACGCTTGATATATGTCTTGCAATTGAATACTCGTGGTGACAATGGGGTATCGTAGTGATTCACTTGATATATGTTCTGTCACTCAACTCGCGGATTCCCGAGGTGACATTGGGGTAATCTATCCATAGGGGTTGATGCATGTTCTTGTCTTTGTTTCTTCGGTAGAAATCTTGGGGCACTCTTTGAAGTTCTTTGTGTTTGATTGAGTATTATGAATATGAATTTGCTTTGGTGTTATTTTAGTACAAACTCTAGGATAGACCGAACAGAAATAATAGCTTTGTGTTATTTTAGTACGGACTCTTGAATAGATCAAACGGAAAGAATAGCTTTGAGGTGGTTTCGTACCCTACAAACAATTTGTTCTTATGTTCTCCGCTGGATAGGAACTTTGTATTAATTCTTCATCACACTTTGTGGGGTGGCTATATGATCCAATTATATTAGCATTGTTGAGAGGTTGTACTAGTGAAAGTACGGAACCTAGGCCTCATTTTCAAGCATTGCAACACCATTTTGGGCCAATTCCAGTTCTGCCCCTAACTCGAACCCACTACTTAGTTTTGCCCCTAATTTTCAGGTATGCTCAGTTTTGCCCCTCCGCCGTTAGTGTCACTTACAGAAATGCCCTTTTGCGCCGTTACCGTCCGGTCAAAGTACTTTGACCATACAGAAAAAATAGCAAAAAAATCAAAAAAATATGAAATTTGGTGGGATCGAAGATAGTCATGTCCGCAAGGCGCGTGCACAATTTTGTGTTGGTTGGACACTCTGGGAGCTCGTGGAAAAGGAAAAAAATAATAATTTATACCTATGAATAGTAAATTCGAAAAAATAGCAAAAAAGTTCAAAAAAAATTGAATTTATTTGGCGTCAAAGAGGCTTGAGTGCACAAGGTGCTTGCAAGTTTTGGTGATCAAATGACGTACGAGGCGCTCTAGAGAAAAAAAACAAAATACTGCATTTTTTCAAAGTTTTTTTGAGCTAAAATTTGTGTTTTTTCTCCACGAGCTCCTACGATGTCCAAACACAACAAAAACGTGCACACATCTTGCGAACCTGAATATCTTCAGTCCCACGAACTTTCATATTTTTTGATTTTTTTCTATTTTTTTGAATTTACTGCTCGCATGCATACAAAATTTATGTTTTCCTTTGACACGAGCTCCTGGAGTGTCCGAACGGCATGAAAATGTGCACGCACCTTGCGGACATGACTATCTTCGATCCCACCAAATTTCATATTTTTTTTGATTTTTTTTGCTATTTTTTCAGGACGGTCAAAGACCTTTGACCGGACGGTAACAGCAGAGAAGGGCATTTCTATAAGTGAAACTAACGGCGGAGGGGCAAAACTGAGCATACCTAAAAATTAGGGGAAAAACTGAGTAGTGGGTTCGAGTTAAGGGCATAGATGTAAATGTCCCTACCATTTTTGTGCCCGTTTACTATTTGCTACCTTGCTGTTTTTATTTATTCAGATTATAAAAATACATTTCTACCATCAATATTACACTTTTATAACCATCTCTTCACCGAACTAGTGCACCTATACAATTTTCCATTGTATTGGGTATGTTGGGGACACAAGAGATTTCTTGTATTTGGTTGCAGGGTTGTTTGAGAGATACCATCTTCATCCTACACCTCCCACGGATTGATAAACCTTAGGTCATCCACTTGAGGGAAAATTGCTACTGTTCTATAAAACTCTGTGCTTGGAGGACCAACACGAGTCTACAAGAATAAAGTTGCGTAATAGACATCAGCCGACTATTCACAACCGTCTCATGAGGGCGCCGGCTGCAGCTAGCTGCCGGCTCCGGGTTCTGCTGGCCGCGACCACCGCCACTAGGGGACCGGGAGGTCGCTCCATTCTCGTGGCGGGGTGGAGGGTTTTTGGCCTGCTGGCCGGCTCCCGCCACGCGGTTGCACGCGTCTTGCTGCGCGTTCGCAGGGTTGAGGATCACCTTGAGGCGGTCCATCTTGTTGCACTGCTTATTACCCTCCAGGGTCTCGAGTTCTTCTGTTGCCGCCTACGCGACGCACAGGTTTTGTAATGGGGTGTCACAGATTGGACGTCCGACTCCCAGCATGCTAGCGATGGCCGCGCCGCGTTCCCATAGGGCGCCGGCTCGGCTGGGCTCGCCTGTAGCCGGCGTGCCGCCCGCTATGCAGTCAATCTCGTGCTGGTTAGCCTCAGTGCGTCGCTTCATGGCCGCTGTCGGTGTCAAAACCAGCGGATCTCGGGTAGGGGGTCCCGAACTGTCCGTCTAGGCCGGATGGTAACATGAGGCAAGGGACACGAAGTTTTACCCAGGTTCGGGCCCTCTTGATGGAGGTAAAACCCTATGTCCTGCTTGATCAATATTGATGATATGGGTAGTACAAGAGTAGATCTACCACGAGATCGGAGAGGCTAAACCCTAGAAGCTAGCCTATGGTATGATTGTTGTCCTACGGACTAAAACCCTCCGGTTTATATAGACACCGGAGAGGGTTAGGGTTACACAAAGTCGGTTACAATGGTAGGAGATCTGCATATGCGTATCGCCAAGATTGCCTTCCATGCCAAGGAAAGTCCCTTCCGGACACGGGACGAAGTCTTCAATCTTGTGTCTTCATAGTCCAGGAGTCCGGCTGAAGGTATAGTCCGGCCATCCGGACACCCCCTAATCCAGGACTCCCTTAGTAGCCCCTGAACCAGGCTTCAATGACGACGAGTCCGGCGTGCAGATTGTCTTCGGCATTACAAGGCGGGTTCCTCCTCCAAGTACTTCATAGAAGATTTTGAACACAAAGATAATGTCCGGCTCTGCAAAATAAGTTTCCACATATGGCCATAGAGAGAATAATATTTACACAGATCTAATCCGCTGACATATTCTGTAGTGCGACATCGCACCACGGCCAAGCCTTTATTCGAATCATTTTATTATCCCACCTCAGCACATGCGAGGCGGTTTCCTTGGCACGGCTTGTTAAAGCAGAGATCGTGTCCCCTTATTCCGGGATTCTCATCAATACGGGCGTGGGTGATCCAACCGCTTCTAGGACTCCTAGACTATAGGCAAGTCCAAACGACCACGGAGAGGATGCTTGATATTCACCCTCTTTATAAAGAGACAAGGCTCTTACTTTTTTCCCTCCCGTGCTCAATCGAATCCTTCCCCCACCTCAAGCTCAAACACCCAAGGTTCAGGTCAGGTGCTCCGAACCTTCAATCATGTCCGAATCTAGCCTTCAAGGCCAATGGGTGCCTTCCTCCATCACGGAAGAAGACATCAAAAAGTTGAGGGAGGCCAGATATCTGACCGCCGAGGTTGTGCATCGGCTGCCCACCCGAGGGCAGGCCGTCCCCTCCCCTGAACCCAACGAGAATGTCGTGTTCGTCTCCCACTTCCTCTGAGGTCTAGGCCTTGCTCTGGATCCTTTCGTCAGGGGTTTGATGTTTTATTACAGGCTAGATTTCCATGATCTAGCTCCGGATTCCTTTCTTCATATCACGACATTTATTGTCGTGTGTGAGGCCTTCCTCCGGGTTACCCCTCACTTTGGCCTGTGGCTCAAGACCTTTGAAGTAAAGCCAAAGATGATCAAGGGGCAACATGCAGCATGTGGAGGTGCCTCAATATGCAAGATGACGGGGGCTCCATGGCCCAAAGGTTCCATTCCAGAGCTGTCTGAATTGTGGCAACAGGAGTAGTTCTACATCACGACTCCTAGAAGTGCCAAGTGGGCGGCCGCCCCAGTTTTCTGCTCGGGCCCTCCACCACAACTGATGTCATGGATCAGCAGAGGTCTGAGCTGGGGTCCAGCCAAGGATGTGCCTATACTGCAAAGCCGCATTCGATATCTCTTCAATGGAGATTTTATTTTGGTTGCGGTAATACAAGTTATGCTGGTTCGTCAAGTCCAGCCTTGCAAACGCCGGCCCCTTCGCTTGTGGGAGTTCAATACCGAGGGGCCGCATGTCATTCAAAATTTCCTTGGCCTGACGCACGAGGAGATGTACAAGTCATTCTTCGGACCTCAGGTAGAGTGTCCGGAAATTACCGAGGACGTGGGCCTGAGTTGTAACCGCGCCGCCGAACAGGTAAGGAATCTTCCGACCGAACGCACTATCTCTCACTTGTTACGAAGTTATTTCTCAGAGTTTGCTTTTGGACTAGGACTGGCTGACAAAGGCGAAGTTGATTCGGTGTTTGGCCCCCCTCCCTGAGGGTTTGGAGAATCCGGTATTGGAAAAGATGCTCCAGGTCGCACCTTGCCCGGAGCCCTTGAAGGAAGATACTGGGGAGGATAACACGGGCGGACGCGGGCCCCCAACGCCGCCCATTCTAACCGAGGGAGCGAGCGTCTCCATGAAGGAAGACGACCGAAGGAGGAAAAGGACTGCGCGCGGGGATTCAGAAGCCGAAGCTTCCAAATGGGAGAAGAAGTCTCCCACAGTGGGTCCTACCTCGTAGGGTGCTTTTGTCGCACAAAGTCCGCGGGGGATCAATTCTCCAGCGAGTCGTAACTGACCCGAAATACATTAATAGTACAGGTATGCCATCTTTTTCTTCTGAGAAAATAACCGCCGCATATATCTTTGCAGTTCGGGTCTTAGCCCCTCTCAAATGAGCTCGTCTTTGGGGGATCTTCTTCCAAAGATGATGGAGAGCAAAACGCCCCCTCCGGACTCCTCCGCTCCGGAAGTGGGCGACCCCGAAGTGTCGTCGCGGAGGGCCTCTCCGGGTCCGATGAGGCCAGAAGATAATCCCATTGACCCCCGAAGCTCCCAGTGTCCAGCTCCCGAAGAGAGCGGAAAAAAGAGTCCGGCACTATCTGGTGTGTGAACGGATCTTCTGAGGGAGTTGGTGGGGCGAGCGGCCATCTCAGATGAACACCATGTGCTGATGAATACGGTGATGGAGAGAATCTCGTCCGCCGAAAGCAGATTGCATGAAGCTTTTATGAGTCTACTAACAGGCTTTGAGGTACATAAAATAATGTATGATAGTCCTGCACATGCTAGGTGTGCCCTGTGTAGATAGTAGCCCCTGAGACTTTGGTTGTCGTCGGAAACGACGACGAATAGAGGATCATATTCCCAGGTAATAGCCATACTGCCTCTATGTGCAGGTGATGGAAGCTCCGGTGGCTAGCCGGACTAGCGAGTTTGCCCATTTAAAACGGCAGATGGATGTGGCGGACGCCGACATCGAGCTTGTTAACCAAAGGCTTGACGAGGCACAGGGTAAGAGCAGCATGATGCCAGTACCTTTAATATGTTGTGACTGCATATGGAGCTGCCACTGTTGAAGCCTTGCGGGCAGAACTTGCCCGAGCCAAGGAACAAGCGAGGTTTAGTAATGCGGCTGCTTTGAAGGCGGCCAAAGAGTTGAAAACTAAGAAGGCCGCGCATGGCGAGAGCCGAGATAAGATGGCCAAGATGGCCATAGAATTAAAAGCCGCCGCCGACCGTTACTGAGTTCTTGAAAAGGAAAACTTACCGAAGGCATCGGACCTTGAGAAGGCTGCTGCGACGAGAAAAGACATCTGCTCTGCTATGAGGGCGAAGAAGGAGGAGCTGCGGGAAGCCGGGGATATTGTAGCTGGGAAATCCTTTATGTTGCGGAGGAAGTTCGGAGATCCACGGTATACATCTCTGGATCGGCTATGGAGTTCGGAGGATGTGTATGTGGATTTGGTGGCGAGCGCTGCCGATGCGGCAAAGAACTTCCAGGGTCAGACGAACCTTGAAGTGGACCAGCTGTTTTGGACACAATTCCATTCTCCCGAGCGTCCGCTTTCATTGACTGACCAATTAGCCGAATGGGCCGAACTGAATAGGTTGTCCGGACTCGCCATGAGGTCTGTTATGGATCAGCTATGGCCGGAAAGGCCAAAACCGAATAGCTATTTTAGCTTGGTGCAGCAGCTCCTTGATGTGGTGTCGCGCATTAATGCGGTGAAGAGGTCGGCGTGCATAGAGGGCTCACGGATGGCATTTTCCCGTGTTAAAGCATACTGGGCGGAGATGGATGCTACCACTGTTGCAGCGCGGGATTCGGCCATAGGTCGAATGGCTGCTGAGCACTACTTTGAAGAAGTTCTTGAGGGTGCTCATTTGATAGAGACCCAGTGCTCAAAAAATATTATGTTTGAGTGATATGTAATCTCATTGTAAGCGAAATGCTTTTATAAATTTTTATAAGGCTATTTTTATACTTTTGCCTGAAAGTAATATGATGCCTCCTGGGCGGCCGTTTATGTATACATGTGTATAACCTGAAAGATTGCAGCCGTCGGCTTCGACCCCCACGCATATAATGCGGAGGTGCTCGCAAAAAACATGCGTTCACACTTAACCCAATGTCTTGGTCCTATTAAGGAGGTGATAGCGGAGCAAGCGAGGCAACCGGACTATAATGCTTTAACACTTTCACTTAGCCATAGGAGTTTGATAGTGGGGCTACTAGATAGCCCATGGTGGCTCCGCACTCTCCCGATCCCGGGGTGCGTACATGCCTGGCCGGAAAACGACCCTTCGTTAAGGCGGAGGAATTCTAACATTCCAACAGGTCATCAAGTGGTTGACCAGTCTCACGCTATATCATGACAGTCAGTTTTCGACTTTCTCTACTGAGGTGCTCGTCCGGATGAACCAGGGCACAATCGCAGTAGTTCTCCTGGTGCTACCTTAGCCGGTAAAGCGGAACGTAAGGCACCAAAACACAGGAGCCGGGCAAACCCAACATTTGACCAAAGAAAATGATTCGGAGCTGATGCATATAGGGCCAAACTCGCGACGCCGAACACTCCCTAAGGTATTTGGTCTTTGTGGTACAAACCAGGCCTAAATAATGGCCTTCGTAAGAAGCCCCTTGTGTCCAGGTACGTGCATTGTTCTAGCGTGGCCACATGCCAAGACGTCAGCATCCTTCTCAACGGTGGATATGTATCAACAAGAGATAGTAAAAAAGGTTTACGCAGGGTCTTAATCTAAAAAGAATCCTTGGGGCTGGTCTCTGCTGCATGTCTGCGCCTGTGTCTCCGTTGTGCCGTATCCTGGATGGGTGTAGCACGATGATCGTCACTTGTCTGCGCGCATTGAGCCCCTTGTATTGACAAATAGGGGTGTGACCATTTATTCGGTATAAATAGCAGCGCCGGACTTGATTAATTGTGTCTGAGGTCTTGACGACCTATTGGATGCTTTCGCTGGTCCGGGGGCCTTTAGTGTGCGGCTGGCAAGGCAGCCGCACTCTCTTCGGCACGCAGAGATCGCTTGATATTTCCTTCACCTGAAATGACACCACGTGGACCGGGCATCTTGAGTGTGAGGGAGGCGTAGTGTGGTATTGCATTAAAGCGACCGAAAGCTTCACGTCCGAGCAGTGCTTGATAGCCACTTTGGAACAGAGCGATGTGGAAGGTTAAATGCTCATGACGGAAGTTATCGGGGGAGCCGAATATAACTTGTAGTAGGAGGGAGCCCGTACAACGATCCCCTGGGCCTGGCATTACTCCTTTAAAGGTAGTATTGCTATGGCGAATTTTTGTTGGGTCTAACCCTATCCCGCGGATTGTATCCTGATATATTAGATTTAGACTGCTGCCACCGTACATCAAGACTCGTGTGAAGTGATATCCGCCAATTACTGGGTCTAATACTAGGGTAGCCCATCCTACGTGTCGGATACTTGCTGAGTAATCGCGATGGTCGAAAGTCATCGGTTGAGACGACTGGTGGCAGGACTTCGCGGTGACAGGCACTTGGGTATATTTTCCTGGGAGTGCCGCGTTGTTTTTTCCATTGATCACGTGTAACATGTTTACTATTTTGACTTCTGGTGGAAATTTCTTTTGTTCCCCAGTGTCTTGCTTGGGGGGCTCATCCTCGTCTTCACTTGGTCTATCCTCCCCCTTGTGTACGGTGTTGAGCTTGCCGGACTGCTTGAAGACCCAACATTCTCTGTGGGTATGATTAGCAGGTTTACCAGGGGTACTATGGATCTGACATACTTGGTCCAGAATTTTGTTGAGGCTGGACAGTTCATCCCTGGTGCCTTTAGAGGGCGGCTTTTGCTGACCTGGCCGAGAGCTTTTGAATCCGGCATTTACTGCCGTGCCCTTCGTGCTGTCTTCTTTATTCCGGCGTTTGTTATTGCTGTTGCGCCATGATTTCCCGTTTCCATCTCTAACTTCGGATGTACTGGGATCTCTGGTGCTGCATCTGGCTAGCCAGCTGTCCTCACCCGCGCAAAAGCGGGTCATGAGGTTTGTTAATGCGGCCATCGTTCTCGGCTTATTTTGGCCGAGGTGTCTGGAAAACCATTTGTCACGGACGCTATGCTTAAAAGCTGCCAAGGCTTCGGCGTCCGGACAGTCGACAATCTGGTTCTTTTTGGTAAGAAACCTATTCCAAAGCTTTCGGGCTGACTCTCCGGGCTGTTGAGTTATATGACTCAAATCGTCCGCATCCGGGGGTCGGACATAAGTCCCTTGAAAATTTGCCCGAAAGGCGTCTTCGAGCTCTTCCCAACTTCCAATGGAGCTTTCGGGGAGGCCTTTAAGCCAGTGATGAGCTGGCCCTTTGAGCTTGAGGGGTAAGTACTTGATGGCGTGGAGATCATCTCCTCGAGCCATATGGATATGAAGGATGTAGTCCTCAATCCAGACCCCAAGGTCTGTTGTTCCGTCGTATGCCTCTATGTTTACAGGTTTGAATCCCTTTGGAAATTCATGGTCTAGCACCTCATCGGTGAAACATAGGGGATGTGCGGCACCCCTGTAGCTGGGTGTACCGCGTTGTTCGGATGTTTGTTGTGTTGCATTGTATGCTGGGGCGCGCTTGCGTGGTCCATAGATGGATCTTGTTGCGCCGTTCTTTGGGTGCGAGCCCTCGCATGGGTCGCGTGTTGTATTGTGAGTGGTGTTGTATGCCGCTCTGTGTTGGTAGAGGGGTCGTCTATCCGGCCAGGTGGCTGCTTTGATATTTGGTTGTGGGGGGTCTGAGGCCTCCTCATCGAATTCAGGTAGCAGCTTCCGCTTTGGGTAGCTCTTGGAGGGGCGATTGTCGCCGTACCTCGCTGCTGTGTTGAGTATTTTACTCCATCTGAATTGGAGTGTGTCTTGCGCAGCCTTGAGCCTTTGCTTCTGCTTTTTAAGACTTCTCGCAGTGGCAACAAGCCTTTTACAGGCATTCTGCTACTCCGGGTGCCTGTCCAGCGTTATGTCGGCCGGACTATTATCCTTGATAGAATTTGTTTGTTCGGTTTGATTATCCGGATTGCCGTTGTCCGGCAGCGGTTTGCCTTGCTCCAGCGCTGGGTCTGTGTGATCGATATTTCTGTCGAGGCAGGATTTGGGGCGGCGCTTGCATCGCCGCTTTGACTGCTTCTCGAGGGAACAAGCCTTCGGTGCGTCCTTCCGCTCCTCGTCGTCATCTTTTGGTGCATCCACCATGTATACGTCATATGACGAGGTGGCTTTCCAGGGCCCAGTAGGCGCTGGTTCTTCATCGTCTCCTGCATCGGCGTCCATACCGTCGATGTCTTCGAAGTCGAAGTCGAGCATGTCGGTTAAATCATTGACAGTGCCTACAAAGTGGGTGGTGGGTGGGCTTTGAATTTCTCCATCGTCCGTATCCCAACCTTGCTGACCGTAGTCCGGCCAGGGCTCTCCTGATAGAGAGAGAGACTTTAGTGTCTTTAGAATATCGCCGAAAGGCGAGTGCTGAAAGATGTCCGCGGCTGTAAACTCCATGATCGGCGCCCAATCGGATTGTTCGGCAGGGGCGCGGAGGGTTCGGAGTCCCGAGAGGAGTCCGGCTCCTTGGAGTCACAAGTCTCGCGGAGTGCGGGGCTGGTGTTCAGCTCGATCGCCGTTGGGATCGCAGCCCCCGAGGCGGCGTCCAACCGCCCATGCTCGATCGGCGCAGTTGGCTCCAAATTAAGGGTCGAAGCCGATGCGGGTGCGGCCTCCAGGGCACTATTCGGCGGCAGAGCTAGATCATGCTTGTCGTGACAGTGCGGCGCGCTCGGCAGTGGCTCGAATTCGTCGAGGACCAAGTCCCCGCGGATGTCAGCCGTGTAGTTTAAACTTCCAAATCTGACCTGACGGCCAGGGGCATTACTTTCGATCTGCTCCAGATGGCCAAGTGAATTGGCCCGCAGTGCGAAGCCGCCAAAGACGAAGATCTGTCCGGGGAGGAAGGTCTCACCCTGGATTGCATCGCTATTGATGATTATAGGAGCCATCAAGCCTAACGGCGACGACACAGAGGAACTCTCAATGAAAGCACCAATGTCGGTGTCAAAACCGGCGGATCTCGGGTAGGGGGTCCCGAACTGTGCGTCTAGGCCGGATGGTAACAGGAGGCAAGGGACACGAAGTTTTACCCAGGTTCGGGCCCTCTTGATGGAGGTAAAACCCTACGTCCTGCTTGATTAATATTGATGATATGGGTAGTACAAGAGTAGATCTACCACGAGATTGGAGAGGCTAAACCCTAGAAGCTAGCCTATGGTATGATTGTTGTTTTGGATGTTGTCCTACGGACTAAAACCCTCCGGTTTATATAGACACCAGAGAGGGTTAGGGTTACACAAAGTCGGTTACAATGGTAGGAGATCTGCATATGCGTATCGCCAAGCTTGCCTTCCACGCCAAGGAAAGTCCCTTCCGGACACGGGACGAAGTCTTCAATCTTGTATCTTCATAGTCCAGGAGTCCGGCTGAAGGTATAGTCCGGCCATCCGGACACCCCCTAATCTAGGACTCCCTCAGCCGCCATCTTGGTGGCCGATACGTCCATTTTGCATCATGTTTACCTACTGTTATTTATATTGTTTTTATGTATAATGATGATTTTTGGAGTATTTCTAAGCCTTTTCTCTCATAATATGCAAGGTACACACAAAGGGGGAGAATTTCGACAGTTGAAAATCTGGACCTGAAAAAGCTACGCCAGGCTACCTATTCTGCAAAACTCCAAATGAGTTGAAACTTTACGAGTCATTTTTATGGAATATATAAGAAATATGGGAGCCAATAAGTACCAAAGGGGGCCCACCAGGTGGGCACAACTCCCACCTGGGCACGCCAGGGAGCCTAGGCGCGCCCTGGTGGGTTGTGGCCTCCTCGGCCCACTTCCGGTGCCCCTCTTCTGGTATATAAGTCATTTTGACCTAGAAAAAAAATAAGGAGAGGACTTTCAGGACAAAGCACCACCGTCTCGAAGCGGAACTTGGTCAGGAGCACTTTTAACCTCCGGCGGAGCGATTCCGCCGGGGGAACTTCCCTCCCGGAGGGGGAAATCATCGTCATCGTCATCACCAAAAACTCTCCCATCTCGGAGAGGGCAATTTCTATCAACATCTTCAATAGCACCATCTCCTCTCAAACCCTAGTTCATCTCTTGTGTTCAATCTTTGTACCGGAACTATAGATTGGTACTTGTGGGTGACTAGTAGTGTTGATTACATCTTGTAGTTAATTACTATATGGTTTATTTGGTCGAAGATTATATGTTCAGATCCAATATGCTTTTTAATACCCCTCTGATCTTGAGCACGATTATCATTTGTGAGTCGTCACTTTCGTTCTTGAGGTCACGGGAGAAATCTTGTTGCAAGTAATCATGTGAATTGTATATGTGTTCGATATTTTGATGGTATGTATGTTGTGATTCCCTTAGTGGTGTCATGTGAACGTCGACTACATGACACTTCACCATATTTGGGCCTAAGGGAATTGATTGTGGAGTAGTTATTATATGATGGGTTGCAAGAGTGATAGAAGCTTAAACCCTAGTTTATGCGCTATTCCGTAAGGTTCTGATTTGGATCCAAAAGTTTAATGCTATGGTTAGATTGTATTTTTAATACTTTTCTCATAGTTGCGGATGCTTGTGAGGGGGTTAATCATAAGTAGGAGATTTGTTCAAGTAAGAACAAAACCTAAGAACCGGTCCACCCAAATATCAAATTATCAAAGTAGCGAACACAAATCGAACCAGCATGATGAAAGTGACTAGATGAAATTCCCGTGTACCCTCAAGAACGCTTTGCTTATCATAAGAGATCGTTTTGGCCTGTCCTTTGCCTCAAAAGGATTGGGATACCTTGCTGCACTTTTGTTACTATTATCGTTACTTGCTCGTTACAAATTATTTTGCTATCAAACTACTCGTTACTTTTAATTTCTGTGCTTGCAGACAATGCCTTGCTGAAAACCACTTGTCATTTCCTTCTGCTCCTCGTTGGGTTTGACACTCTTACTTATTGAAAGGACTATGATTGATCCCCTATACTTGTGGGTCATCAGTGGCGCTGTCGAGGCGCTTGACGCAAATTTCTTCTAGTGCTGGCGGGCTGACGTCGGAGCCGACAGGAGCAGCCAGGTCCCGCATTGCTGCTCCCAATGGGTCCCCGTCGGCCCCACTAGTGTCCTGGCTGTCGCCAGTGACCGTCACCTCCACGAAGACGCCAGCATCGAGGGTGCTGGCAGAGGTGTCGCTAGCGACAGGAGGGAGCGAGTCGTCGATGATCACCATGTCGCTGGGGTACCCATCGGTGGCAACCGCATCGGAGAGGATGAGCTTCCTGAAGAGGTCGAGGAGGCAACTCGCGGGGCACACGGCTCCCGCGTCGGGTGATTCGTGATACGTCTCCAACGTATCTATAGTTTTTTATTGTTCCATGCTATTAATTATCCATCTTGGATGTTTTATATGCTATTTTATATTATTTTTGGGACTAACCTATTAACCTAGAGCCCGGTGCTAGTTTATGTTTTTCCTTGTTTTTGAGTTTTGCAGAAAAGGAATATCAAACGGAGTCCAAACGAGCTAAAAATTTACGGTAATTTTTGATGGACCAGAAGAAGCCCCCGAAGCACAAGAGTTGGGCCAAAAGAGTCCCGAGTCAATGACAAGGGTGGAGGGCGCACCCCCTTGCTTTGTCACTCACTCGTGGACCCCCCTCACGTGAAACCAATGCCAAAAATTCCTACAAATCCAGAAACCCCCAGAAAGAAACCTAGCTGGGGAGTTCCCCTACCGCAAGCCTCTGTAGCCATGAAAAACCAATCGGGAACCTGTTCCGGCACCCTGTCATAGGGGGAAACCATCACCGGTGGCCATCTTCATCATCCCGGCGCTCTCCATGATGAGGAGGGAGTAGTTCACCCTCGGGGCTGAGGGTATGTACCAGTAGCTATGTGTTTGATCTCTCTCTCTCTCTCTCTCTCTCGTGTTCTTGATTTGGCATGATCTTGATGTACCTCGAGCTTTGTTACTATAGTTGAATCATATGGTGTTTTACCTTTGAGGTTTCACTATTATCGGATTGAATACTATTATGGATTTGAGAACACTTGATGTATGTCTTGCGTGGGATACCCGTGGTGGGAATGGGGTGTTCTATTGATTCACTTGATGTATGTTTTGGCACTCAACTCGCGGATTCCCGAGGTGAAATTAGGGTAATCTATGCATAGGGGTTGATACACGTTTTCGTACTTGTTTCTCCGGTAGAAATATTGGGGCACTCTTTGAGGTTATTTGTGTTGGATTGAATGTTATGAATCCGAAGTTGTTTGATGCATATCGTATAATTGACCCACGGATACTTGTGGTGACATTGGAGTATCTAGGTGACATTAGGGTTGATTGATGTGTGTCATATGGTGTTATTTTACTACAAACTCTAGGGCTATTTGTGACACATATAGGAATAGCTCAATGGATTGATCGGAAAGAATAACTTTGAGGTGGTTTCGTACCCTACAAGCAATTTCATCTTATGTTCTCTGGGATAGGAACTTTGGAGTGACTTTTGTCGCACGTTGAGGGATTGCCATATGATTTAATTATGTTATCATTGTTGATAGAACTTGCACTAGTGAAAGTATGAACCCTAGGCCTTGTTTTCAAGCATTGCAATACCGTTTTCGCTCACTTTTACCACTTGCTACCTTGCTGTTTTTATATTTTCAGATTACAAAAAACTATATCTACCATCCATATTGCAATTGTATCACCATCTTTTCATTGAACTAGTGCACCTATACAATTTACCATTGTATTGGGTGTGTTGGGGACACAAGAGACTCTTTGCTATTTGGTTGCGAGGTTGTTTGAGAGAGACCATCTTCATCCTACGCCTCCCACAGATTGATAAACCTTAGTTCATCCACTTGAGGGAAATTTGCTACTGTCCTACAAAACTCTGCGCTTGGAGGCCCAACACGAGTCTAGAACAAGAAGGTTGCATTGTAGACATCAAGCTCTTTTCTGGCGCCGTTGCCAGAGAGGTTAGTGCTTGAAGGTATATCTTTAGATCTTGCAACTGAATCTTTTAGTTTCTTGTGTTATCACTAGTTTAGTTTATAAAAGAAAACTACAAAAAAATGGAATTGAGGTTGCCTCATATGCTTCATATTTTTAATGTCTTTCGTGCAAATGATGGAAATGAAAATTGTGCCAAAGAAGTCAATAAAATGTTTGAATGATGAGCATGATTGCAATGTTGTTAGTATGAATTATTTGAATATCCATGATGCTAATGATATGCAAAGCCACAAGCTTGGGGATGATATGTTTGATGAAGATGATATTTTTTGTCCCCCAAGTTTTGATGAGAAAATTAATTATGATGATAGAATGCCTCCTATTTATGATGATTATATTGATGAAAGTGGATTTGGAGAGGTCATGACTTTATTTAGTAATGAATCCACTATTTTGGAAGAGGTTCCAATTGATTATGAGAATAAAGTTGCTATATATGATGATTATTGTGATGACATGTATGGTATAAAGAATAATGATAACCATGAAACTTGTTATCATGATTTTAATTTTCAATTGGACTATGTACCTCATGATAGTTATATTGTTGAATTCATTCATGATGCTACTGAAATTTTTTTATGGGAGGGGAACATATGTTTGTATGTATCTTTATAATATCAAGTTTCCTCTCTACATGTTGCAAATCTTGAAGTTATGCTTGTTTTGCCTTCCTATTCTAGTTGATTCTTGTTCTCTTAAATTGTTTACTCACAAAATACCTATGAATAGGAAGTGGGTTAGAGTTAAATGTGCTTGCCATATGATTCATGATGCTCTATTTGTGTTTCAATTCTTATCTTTTATGTGAGCGTCATTGAAATCACCGTGCCTAGCTAGAAAGGCATTAAATAAAAGCTCTTGTTGGGAGAAAACTCAATATTTATCTCTACTGTTTTTGCGTGTTCACATGATTATGCTACTGTAGTAATCATGTCTTATAGCTTTTGTTTCAATAAAGTGCCAAGTAAGACCTTTGTGATGGCTTACGGTGATAGTTGATTCGATCTTGCTGAAAAACAGAAACTTCTATGCCCAGTAAAATAATTTTCATTTTTTATGGAAGCGTGATAAAATCCTGATTATTTTTTAACAAGATTTATATACAAATTTCTCAGGCTTTCCTAAATTTGCAGAATTTTTGGAGTTACAGAAGTATGCAAAGTTTCCAGATTACTATAGGCTGTTCTCTTTTTGACAGATTCTGTTTTTCGTGTGTTGTTTACTTATTTTGATGAATCCAGGAGTAGTATCGGAGGGTATGAACCATGGAGAAGTTGGAATACAGTAGATATAACACAAATATGAATTTAGAATAAGTTCACAACAGTACCTAAGTAGAGATTTGCTTTATTGTACTAACAGAGCTTACGAGTTTTCTGTTGAGTTTTGCGTTGTGAAGTTTTCAAGTTTTGGGTAAAGTTTTGATGGACTACGGAATAAGAAGTGGCAAGAGCCTAAACTTGGGGATGACCAAGGCACCCCAAGGTAATATTCAAGGACAACCAAGAGCCTAAGCTTGGGGATGCCCCGGATGGCATCCCCTCTTTCGTCCTCGTTCATCGGTAACCTTACTTGGAATTATATTTTTACTCACCACATGATATATGTTTTGCTTGGAGCATCATTTTATTTTATTATGATTTGCTTGCTGTTTTAATAATATCCCATGATCTGAAATTCTTAAATGTTAGTGAGTCTTCACATAGTCACATAATTATTCGACTACTCATTGATCTTCACTTATATCTTTTGGAGTAGTTTGTCATTTGCTCTAGTGCTTCACTTATATCTTTTTAGAGCACACCGGTGGTTTTATTTCATAGAAATTGATGAATTATCATGCTTCACTTATATTATTTTGAGAGTATCTAAACATCATGGTAATTTTCTTAGGTTATGAATTTAGTCCTAATATGATGGGCATCCAAGAGGGATATAATAAAAGCTTCCATATAAAGTGCATTGAATACTATGAGAAGTTTGATTCCTTATGATTGTTTTGACATATGAGGTTGGTGATATTAGAGTCATGTTAGTGAGTAATTGTGGATTGTAGAAATACTTGTGTTAAAGTTTGTGATTCCAGGAGCATGATTTATTTATTGATTGTCTTCCTTATGAGTGGCCGTCGAGGATGAGCGATGGTCCTTTCCTGCCAATCTATCCCCTAGGAGCATGCATGTAGTACTTTGTTTCGATAGCTAATAGACTTTTGCAATAAGCATGTGAGTTCTTTATGATTAATGTTGAGTCCATTTATTATACGCACTCTCACCCTTCCACCATTGCTACCCTCTCTAGTACCGCGCAACTTTCACCGGTGCCATACACCCACCTATTACCTTCCTCAAAACAACCACCATACCTACCTATTATGGCATTTCCATAGCCATTTCGAGATATATTGCCATGCAACTTTCCACGGTTCCGTTTATTATGACACACTTCATCATTGTCATATTGCTTTGCATGATCATGTAGTTGACATCGTATTTGTGGCAAAGCCACCTTTCATAATTTTTATACATGTCACTCTTGATCATTGCACATCTTGGTACCCCATTGGAGGCATTCATATAGAGTCATATAAGTGTGATGATCATCATTATTAGAGCATTGTACCATGTGAGGAAAGGATGATGGAGACTATGATTCCCCCACAAGTCGGGTTGAGACTCCAGACGAAAAATTAAAAAAGAGGAGAGAAGAAAAAAATAGAGAAAAAGAGGCCAAGAGCCCAAAATAAAAAAATGAGAGAAAAAGAGAGAAGGGGCAATGCTACTATCCTTTTACCACACTTGTGCTTCAAAGTAGCACCATGATCTTCATCATAGAGAGTCTCCTATTTTGTCACTTTGATATACTAGTGGGAATTTTTCATTATAGAACCTGGCTTGTATATTACAAATATGGGCTTCCTCAAATTGCCCTAGGTCTTCGTGAGCAAGCAAGTTGGATGCACACACACTTAGTTTCTTTTTGAGCTTTCATACACTTATATCTCTAGTGCATCCGTTGCATGGCAATCCCTACTCACTCAGATTGATATCTATTGATGGGCATCTCCATAGCTCGTTGATACGCCTAGTTGATGTGATACTATCTCCTTCTTTTTGTATTCTCCACAACCACCATATTCTACTCCACCTATAGTGCTATATCCATGGCTCACGCTCATTGCATGAAAGTTGAAAAAGTTTGAGAACATCAAAAGTATGAAACAGCTGCTTCGCTTGTCATCGGGGTTGTGCATGATTTAATATCTTATGGATTTGAATATTCTTGCCACAATAGAGAAGATTACATTGATAAATATGTTAGGTAACATTCCACATCATTTTTTTGTTTTTATCATTTACCTCCTCGAGGACAAGCATGAATTAAGCTTGGGGATGCTTGATACGTCTGCAACGTATCTATAATTTTTTATTGTTCCATGATATTATATTATCCATCTTGGATGTTTTATATGCTATTTTATATTATTTTTGAGACTAACCTATTAACCTAGAGCCCAGTGCCAGTTACTATTTTCCCTTGTTTTGAGTTTTGCAGAAAAGGAATATCAAACGGAGTGCAAACGAGCTGAAAATTTACGGTGATTTTTTATGGACTACAAGAAGCCCCCGAAGCGCAAGAGTTGGGCTAGAAGAGTCCCGAGTCAACGATAAGGGTGGAGGGCGCGCCCCTACCTCGTCGTTAACTCATGAAACCGACGCCAAAAATTCCTATAAATCTAGAAACCCCCAGAAAGAAACCTAGACGAGGAGTTTCGCCGCTGCAAGCCTCTGAAGCCACGAAAAACCAATCGGGAGCCCATTCCGGCACCCTGCCGGAGGGGGAAACCATCACCGGATCTTCCCGGTGCTCTCCATGACGAGGAGGGAGTAGTTCACCCTCGGGGCTGAGGGTATGTACCAGTAGCTATGTGTTTGATCTCTCTCTCCCCCTCTGTCTCTCGTGTTCATGATTTGGCACGATCTCGATGTATTGCGAGCTTTGTTACTATAGTTGAATCATATGGTGTTTCTCCCCCTCTATCTTCTTGTGATGAATTGAGTTTTATCTTTGAGGTTTCACTATTATCGGATTGAATAGTATTATGGATTTGAGAACACTTGATGTATGCCTTGCATGGGATACCCATGGTGACAATGGGGTGTTCTACTGATTCACTTGATGTATGTTTTGGCACTCAACTCGTGGATTCCCGAGGTGACATTGGGGTAATCTATGCATAGGGGTTGATGCACGTCTTCGTCCTTGTTTCTCCGGTAGAAATCTTGGGGCACTCTTTGAGGTTCTTTGTGTTGGATTGAATATTATGAATCTGAAGTTGTTTGATGCATATCGTATAATTGACCCATGGATACTTGTGGTGACATTGGAGTATCTAGGTGACATTAGGAACTACAAAAAAAACACATCCATGACATTTTGGGCCAAACGATTTTTTTTTCTTTCATGCTTATGAAACTTCTATGACGATAATTGTGACAGAACCCAGTATGATCATAGATGTGGTGGGCTCCTACTTCTATGACAAAAAGTCATGATAGAAAATGGGATTTTCATCCTGGGCGGGCCAGAGACGCAGATACATTACATTCTTTGGGCCATCCATGACGGAAAAAATCATGGTAGAAGCGAGGGCGAGGAAAATTTCAAGGAGTTCCCAGTTACGATGGGTGGTTGGGGCCGAGCGATGCATGGAGGTTTGTGCGTTTCTCTCGTACACGTACGTGCGTGTGTGCGAGGCGTTGGGCTCTAACTGAACCCGAGCGATTGCACTAGCTACGTTACTGAACCCTGATCGATCCCTTGCTGTTAACTGAACCCGAGTGATTCCTTCGCTACTGCTACTTACTAAAGCCGATCGAATCTGCCTCTTGGTGAACAGTTCCCCGTGGGGGTTGGATGAACAGTCCCGGTGGGGGTTGGATGAACAGGATCCCGTGGTAGTAGAGGTCATTGCCGCTGGATGAATAGGACCTTGATCGAGGAGGTGGGGGTGGATGAACAGTAGCCGATGGAGGGACCCCGTACGTGGAAGGCTGGTTGAACAGGACCCCGTGGAGTGGCTGGTTGAACAGGACCTCGTGGAGGGCTGGTTGAACAGTAGCCGGTGGAGGCTGGATGAACAGGCCCCCGTGGAGGGCTGGATGAACAGTAGCTGGTGGAGGCTGGATGAACAGGACCCCGTGGATGAAAAATAGCTGGTGGAGGCTGGAGGAAGTCAATGGTGGATGAACAGTAGCAGTTGGAGGCTGGAGGAAGTCGATGGTGGAAGAACAATAGCACGTGGAGTCTCGTTTTGTGGTACGCCACATCCCTCCCGATGAACAAGACACCGTTTCGACCGTAGGCGCTCTAACACAAGTCAGTTTCCTCCGTTTTGCGGTACACCACACCCCTCCCGATCAATAGGACCCCGTTTTCACCGTACGCGGTCGAACACGAGTCTATTTCCTCCGTTTTTCGGTATGCCAGACCCTTCCTGATGGAGCCGGGGAAGAGGCGGCAGTGGATGCTCACGCGGAGAGGAGTACGAGGGTTGACTGGTTTGGCCGCGGTATGAGGCTGCCGTCGCCATAGAATAACACGGGTTGTGGATGAGTAGACAGTAGAGAGATGGCCTGGCTAGCAGTGGGAGTAGGGTGGGGTGGTGAGGTCTGCGCGGCAGCACAGTCGGCCACTAGAGGTAGGACAGGCGGTCTCGCCGGCACTGGTTTGGGCGGCTGGTGCAAGAAGAGCAGTGATTGAAGAAGCAACAGGACCGTTCAATTAAATTCCAAGAGTCGCTGCAGCTAGAATCGTTTGTTGACTAAGTTGACAAAGCCCTACGTACGCGTCAACTTAGTAGGCCCACATGCCATCCTCCGAACCGGTGCGCCCAAGTTGTTAGTGGGAGGAATCATTTTTTTCGCGTAATAAGGAGGTAGTTGATTGCATGCGGCCATGGACCAAGGGGGTCCCTACTGTCAGCCTCTCCATGTAAATCCCTATTCCGATGGCTGTCGTTTGTTGAATGTTGAGCACGCCGTGCCTAGAGCACCAACGCGGTGGACGACTGTGAGGACTAGGAATGGAAAGACCCGGAGCCGGCGAAGACACATCAGTCGATGCCCACGCTGAGGAGAGTATGATGGTTGACTGATTCGGCTGCAGCGTGAGGCTCCCGCCACTGGAGAATAACAGGAGGTGCGAGTGGGTAGAGGGATGGCCAGGCCAGCAGAGGGAGTAGGGTGGGCCGGTGAAGCCTGTGCGGCATCATAGCCAGCCACAAGAGGAGGGAGCAGGCAGTCCCGCCGGCGCTGGTTTAGGCGGCTGGAGCAGGAAGATCAGAGATTGAAGAAGCGCGTCAGTCGTTGGATGGACATTCAACAGTCACTGCTGCTAGAATCGTGTGTTGGCTACTATTTGTTGAGATTGCGTTGGTTTTTCCCTTGAAGAGGAAAGGGTGATCCAGCAAAGTAGAGTAAGTATTTCCCTCAGTTTTGAGAACCAAGTTATCAACCCAGTAGGAGACAACGCACAAGTCACCTAGTACCTGCACAAACAAACAGCAACTTGCACCCAACGCGATAAAGGGGTTGTCAATACCTTCACGGTTATTTGCAAAGTGAGATCTGATAGAGATGGATAAAAGGTAAAGTAATATTTTTGGTATTTTTGGTTTATGGAACGGAAAGAAAAAGATTGCAAAGGAAGTAAAGAGGAAACTAAAATTGTAGATTGAAATTTATATGATGGAAAGTAGACCCGAGGGCCATAAGTTTCACTAGAGGCTTCTCTCAAGGTAGAAAATATTATGGTGGGTGAACAAATTACTGCCAAGCAATTGATAGAAAAGCGCAAAGTTATGATGATATCTAAGGCAATGATCATCAATATAGGCATCACGTCTGTATCAAGTAGACCGACTCCCGCCTGCATCTACTACTATTACTCCACACATCGACCGACTCTTGCCTGCATCTAGAGTATTAAGTTCATGAAGAACAGAGTAACGCATTAAGTAAGATGACATGATGTAGAGGAATAAACTCAAGCAATATGATGTAAACCCCATCTTTTTATCCTTGATGGCAACAATACAATACATGTCGGTTCCCCTTCTGTCACTGGGATCAAGCACCGCAAGATTGAACCAAAGCTAACACTAGTATAGCAAGGTGCTATACAAACGGTTTTAACCCATTTCCGCGGCGACATTTGGAACCGCCGCCTAGTGAGTGAGGGCAGTAGGGGGTCCTTCCCACACGACCCCGAAACCGTCGGGGATATGGCCCTCCTGGCACACTCGCTCGGCAAAATGAGTTCGTGTGCGACCGGCGAGCGCTCAAATACGGAAATACATACATTAGAGCTAAAAAATACAATTACACAGGAAAAATTGTATCTTGTTGCAAATACATCCCACGCAGTCAGTCCCTGCTAAACGTTTTCGTTCGTATGTACATCCCACATAGTCGCTCCAAGGAAAACATTTCCGTTCACAGGTACATCACACACAATTTTTCCTGTTAAATCGTTTGTGATAGCGTAGCCATTGCACACGATACTAACAATTTTATCGTTTGCGTTATTGAATGCATCACACACGGTGCGTAAAAGAAACTGTGTGGCAAAGGCTGTCCATCACAGATAGTTTTTATGTCGTAAACATTTGCGAAAGGTGGCCTAACGCAAACAGTTTTCAAGAGAAGGTTGTGTGTGATTGTTCATTAATCCAACACGGTTTATTCCTAGAAACTGTGTGCATTATTGAATGCATCACACATGGTGTTTTCTCAATAACCGTTTGCAATAGAAAAACCCAATTTACAGGATAATTATCCAATTATTAATTATCCATTTATTAATCTAATTGACATTTCATATTAAGCACACAATATATTTCATTTTCATAATTGAAATACATCAGAGTACAACATCATATAGCTTCAGCACTCAACTACCCCATTACACAACTACATCAGCCCCAAGTTTCACATGCAACATCTATAACCTTTCGAAATTAGCATCATAGATGGTACATAGACATATGTATCTCATGTGGAAAACTGCCGAAGCAGAAGGCGAATATTGAGCCTTCATTGATGTTGAATGTCTTTGTAACTTTAGGCTAGTGCCTGTGGATGATTGACCGTTCATCCTTCGTCCTCTTCAGGAACACTTCAATATTGAACCGTGGGTGTTGTATGAATACCTTCCTCGCCTCTTGACCATACAGGTGGTTTGAGAGGTAATCATCAGTGAACTGCTTTGGAAAGGCCTGAAAACAAGGATGTGTGAAAATATCGTCTCTATATTGGAAATGGGGCAAAGGAATAAAAAAAGGCAAGGTATAATAGTTAGTACCATTATGTAGTGAATTGATGTCTTCTTCATTGTGTAGACAAAGATATTGTTGTTTTTTGTCACTAATTTCTTTATCCTAACAATCTTTCTTAGTTTCTTGACTTGACTGATATTCATGGACAACTCATTTCCCCATATGCAAAAAGGGTCAAACTGTGGGTGAAAACCTCTAACAGCAGGACCTACATGTGCAAGACCAAATTGTTAAAAACCAAAATATTAGAATGGTTCCCGCAATTGCACAATAATGTGCTATTAGACAATGGACCATGCACGTGCTAACCTTGATTGTGAACCTTAGTGCTTACCATTGTTTCCCTGCAACACATAGAAGGTAGTTAGTCATCAGGTTAAGTAAAGGTTCGCATGCTATCAGTAAAATATGTTGATGAAAAATAAGCACATCGCAGATTCATCAGATTAATTCAATCCACATGGAAAACACATTTATCCAAACCAAGCATGATTAAGAACTAGGAAATATAGCACTTGTATATATTTCTCATGTATTAAGTGCAACCAAATTCGATTTATTCCTCACATGCACAACAATACAAAATTCTACCCACGACAATTGGACATCACATTGCAGAATTGAACCAAGCATTTAACTAAATACCACAACAAATGAACCAAACATTAACTAAGCACCACATTGCACAATATAACATACTCCTAATAGAATATCAGACAGTTGACCAAACAGTTAACTACAACCAATTGTAGCAATTGTATTTGTTTCTCATTTATTTACTACAGCCAAATTAAATTTATTCCTCACATGGTATACAATAACAAAATGCACCCACAACTATTGAACATCGCATCGCAGAATTGAACCAAACAGTTAACTAAACACCACATTACAAATGAACCAAACGTTAACTGAGCACCACATTGCACAATGTATAACCAAACCAAGCATGCTTGACAACTTGGAAATATAGCAATTTTATTCGTTTCTCAGGTATTTTGTAAAGATAAATTCAATTTATTTCTCACATGGAAGACAATACCAAATTGCAGCCTGAAGAATTGAACATCACATTTACAGAATTGAACCAAACAGTTAACTGAAGACGACAACTAATTAACAAAACAGTTAATAAGTGAGCACCACACTGCACGACATATAGAACATATACACTAGAGCAACAGATTGCATGGTAAAATTAGATAGCAGAATTCACTAGAATTTGTGAAGGAAAGGCAGGAGTAGCACACACAACGGGTAAACCGAGCATGCTTAGCCGGCGTATCTAGAAAATGGCAAGGTGCTCCTCCAAGATCTGGGGGTCGGCACAAATGGCAGGCATCGCGACCTGATCCGCGCGTGCGGCCGCGATTTGCTTCTCCGCTGCCAAATGCTCCTTGAGATCCTGGCTATACTGCGTGCACCATGGCTTAGGGTGGCGCTTATTTGGTGGAGGGGTTAGTGATTTGGGTGGAAGGTGTCGCGCTCGCGCCGGCGGACGGGGCTTGTGGGATGTGGAAGGAGGAGGAGGATGGGGGTCGGGTGTGGATTACCTGTCTGGATAGGCGAGGCCGAGTAGCGTGAAGGAGGGTCACCGGCGAGGAGGCGACGCTGCAAGCAAGGAGTGAAGGTTTCAACTTGGAAAGGAAGGGAGAAACATGTGAAATGTGGCTTTTGGTAAGGTAGAGGGGGCGGGGAGGTAGATATTTCCGTGGAAGCCGAAAATTGGAATCGCTTCAGTGAAAAAACTGGCGCTCATCGATCTTCGCCGCCGCCTCCATGTCCAGCTCGCGCCCGACGGTCTCCAAGGGAAGGGGCTCCATGGCATCAATTGCACCATACTCCGCAAGCATCTCGCCATCCGCATCCGCCAAATCTTTGGAATAGGCCGCCACGAGCTGGTCGCGGGCGGCCGCGATCTGGGTTTTGGCGGGCTCCGTTTGTGGCAAGGTATGCCGCGCAGGAACGGACGGCTGCTTGAACTCTCTCAGTGATTGCCAACTCTTCAGCCGTGGGTTGCCGATCATTGTTGGAGAAGCTTCGTTCAATTAGTGCGGTGACCGCCACGAGCTGCACGTGGATGGCCTCGACATGGTTGTGGGCGCCCTCCATCAGGGCTAAGGCCGGCACTTCGGAATAGACAGCTGATGTGTCGCTCTTGCCAATTGCTATCCCCGAGGCAGATGCTGCTGCCGCCGTCTGAGAGGCAACAACAGCCGTTTGGGCTGCCTTGGCCGCCCGGACGTAGATTGCAGTCACCCTCATGAAGCTTGTTAGCACGAGCCTAGCGGTTGCGGCCGCGCTCTCGCCGGAGTGGGCCGTCGAAGTTGCCCTCACAACACGGGTCCACGTCCCCATCTTTCACCGGCGACGATTGAACAGTGAAATGATATTTTGAGGAGCGGGCTAGTGTGCTTCACACTCTGACGGTGCTCCAAGAAATTTTGTGCTGCATCTCACACGGTTGGTGATAATAAACTGTGTGCGATCTACTTGATTTTTTTGTCTTGATTTGAATTACATAATGGGGTCACAACTGCAAAGGATGGTGTTTGAATTGCTAGAACTTTTATCTGTAGTGAACATGCAACTATAGGTGTGTCGTCAAAAAATTGGAATTATTCAGGGTTCGTTTGGACGTTTTTATACATTAACTTGGTTTTGCAGGCATTTCAGGTGCATAAGTCAAATTTGAACAACATGCACATGCTGCAGTGCATATAAACTGGTTGAAAAATCAAATATATGTCCTTGGTTGCATGCTTAGGTCCCATGCAAGAAATGGGAATGAATGTCAAACACCCTACCACCGTCAGTCGGCCGCAAATATTGAGATACATGGTTTTCAAATTCTAGTAAATCCAAAACTCGTCTGAAATTCATGAAACTTAGCATGCTATCATGGAGCGGCATCAACATGCCGTGGTAAATTTGTTGTCCCATTTGGGGAAGGTTCGGGTATAAGTGTCTCACAACAAGCGTGATGGTTTCAGTAGGGAACGTGCCACCTTTGGGGACGAAACGATATCTATTGCCTCTTATTGCTTTCAAAATTTTTCTAGTGTCAACATAGAACAACATGAGTGTTGTGTTTAATTTTGGAATTTTTCGGGGTTTGTTTGGACATTTTTATACATTAATTTGGTTTTGTAGGCATTTCAGGTGCATAATTCAAATTTGAACTACATGCACATGCTCAAGTGCGTATAAACTGGTTGAAAAATCAAACATGTGTCCTTGGTTCCATGCTTAGGTCCCATGTAAGAAATGGGAATGAATTTCAAACACCCTCCCACCGTCTCTCGGCCACAAACATTGAGATAACTGGTTTTTAAATTCTAGTAAATCCAAAACTTGTCTGGAATTCGTGAAACTTGGCGTGCTATCATGGAGTGGCATCAACATGCCGTGGTAAATTTTTTGTTCCATTTTTGGCAGGTTTGGGTATAAGTGTCTCATAAACCAGAGCTTCTCACAACAAGCGTGATGGTTTCGGTACGGAATGTGCCACCTTTGGGGACGAAACAATAGCCGTTGCCTCTTATTGCTTTCATTTTTTTTCTAGTGTCAACATAGAATAACAGGAGCGTTGTGTTTAATTTTGGAATTTTTTCGGGGTTCGTTTGGACATTTTTATACATTAACTTTGTTTTAGGCATTTTAGGTGCATAATTCAAATTTGAACTACATGCACATGCTCCAGTGCATATAAACTGGTTGAAAAATAGAATATGTGTCCTTGGTTCGATGCTTAGATCCCATGCAAGAAATGGGAATGAATTTCAAACACCCTGCCACCGTCACTTGGCCGCAAACATTGAGATACCTGGTTTTTAAATTCTAGTAAATCAAAAAGTCGTCTGAAATTCATGAAACTTGGCATGCTATCATGGAGCGGCATCAACATGCCATGGTAAAATTTGTGTCCCATTTGGGGCAGGTTTGGGTATAAGCGTCTCACAAACCAGAGCTTCTCACAACAAGCGTGATAGTTTCAGTAGGGAACGTGCCACCTTTGGGGACGAAACGATATCCATTGCCTCTTATTGCTTTCAAAAAAATTCTAGTGTCAACATAGAACAACAAGAATGTTTTGTTTAATATTGGATTTTTTCTGGGTTCGTTTGGACATTTTTATACATTAACTGGCTTTTCTAGGCATTTTATGTGCATAATTCAAATTTGAACTACATGCACATGCTCCAGTGCATATAAATTGTGTGCGTTCTGTTAACCATTCATGTGACACAGTGCGTCAATCTTTCAATGGCTAGGAGGTGTCTTGCGGACAGGTGCTTGAGTGCTTGACTAAACGGGAGGCGTGCGAGCTGTAGTCCAATGCGGGGGCTCACCGGGAAGCGTGTGAACTGTATGTCACAGAGGCTCACCGGGAAGCATGCGAGCCGTACGCCATGCAGGATTTGTGCAGCTCTTGATCGCAAATGTTTTAGTTAGAACACCCGTATGCAAACTGACAGCTTCCCCAGGAAGACAAGAGAAAATGTGCTGAGTAGGATTTCTGCAGCTCTTGATCGCAAACATTTTAGATAGAACACCCGTATGCGAAGTGAGAGCTATGGTCTTCCCCCTTAATTCCAGGGAAAATTCGTATCGCAGGATTTGTGCATCCCTTCAACGCAAACAGTTGTTTTGGATGGCCCGTGTGCAACGACATACAAACAATTTGGTAAGATTTGTATCTGTCATATTGGGTATGTTGCCATTTGTCAAACTAGTAAGATTGACATTTGTTGATCTAGTAACATTGCCATTTGTCAATCCTTGTAACACTGCGATTTGTCAAAATATGCAGCTAAAAATCACTAGCACTATCTAATTTTTGCAGCTAAAATTCAGTAATTAAGCATAGATTTCATACATGGATTAAGCAGGCGTTCTTAATTTATACAAACAGTTCAACTCGACAGCTGAACTGACCAAACTTTTCCCCAATTGTAGCCAACCATGTACTGAAATAGCTAGTTCAACTATATATACTAGCTAATTTTAAGTACGTTGTACAGTTCACCACACATCTATAGTTAGAGGGGCTTTGTGCTACTTCCGGCAGCCTCTCCTCTGTCGAGCACGCTCAATAATAGGTAGAGGAGGAGGAGGAGCCTATCGATGAGCTGGACAAATGTAATACGGTGCCTACCGCTGCTGCACGTTCAACGATGCTCACCAGTTCGAACGCCCACTACTGCTCTAGACGATCCCTCTCGAAGCGACCGGACTGCTCGTAGATCTCCTGATTCCTCGCCTCTGCGTCGGCGTGTGCTGCGGCCACGACTGCGGTAAGGCTCTTTGTGTGCTCGACGAGGCGCTCCTCCTCCTCCGACAGGAACTCAATGTAGCGCGCAAGGTCGCTGACGCACCTGCGGGCCTCCACCTCTGCCTCCCTCTTCGGGCCGTGGCACTGGAGCGGGTAAGATCCCGGCGGTCGAAGGTGGCTGGCAGCCACGGCGGCCGATGATAGGGTGGCGGCCATGACCACCACCTCCTGCCTTCGGGCCGTGGTGGCGGAGCGGGTGATGGCCACGGTGGCCGGTAGTGGGGTGGCGGCCACAACGGCCACCTCCCGCCTTCGAGCCACAGCGGAGGAGCGGGAGATGGCCCTAGCTTTCGACGGTGGTGTGGCGGCAACGGTGGCTGGCAACAGCTGCCGACGGGCAGCGGCGGCAAAGCGTGTGGTGGGTGTTCCGCACACACCCAATAGTGTAAGTGCATCTAGTGCCCCTTAGTGATTTTGGTGTATTGAAGACTTATAGGTTAAGGGACTAATGCGTTTGTGAGTGTACACAGGTCTATAAGTCTATGAGGAGTTTGATATTTACAGGAAAAGTCGACCCCTAAAAATGGATATCTTCGACTGAAGATTTTGGTATTTCTGAAGACTTTCATGAAGACTTTGAAAGTGAAGAAATTGGTGTGTCCGTGAAGACTTGATATTCATGCGAGGAATATGAAGCTTGAAGACTTTCATTTTCATAGTTTTGTTTTTCTCTTTCTTGAGTCATAGGAAACACCATACTGTTAAAGGGGGTCGAGGAACTACTAAGGAAAAATTTCCATGTGATGCTCAACTCAAAATCCTACACCTACCAATCCCTTCGAGTGAAGCCATTGGAAATCTCATACAATTCAGTCAATTTCTTCAGTGACAGAGACGAAGTTCTTCTGGTCTCTGAGGAATTTGTCCTGACTGAGGAGTTAGGAATTCGCCAGTGCTGATTGCCTACACATTGAGGAACATGATAGCCCTGAGGATTTTACTACTCAAAATTCCGACCGTTGTTGTGCTATGCGCCAGCTGTCCAAAAATATCTATCCACCTAACGGTCATATCATTGAAGGGCATTTATGTCTTATCATGTCGGGCTGCTCCCTAGGCTATAAATAGCCGCCCCCTACAACCACTAGCTGGTTGGCTACTCCGAGAGAAACTGACACTTGTCATTTGAGAGCAACCCATCCTCTGAGGACTTTGAGTGAAAATCATCAAGCGAGGAAAAACCAAAAACCCAAAACCCAAACACCTACAAACCCCAAGTGATTGAGCATCACTGAAGAGATTGATCCTACGTGGATCCGAAGCTTGTTACCTTTGAAGACTGTGCTTCTTCCAGATGGTTAGGCGTCATGGTCTAGAGCATCCAAGAGGAATTGTGGATCGCCGAGTGACCAAGTTTGTGAAGGTTTGGAAGTCGCCTGAAGACTTACCACGAGTGATTGGATGAGGTCTGTGTGACCTTAGTTCAAGGAGAATACGATGAGGACTGGGTGTCCTGAGCTGCGTGTTCAGGACTGGTTGTCCGGGACTGTGTGTCCTCGTGTTTAAATACTCAGCCGCTCCAACCAGACGTACAACTGAGACAGGAGTTGGAACTGGTCTACCAAGTCATTGTCTTCACCAAGCTTACTGGTTCTATTTCCTCAACTCTTTCATTTCCTCATAACTGTGTTGTGTGTTTGTTCATATCTGTGTTTGAAGACTTTGACTGAAGACTTTCTCAATTTCCTCAGTTCAATTTCTTTAGTCTGTTTGTCTTCATCCTGTGTTATCCTGTGATTACGCTTCCCGTACTCTGTGCCTGTCTTCATTTCATCATGATGACTATGCTTGTATTCTGTTATGTTTACTTTTGAGTACTTATTCCGCTGCTAGTAGTTCTTCGCTAAGGAATTTCCTCACCGGCAAATTCCTCAGTGAAGAATTTCATAAAAATCGCCTATTCACCCCCCATCTAGTCGATATAACGCACTTTCAATTGGTATCAGAGCAAGGTACTCCCTTGTTCTGTGTGATTTTGGTTTAACCGCCTGGAGGTTTAGTTATGTCGACCGCAGGTATGATCAAGGTCTCTGCTGGGTGTCCTACCTTCGATGGGACGGACTACCCCTACTGGAAGAATAAGATGCGAATGCATCTTGAAGCAATTGATAACGATCTCTGGTATGTTGTGGAAAATGGTGTTCCCTCAGTCACACCTTATCTGAATGCTGCTGATGTGAAGAGATTCAAGCAACTCGACTCTCAAGCGAAGAATATCATATGTGGCCATCTGAGCAAAGGACAGTATGGCAGAGTGAGTGCTTTGGAGACAGCAAAGCTTATCTGGGACAGGTTGCCCAAAGTGAATGAAGGAGTTTCAACTCAGCGTGACTCTCGAGTTGATGTTCTTCGCAATCTCTTCAACCACTTCAAAAGACTCGACAATGAAAATGTTCAACAAACCTTCGATCGCCTCACTGACATCTCAAATGAGCTTCAAGCACTTGGTGCCACTGACATCACCGACCATGAGGTGGTGAAGAAATTGCTGAGATCGCTTGATTCCTCATTTGACACTCTGGCATTGATGATACAAGAACGTGCTGATTACAAGTCACTTGATCCCACTGATATTCTCGGGAGGCTAAATACTCATGAGTTCCAACTTGCTGAAAAGAGAGATCTCTATGGTTCAAGCTATGGCAGATCACGTGCACTAAAGGCCAAGGCAGTATCTGAGTCCGAAGATGAAGACTCTGATAGCAGCCTTGGTGATCCTAAAGAACTGAGACATGATCTGGCTCTACTCGTGAAGAAGTTCCAAAAGTTCTCAAGACGTGGTCGCCTTGGAAGACCCTCAAGGAGCAATGATTCCTCATCAAGTGACTACAAGAGGAGGCTCTGCCACAAATGCAAGAAGCCTGGTCATTACATTCAAGACTGTCCTCATTGGGAAAAGAAATCAAAGAAGAAGAAATACAAGGATTACAGTTCTGATGATGCGAAGAAAAATAAGAAATCCTCAAAATCTTCATCATCAAAATCCTCAAAGCCTTCACATCACAAGAAGAGCAGCTCCAAGAAGGCCAGGGCATTCATTGGCTAGGAAATGGACTCTGAGGCTGAATCTGAAGAAAATGAGGAAGAGGAGTCATCTGAGGAGTCCGAATCCAGAGTGGCGAGCCTAGTTCTCGCTACTGCATTCGTCAGCAAGTCTATCTTCAACACTGAAGAAAATAACCTCACCAACAAAGCTGATGAAGGGGATGATGACTACGCTCCCACCTACTGCTTCATGGCAAAGGGTGCCAAGGTACTCAAATATACCTCATCTGAATCAAGTGAGAATGAATCTGATGAAAATCTTAAGCCCAGCTATTCTAAACTTGCTAAGATTGCTGTAAAACAACAAAGGGCTTTAGAAAAGGTTCAAAACATGCTAGACAAAAGTGATGATATGTTGGGTGAAGAAATGGATCGCACTAAAGCCCTGACTGAAAATCTTCAGAGATTTCAGACTAGGTTTGACAATCTTCAAAGTCATCATAACACTCTTTATCCGACCATGAGAAGCTTTCTTATGAATTTCTTCAAAGAAAGCAAGACCTTGAGAAGCTAAGAGTGAGTTATGAAGATCTTCAGAAGGAGCGCGATTCATTACTTTCTCAACAAATCAGCGCTTCTCAGGAAGAATTTGTTCCTCCATGCTTGAAGTGCATTGAACGTGAATCTGCTAATTCTTCACCTGAATGTTCAAATGCTGCTAATGTTTCAAATTCTTCACATGCCTCTGCTATCACTAATTCCTCATCTGAGGACATTGCTAGTATCACTGACGATGCAGGGCTGAAGGAATTGTACACGACAGGCATGTACAAAAGCCTCAAAGGGCATCAGGCTCTTTGTGATGTGCTTAAAAAGCAGATCCTCAATAGGAACCCTAGGAAAGGGGGTATCGCCTTTGAGAGGAAACTCAATGCTGATGGTACATATTGGAAGCCTGAGCAGTACCCCAAAACTACATGGGTTGCTGCAAAGGGACCTCCAGTTGATCCATCTAACTTATCTGGATTTGCATGTGAATCTCCTCATTCTGATGATGAGTCAATTGACTCCAACTATAAAATGTTCAAAAATTAGAATGGTGAAGTATTTGCTAGATATGTTGGCACTAACTGCAGGAGCGGCTCCCCGATGAAGAAAATCTGGGTTCCCAAAAGATGCCTTGAAAATCTCCAGGTGAATGTCATCATGACGCCACCTGTGAAGAATAGGAACCCCAGATCAAATTCCTCATATGGACCAAATTCTTCATATGGATCAAAGTCCTCATATGAACATCATCGTGCTAACCCGTCTGTTTTGCATGGAAGATCTAAGGATTATGGATATATGCATTATTCTTCAAATCATTATGTCCATAAGTCCTCGAAGAATTTCTCTGCATACTCTTATGCTTACTCTAACCCCTCTTATGTGAAACGAAATGGACTGGCTTCTATGCCATCCTTCTCGTATGGAGCTCGCAGAATGATGAACTCTTTGCCACCCCTTCAGATGTGGGTGGTGAAGAAAAAGAACTAATCTCTTCTGCAGGGTCAGGTCTCCAGACGCACGTAATCGTCTGAAGAATTTGCTGGAGACCTGAGCATGCTTGATAGGACGCAGACTAATCATGAAGAAATGAACTTTCATTTGTCACGTCCTCATATTGCTTTATCGGTTCTTTTACTTGATGAAATTGACCTGATGAATTGATGTCATATTCTTCACTTATGAAGTATATGAGTTTGTAAGCTGCACTAATTCGTCTGCAGGATGATCAACCCAAAGCCACTGAGTGGGTCCTCGATAGTGGATGTACAAACCGCATGACTGGTGACAAGAATCTATTGATGGATGCTCCATTATCTCTGTCGCATCTGAAGCATATCATCTTTGTGACAAAGGCAAAAGTCAGGTATTGGGTCTAGGTAAGGTTGCGATTACAAAGGATCGACACATGGGCAAAGTCATGCTTGTTGAGTCCTTAGGATGCAACCTTATGTCTGTCTCAATGCTTTGTGATCTTGATATGGTTGTTGTCTTTGGCAAGTACCGTTGTGTTGTGGTTATGGAAGCTGACAATTCCAAAGTCTTCGAAGGCTTTAGGAGAGGAGACATGTATATTGTTGATTTCTCTACAGGACCACAACCAGCCGTGTGCTTACTTGCAAAAGCTTCAGATGGTTGGCTCTGGCATCGACGACTTGGTCATGCAGGCATGAGGAATTTGCACACGCTTGCAAAGAAGAAGCATGTCATTGGCATCGAGAATGTCAAATTCCTCAAGGATCACCTATGCGGAGCCTGTGAAGCTGAGAAGATGACGAAGGCCAAGCATCCAGCAAAGACTATCATGACCACCACTCGCCCGTTTGAATTGCTTCACATGGATCTCTTTGGTCCTAATCATTATTCTGCTATTTCAAATGAAGCATCTCAATATGGCTTTGTTATTATTGATGATTATTCTCGCTACACATGGGTACACCTTGTTACTTACAAACATGAAGTGCAGGAAGTCTTCAAACGATTTTCCTCGAGGGCTTCAACCAACTTTGGTGTGAAGATCAAGCACATCAGAAGTGACAATGGCACTGAGTTCAAGAATTTTGGTCTCGATGACTATCTTGATGAACTTGGTATTACTCATGAGTTATCTGCTCCTTACACTCCTCAGCAGAATGGCATCGTGGAGCGCAAGAACGGGACTCTTGCTGAGATGGCTCGCACTATGCTTGATGAATACAAAACGCCTCATCGTTTCTGGACTGAGGCAATTGATACTATGTGCCACATCATCAACAGAGTATATCTTCAAAAATTCTTCAAAAAGACTGCGTATGAACTCCTCACTGATAAGAAACCCAATGTAAGTTATTTCAAAGTATTCGGTGCTAAATGTTGGATTAGAGATCCTCATCACAACTCAAAATTTGCACCGAAAGCACATGAAGGTTTTATGCTTGGTTACGGAAAGGACTCACACACCTACAGAGTCTTCAACAACGTTCTTCACAAAGTTGTTGAAACTATAGATGTGCGGTTCGATGAAACTAATGGCTCGCAAAGAGAGCATCTACCTACTGTGATAGATGAACCAGCACCTGAGGAAACGATCAAGTTCAAGGCTACTGAGGATGTCATTCCTACTGAAGAATCTGCTGAAGAATTCATTCCAGAACATGAAGAACGTCGGGCTAATGCACCTGAAGAAAATGCTGAAGAAAATGGTGCCGAAGAAAACGTTGATCAAATTCTTCAACGACAACCAGCTCATCCTCGCATTGCAAAAGAAGTGCAAGTTGAAAAGATCATCAATGACATCAAAGCGCCAGGTCCTCTCACACGCTCAAAAGCTTCACATTTGTCTAACTTTTGTGGGCACTATGCTTTTGTCTCTATTATAGAGCCCACTAAGGTAGATGAAGCATTTCTGGAGCCTGAGTGGATTCAGGCCATGCAAGAAGAATTACATCAGTTCGAGCTCAACAATGTCTGGGAACTGGTCAAACGTCCAGATCCTTGCAAGCACAATATCATCGGCACAAAGTGGATCTACCACAACAAGCAAGATGAAAATGGCCTTGTGGTGAGGAATAAGGCACGGCTTGTAGCTCAAGGCTACACACAGGTTGAAGGAATTGATTTCGATGAAACTTTTGCACCTGTTGCTAGACTTGAGGCTATTCGCATATTACTTGCTTATGCTAACCATCATGATATCACTTTATATCAAATGGATGTGAAAAGTGCATTCCTTAATGGTAAGCTTGAGGAAGAAGTATATGTTGCTCAACCCTAGGTTTTGAAGATCCAAAGAATCCTGACAAAGTCTTGAGACTCAACAAGGCCCTCTACGGCCTCAAGCAGGCCCCACGGGCTTGGTATGATACCTTGAAGGAACTCCTCATGAAGAAAGGCTTCAAACCCGGTTCACTCGACCCTACTCTTTCCACTAAATCTTATGATGGTGAATTGTTTGTGTGCCAAATATATGTTGATGATATTATCTTTGGCTGTGCTGACCAACGTTATAGTGATGAATTTGCCTATATGATGAGCGAAGAATATCAAATATCTAGGATGGGAGAGTTGAAATTCCTCTTACGTCTTCAAATTCGTCAACAACGCAATGGCATATTCATATCTCAGGAGAAATACCTCAAGGATGTACTGAGGAAATTCGGCATGCAAGATTGCAAAGGCATCAAAATTCCTTTGCCCACAAATGGCCACCTGTGCACTGATGAAAATGGTATTGACTTCGATCATAAGGTATACCGCTCCATGATAGGTTCCTTATTGTACTTATGTGCATCTAGGCGAGATATAATGCTTAGTGTTTGCATGTGTGCCCGATTTCAAGCTACACCGAAGGAATCACACCATAAGGCTGTCAAGCATATTCTTCGATATCTAGCTCACACACCAACACTTGGATTATGGTACCCCAGGGGCTCGGTTTTTGATCTTTTTGGATATTCTAACTCTGACTATGCTGGTGATCGTGTGGATTGCAAGTCAACATCTGGTACATGTCATTTCCTTGGACAATCTTTGGTCTGTTGGTCCTCGAAGAAACAGAACTGCGTATCACTATCTACTACTGAAGCTGAGTACATTGCCGCTGGTTCTTGCTGTGCCCAATTGCTATGGATGAAGCAAACTCTCAAGGACTACGACGTCAACATGAAGAATGTGCCTCTCTTCTGTGACAATGAGAGTGCCATCAAGATTGCTCACAACCCAGTTCAGCACTCGAAGACACTCATCCTAACACTTATGAAAAATTGATGACTTAGATGTGCAACACATGAAGACACGTTTTTCTTCAATCAATGAAGAATAACACTCTTAGTGTGAAGAAATTAATCAAGAATTTGATTCTCAGAACCCTACGATAATTGTACGCGGTGTCTGAAATCATCATTATTATACGGTGGGTCACGCCACCACCAAAAGTTGAAATTTCTCAAATTATTCATATTCTTCAACTTTGCATAGTCTTCACTGGTTCTGTCGTTTTTTCTTCATTGGCTATATATATATAAGTTTATGTCCTCTACATCATTCACTTATTGCTATTTCTTCAAGTTGGTTTTCTGCTAAGTGCATGTGATCGGACCCTTCCCCTCTACGCTATACTCAACCCAATCTGTTCACAAATTCTTCATGTGCGTTCTATTTGAAACTCGTTCAAAATCTTCACTGTGTCCTTGTCAGCTGAAAAAATTGCGAACGGAACTTTAAAACCTATCTTATCGAAATTTTCGGCTTTGCCGCTCAAACCGTTCCGCATCCCATGATACACTTATCCACTCACCCACGATCTAACACGATCTCCACCTCTCACTACGTGGGTGACACATGTCATGCGAATGAGAAGGGTCAGGGGCACGTTCGTCCAATTTCTTCGGGCGAGCAGTTTTTCACCGTGGCTATAAATAACCCCCTTCCCTTCCTCACATCTTTTACTCCGCTCGACCTCTCTCTCCAGCTCGAGCTTCTCAAACCCTAGCGCCGCCGCTACTTCATCGCCGCCGGTGAGGAAGAGCTTCACTGCCTCGACCTCATCGCCGACGTACTCGCGCCGACCGCGGAAATCTTCACTCTGCCGTCGCCGTAGCTATCTTCCTCCGCCGAGTTAGGGCGTGGAAGATCTACACAGACGAACTTCACCTCTCCACTTCACTGTTCGTCGTGTTCTTCATCTAGGGTAATTAAAAGTTACTTTTACTGCCCTCGTTGATTCGACTGATTATCTACAAAATCTTCAAAAGTGTTTTTCTTCATATCTTCACACACTAAAACCTCACAAGTCATCTGTTCTTGATTCGTTTCTCTAAGCATCATTTTTCTTCAAGATTCCTCAATTGTGTGGATCTTCGATCCACAACTCTGGAACCTAAGACAAAGAACGCTTAGTGAAAATCTTCAAGACTCATCTGGTCAAATTCCTCAAACTTGTTCTTTTTGAAAAACCTTCGGAGAACGCATATGACCTCTCCAAATTCCTCGCAACTATACTCTGTTCACATGTACACATGTTAGCTGCTGAATCACTAGGTTCTCATCAACTTAACTCATTTGCAACATTCCTCGAAGAAAAGTTGCATACTTCTTCAGAGAATTCGATTGTTCAAATTCCTCAACTGAAGAAAATGGCTGATGGTAAAAGGCCACAGAAAGGAGGAAAGATGCCTGAGGTAAATACAGCGTTTGAGATCCCTGACGACATATATGCTGGTACTGCACACCTACTGAGGAAACCAAGAATGAGCGCAAAGTGCGCAAACAAAGGATAGAGAGGAGATGGGCAAGAGAATGGAGGGAGTACAGATATGTCACTCCTAAGTACATGAAGAAATTCGCACTCAATCCTCCAGGCCCAAGAGCTCCATTGGCACCTGGCCAGATAGCAGATCCCACCAGCCTCAAGCGCGGTGAGGACTATCCTGATGAATGGGCCAAGCGCCAAGCCAAGTTGGATAAGCAAGCCAGAGAAGCAGTGAGGAAATTCAATGAAGACTCTGATGCTGCTGCTGCCTCTGCTGAGGCCTCTGCTGTCAAGCCAAAGAAGGCTATGTCTAAGAAGCCTATGCGCAGGCCAAGTTTCTCAGCAATGCCCTCACGGCCAGAATCAGCAATGCCCTCACGGCCAGAATCATCAAAGCCCTCACAGCCAATTCCTCATGCTGCTCATGTTCCTCCAAAGTCCTCAGCTCCTCCGCCAAAGCCCTCAGCTGTTCCAACTAAATCCTCAGCACCTGTGCATCTCGCCTCATGCCAAAGGACTGCCGGCATCTCCATTGCCTCAGGTGTCTCAGCTAGTTCCTCAGCTGCACCAAGTTCCTCAGTTGGCCCCTCACTGCTGAAGACAAAGGCCACTACTGGTCGAGGTCCTCGCCCAAGTCCTCAAAAGAAGCAAGTCGCTTTCCAAGTGCCGTCTAATGAAGACGAAGCTGATGATGATGAACTTGCAGAAATCATCAGAGACAGGCAAGTCAGGGCCGCTAGAGCCAAGGGATCAGAGGTGCCACTGCTTTTGGATCTCAAGCTGATCCTCGACTACATTGATGATTGGCACAAGGACCCCAACACTCCCTTGCCTGACTTCAAGCTGACTCCTGGCCAGAGTCACATGCTGACCCACTTCATTCAAGAAGAAAAGTGGAAATTTGAGAAGGCCAGGCAGATCAAGAAAGCGCAGTACAAGAAAGAGCGCTATCTGAAGAAAAACATTGTCTCTATGACAACTGAAGAACTTGTCACTATTCAGACTGAGATTAAGAAACTCAGTGATGACTTTGACGCATATCGCGCTGATTGGCTTGGAGCCAAGGTTCGTTTTGTGAAACCTGCGGACAACTTCACTTCCAATGTTGCAGCCCCAATGCAACAGGAAATTCCTTAGGCTGAAGCATCTGCTCAGCCTACTGAAGAAAATGCCAGCACCGCTGATGACAATCAGGCTGCTGAAGATAATGTGAGTTCCAGGGCTGATGACTGCATTCTAGCCGCTGAAGAAATTGCCAGGGCACCCACTAGTGGTGTTCCTGAAGAAACTGAAGAACTCAGGGCAACTTCATCAGTTGTGCCTGAAGAAAATCAACCAGATTCCTCAGCTCCTCCTGCACCAACTTCAACTCCAATCCTTCCATCTGCATCAGATGTGAAGAAGACCAAGGCTGCAGAGTGTGCTGTAGTGAAGAAAAGGAAAGCATCAACTGCTTCAGATTCTTCAGCTCCGAAGAAAATGAAGCCTATGACAAGTTCATTTGCAAATCCGGTCGATGCTGTTCCCATCTCAACCAGGCCATCAAAGGACCTTGTTCCTTTTGATGAAGAATATGTGATCCCCAGCGGATCTGATGAAGAAACTCCTTCTACTGCTTCGTCTAAACCATTGGATGAAGAAATTGAAGTGGATGCGATCCCTTCAACACCTATCATCTCCTCGCCTATGCCTCAGTTCACAGCTGAAGAGGTTGGCGTTGAAGAAATGGAAGATGAAGATGTGGACATTGGCTGCTGCACATCCGTAATCAGTGATGAATTCTGGGAAGGTCAGCATCCAAACTCTCCAATGTTCACCCCTCTACAACAAATTCCTCAGTCCCCCACACAAACTGTTCACATGGGCTCTGAAGAAACTCATCCCAATGCATTTTTCCATGAGGAAATTCCAGCCACTAGCGCTGAAGAAACTGCTGCTGCTGAGCAACCAACGACACAGACTGCCACTGAGGAGGAACCAGAAATTCCTCAGCCTGAAGAACCTGCGATTGAGATTCCTGAGGTCGTGATGCAACTCACTGACACTCCTCTGCCGAAGCCAAAGGATCCATTCTCACGCAAGCAAAAGTTCAAGGCTGATGATTTCTTCGGTGAGCACGTATTCTTTGAAGATTACAACCCATATGACTCTGCTCGCATTAGGAAGAGACGTTTCTGGACTGCTAGTCAAGCCAATTTCTATTCCTAAGTGTTGTTCAACAAGGAGAAGATCTTCTACCATGAGCATATTCCTCACGTGGATATGGAATCTCTGCCGTGTTTCACACCAGTCCTTAGTGTTCTTCACGACGCTGGACTGCTAAAATTTTGCTCTGACATCTGCGATTGGAATGAAGAACTGATTGTTCAATTCTATGCAATGCTGCACATCACCGGAGATGCTGAAGATGTGAATTAATGGGTGCTGGACTGGATGTCTGAAAACACTCACTACACTGCACCAGCCTCTAAATTGCTTCGTGCTCTACCACTCAGTCCTCCCCTTGAACAAGCTCGCTGCATCTACAATAAACCTGAGCTCACACATCATTACATGCCGGTGCTGATGAAACCTTTGAAGCCAGGTCAAGCACCAAGAACCAAATTCCTCGTGAAGGAATTGCTGTACCTGCCCAGAACTGTCTATCGTATTCTTACGAGGACAATCAGTCCCATCAAAGGCCATGACTCATCTGATGAGGAAATTGTTGGCATCATGAAGAATCTGGTATTCAACATCGTTCATGGCATTCCTGTCAATTATCATGATTTCTTCATGAGGACTATGGCCAATGTTGCACTGTCTCCGTTTGAGCTGAAGCCTTATGCACCTTGGATTATGAGATTCCTCAGGACAAGGTCTTCACTCAACTACAAAGCTGATTTCCAGAATCACCTCAGCTACTTGCCCCCAATTGAAGTCCTCAAGTAGACATATTCCTCAGTTGATGGAAAGGGCAAAGCACCAGCTGTAATAGATGAAGGCATTTGTCCATTGGATGGCCAGTTTCGCAAAGCTGTATCTTATTCCACCAATGATGACTCTGCCACACATGACTCTGCCAATGCACCTAAGTCCACTCCTCAAGCCACTGCTCCGCGTGTGATGACTAACCATGAACTTCTGCTTAGTCTTCACCAGAAGGTGGATCGAAAACACAAATGGGTTAAGCATCAGTTTGGTTCACTTCTTCACAACATGACTGCCACACACAATGCAGTGAAGAAAAACCACTACTACCTCCATCAAGTCTTCGGTCGCACCTAGGCAATCCTGTCACATCTGTATGGTGAAGAAGATCTTAAGAACATGGGTCTCAAAGAAGATTTTGACTAGTCTGCACCTCCACCGAAGAAATTCAAGAAGGTCCAGGTTCCTTCTCTGGTGGCCAGCTCATATTCTTCATCGCGCGACACTGATGAACATGAAGATTTGGATGCCACTGCGGTAGGCCCTACATCAACAAACGACCCCAACAATGACGGCGCTCCTTCTTCAACATGATTATCTTTAGGGGCGTTAGTCCTCATTTTTGATCCTTTTGGTCATTCGATGACAAAGGGGGAGAAATATGAGTTAGTCTTCAAGCGGGTCTACTATATGGGCGTTTGTTTTTTTTGCTAAGTTACAACTCTTGTTCTTTTGAAACTTTATTGGATCGAGTTGTAATCTTAAACCCGATGGTGCTCTGATACTTTTGATGCACTATGCTCTGATACTTTTGATGCACTATTCTGCATGCTTATTCCTCGTTAATATTATTGCACGCATGCTGAATTTCATCAGGCACCATATTTCATCATGCATTTCAAATTCTTCATCTTATATGTTAAATGTGTGTATGAATTACAAGATATAGGGGGAGATCTCCATGATTCAACTCTTCAAGTGTGCATTGCTTCAAAAGCAAATTCCACACTATGCACATCTTCAGGGGGAGTTCTTCTATATCTTGCAATCAAATTCCTCAATATCAATAGTTACACTTCATATGTTTATCCCCGTTGAAAACTTAACCTATATTGTCATCAATCACCAAAAAGGGGGAGATTGTAAGTGCATCTAGTGCCCCTTAGTGATTTTGGTGTATTGAAGACTTATAGGTTAAGGGACTAATGCGTTTGTGAGTGTACACAGGTCTATAAGTCTATGAGGAGTTTGATATTTATAGGAAAAGTCGGCCCCTAAAAATGAATATCTTCAACTGAAGATTTTGGTATTTCTGAAGACTTTCATGAAGACTTTGAAAGTGAAGAAATTGGTGTGTCCATGAAGACTTGATATTCATGCGAGGAATATGAAGCTTGAAGACTTTCATTTTCATAGTTTTGTTTTTCTCTTTCTTGAGTCATAGGAAACACCGTACTGTTAAAGGGGGTCGAGGAAATACTAAGGAAAAATTTCCATGTGATGCTCAACTCAAAATCCTACACCTACCAATCCCTTCGAGTGAAGCCATTGGAAATCTCATACAGTTCAGTCAATTTCTTCAGTGACAGAGATGAAGTTCTTCTGGTCTCTGAGGAATTTGTCCTGACTGAGGAGTTAGGAATTCTCCAGTGCGGATTGCCTACACAGTGAGGAACATGATAGCCCTGAGGATTTTACTACTCAAAATTCCGACCATTGATGTGCTATGCGCCAGCTATCCCAAAATATCTATCCACCTAACGGTCATATCATTGAAGGGCATTTATGTCTTATCATGTCGGGCTGCTCCCTAGGCTATAAATAGCCTCCCCCTACAACCACTAGATGGTTGGCTGCTTCGAGAGAAACTGGCACTTGTCATTTGAGAGCAACCCATCCTCTGAGGACTTTGAGCGAAAATCATCAAGTGAAGAAAAACCAAAAACCCAAACACCTACAAACCCCAAGTGATTGAGCATCACTGAAGAGATTGATCCTGCATGGATCCGACGCTTGTTACCTTTGAAGACTGTGCTTCTTCCTGACGGTTAGGCGTCATGGTCTAGAGCATCCAAGAGGAATTGTGGATCGCCGAGTGACCAAGTTTGTGAAGGTTTGGAAGTCGCCTGAAGACTTACCACGAGTGATTGGATGAGGTCTGTGTGACCTTAGTTCAAGGAGAATACGGTGAGGACTGGGTGTCCTGAGCTGCGTGTTCAGGACTGGGTGTCCGGGACTGTGTGTCCTCGAGTTTAAATACTTAGCCGCTCCAACCAGACGTACAACTGAGACAGCAGTTGTAACTGGTCTACCAAATCATTGTCTTCACCAAGCTTATTGGTTTTATTTCCCCATAACTGTGTTGTGTGTTTGTTCATATCTGTGTTTAAAGACTTTGACGAAAGACTTTCTCAATTTCCCCAGTTCAATTTCTTCAGTCTGTTTGTCTTCATCCTGTGTTATCCTGTGATTACGCTTCCTGTACTCTGTGCCTGTCTTCATTTCATCATGATGACTATGCTTGTATTCTGTCATGTTTACTTTTGAGTACTTATTCCGCTGCTAGTAGTTCTTCGCTAAGGAATTTCCTCACCGGCAAATTCCTCAGTGAAGAATTTCATAAAAATCGCCTATTCACCCCCCCTCTAGTCGATATAACACACTTTCAAATAGGGACACCACACCCACTACACTATGCCGGGGACTGCGCCGCCGCCACGGTGTAGCCTCCCGGTTGGAGCTGTCCTCTGATGATGGCGGAGTGGCTGAGCGACGATGACGGACCGGTGCCATTGGCGATTGTGGGAGAAGCAGACGAGATAAGCTACGGGGAGGGAGGGGAAAATGCGACGCAGGACTCGCCAGCCGTGAGGGTTTATATAGCAGGCCGGTAAGCATTGGTATTTTGGGGGATTTCACTGAGTCAGGCGAGAAGTTTGCGCGGGAACCTACGAGGTTGCGCGGGAATGGGCTCACCGATGATTCATTGGCGCCACTATTTGGCCAAAAGAACGCCCGCGCGCGCTGCGCAAGCTTGCGCTATAAGTCGTCTGCGGTAGTGGGGTGACAAGACGTGCGAGAGGAGGACGAAAGGCCACGTACACATACGGTTAATAAAAAAATGTTTGTGGCTTAATTACCTACTATACCCCGTCCTGGTTTATAAGTAGGATTTAACTAATAAAATACGAATGCATGTCGCCAAAGATTATATAGTTGGATTCATATTTGAACATAGTTTCCAATTATATAATTTCTATAACATGCATTAACACTTTTTTGGTTAAATTTAAGGTTAGATACCAGCAAGAGTTTGCTGGCAACACACATGGCTTATTCCATCACAAACAGCTCAGATGGATCAACTGTATGCCATGTATCGCACACGCAACTCTAATCTAATTCGTGCTTGATGTCTCCGACATCGCTCGCATAGTTCGTCTTATTTGCCACCTATCACTGTGCCAGCCTCTGCTCACGTCCCTCGGCAAGCTGTTCTCGCCGTTAGGCGCTGCAGTGCGCTGTGCTCGCCGTTAGGCGCCATGGCGCGCTCTGCTCGCATCCTTCGGCATGCTGGGCTTGTGGACACCTTTTCCTTGCATGTTCAACTACTATATATATAAGGTTGCTCGCCGTTGAGGCGACCGCGAAGTGCTCTGCTCGCGTCCCTCCACGCATGCTCTGCCAGCGGTTGAGCGTGCGCACGATCACGTCGGGGGCCCCATAAGCATGCGCTTGCGCCGCGCGCGTTGCCACATGATGCAGTTACGTGCGGCACGATGGAGTTACGCGCTGCAAATTAGAACTTCCATCAGGGCATGCCGATATTCCTGGCCGTACGGCTTCCCTTTAATTCCCGCGGCCATTATAACCTTAGTCTCTTCAACCTTTCGATCGCGCCCCAGAACACAACAAGCACACCCACGACGACACATAGAGAGGGGATGTCTAGCGACGCTTCAATGGAATTCAGTTAGCATAGAGTGGAGATCCACGCGACGGAGACGGATCTCTCGGTGGTGTACACCATCGACCCGGCCATGGTTGACGACTACATCAATAGCGTTGAGCAGTTGCTTGCTCGAGACAAGTACAAGGTGGTCTACATCGACCTCCAGTACACCGCCGGTTGTCGCGACATAGATCATAAGGTTGTTGTCGCCCAGTTGTGCGTGCTCCATCATATCCTCATCTACCACTACTGCACGGCCACAAAGCCTTGCGACTGTTTCAATAGGTTTGCCAACAGCACCGACTACAAGTTCGCCACGGTGGAAACCACTGACGATGTAAAAGCGCTCAGTGTTACAGGCTTGGCCTACAAGAACCTTGTCGAAATCCGTGACCACTATAGGGTCTGGGGAAGCACGAAGAAGGACTCCCTAGTCGAACTCGCCTCGGCCATCATCGACCCCTACTATGAAAAGATGAAGCAGTATGCCCAGAGAACAAGTCCCCTATCCTGGCACAGGGCCTGGATGCGGCAACTGGATGAACCTCACCTCAGGTTCGCGACCAAGAGCATGTACACATGCTACGAGATGCACAGGCGGATCGTTGACACGAGGAAGTGCATCGTTACCCAAATCGACGAGCCCGGATCGAGCCACAAGCAGAGCAAGCGTCACAAGAAGTAGATGATGATCAGATGATCGTTTATGCTAGTTAATCATGCATGTAATATATAGTTTACTTTATTGGTGTGTTGAAATGGCATGTGTGTAGTAGCCACCTATGTAAGTGGATGTTTAATTTGATTATGCAACCCCATCGCACAATACACACGTCTTATTAGCAGCAACTGTCTATGTTATTATCGGTCTTTGCACACATTTTTGATTACAGACCTGTTTGCTGCGCATCACACACATCTTGTTATATTGATCCGTTTCTGTTCTCTTGTCTCAACACAAACAGTTCATCCAAGTGAACTGCATGCTGTATACCGCACACACCTTTGATCTGGCTGACCGTTTCTTTTGTGTTGCCTAATCTCAAACAGTTCATCCGAGCGAACCGTATGCTATATATCGTACACACCTTCATATGGTTGCCCGTTTCTTTTGTTCCTCATCATCGCAAACAGTTAATTGAACTGAACCGTGTGCCCTGCATCGCACACACAACTAAAATCTGAACCGTGTTTGATGCATCCTCCATCACAAACGTTTTGCACCTTTTTGACGGTTTTACACCACCGTTTGCGATTATTGCATCACACATAGTTTCGTCAAAGGGTCTCTGATCATAGTGTCGCGTTAGCAGCATCCTGTAGTAGTTTAAGCACTTCTCCCATTGCAACAAAAACCAATCTAGTTGGCCAAACCAAATCGATAGTTTGAAGAAACATGCAAATATATCAAATCATGCATATAAGAATTTAGAGGAGATTCAAATAATATTCATAGATAATCCGATCATAAATCCACAATTCATCGGATCTCGACAAGCACATCGCAAAAAGAAGATTACATTGGATAGATCTCCAAGAACATCAAGGAGAACATGCTATTGAGAATCAAAGAGAGAGAAGAAGCCATCTACCTACTAGCTATGGACCCATAGGTCTGAGGTAAACTACTCATGCTTCATAGGTAGGGCAATGGTGTTGATGTAAAATCCCTATGTGATCGAATCCCCCTCCGATAGGACGCCGAAAAAGTCCCCTAGATGGGATCTCACGGATACAGAAGGTTGCGGCGGTGGAAAAGTGTTTTCGTGGCTCTCATGGTTGGTTTGGGAATATTTGAGAATATATAGGTGGAAGAAATAGGTTGGTGGAGTCACGAGGGGCCCACAAGGGTGGGGGGCGCCCCCTCCGTCCTTGTGGCCGCCTCGTGGCTTCCCTGACGTGTACTCCAAGTCCTCTGGATGTCTTCTGGTCCAAGAAAAATCATCGCGAAAGTTTCATTCATTGGACTCCGTTTGATATTCCTTTTCTGCGAAACTCTAAAACAAGGAAAAAACTGAAACTAGCACTGGGCTCTAGGTTAATTGGTTAGCCCCGAAAATAATATCAAGTAGCATAAATAATGCATATAAAACATCCAAAATAGATAATATAATAGCATGGAACAATCAAAAATTATAGATACATTGGAGACATATAAAGCATCCCCAAGCTTAATTCCTACTCGTCCTCGAGTAGGTAAACGATAAAAACATAATTTTTATGTGGAATGCTACCTAACATATTTATCTATGTAATTTTATCTGTTGTGCCACGAATGTTCAGATCCGTATGATTCAGAACAAAAGTTTAATATTGACATAAAAACAATAATACTTCAAGTATACTAACAAGATAATTATGTCCTCTCAAAATAACATGGCCCAAGAAAGCTTATCCCTACAAAATCATATAGTCTGGCTATGCTCCATCTTCATCACACAAAATATTCAAATCATGCACAACCATGATGACAAGCCAAGCAATTGTTTCATACTTTTGATGTTCTCAAACCTTTTCAACTTTCACGCAATACATGAGCGTGAGCCATGGACATAGCACTATAGGTGGAGTAGAAGGTGGTTGTGGAGAAGACAAAAAGAGGGAGATAGTCTCACGTCAACTAGGTATATCAACGGGCTATGGAGATTCCCATCAATAGATATCAATGTGAGTGAGTAGGGATTGCCATGCAACGAATGCACTAGAGCTATAAGTTTATGAAAGCTCAACAAGAAAACTAAGTGGGTGTGCATCCAACTTGCTTTCTCATGAAGACCTAGGGCACTTTGAGGAAGCCCATCGTTGGAATATACAAGCCAAGTTCTATAATGAAAATTCCCACTAGTATATGAAAGTGATAACATAGGAGACTCTCTATCATGAAGATCATGGTGCTACTTTGAAGCACAAGTAAGGAAAAGGATAGTAACATTGCCACTTCTATCTTTTTCTCTCTTTTTTTATTTTTTTCTTCCTTTTTTTGTTTTTTGTTTTTTCTTTCTTTCTTTTTTTTTTTTTTTTTATTTCCTCACATGGGACAATTTTCTGAAAAAGGGAAGATCATCATACTTCTATTTACTTACAACTGAAAAATTACAACTCGATACTAGAACAAGATATGACTCTATATGAATGCCTCCGGCGGTGTAACGGGATGTGCAATGAATCAAGAGCGACATATATAAAATATGATGAACCGTGGCTTTGCCACAAATATGATGTCAACTACATGATAATGCAAAGCAATATGACACTGATGATGCGTGTCATAATAAACGAAACGGTGGAAAGTTTCATGGCAATATATCTCGGAATGGCTATGGAAATACCATAATAGGTAGGTATGGTGGCTATTTTGAGGAAGGTATATGGTGGGTTTGTGGTACCGGCAAAAGTTGCACGGCCTAGAGAGGCTAGCAATGGTGGAAGGGTGAGAGTGCGTATGATCCATGGACTCCTCATTAGTCACAAAGAACTCACATGCTTATTGAAAAAAATCTATTAGTCATCGAAACAAAGTACTACGCGCATGCTCCTAGGGGGATAGATTGGTAGGAAAATTCCATCGCTCGTCCCCGACCGCCACTCATAAGGAAGACAATCAAAAAATATCTCATGCTCCAACTTCGTTACATAACGGTTCACCATACGTGCATGCTACGGGACTCACATACCTTAACACAAGTATTTATAAAATTCACAACCACTCACTACTACGACTCTAATATCACCATCTTCATATCTCAAAACAATCATAAGGAATCAAACTTCTCATAGTATTCAACACACTTTATATGAAAGTTTTTATCATATCCCTCTTGGATGCCTATCATATTAGGACTAAATTTATAACCAAAGCAAATTACCATGTTTTTTAGAGACTCTCAAAATAATATACGTGAAGCATGAGAGTTCATAAATTTCTATAAAATAAAACCACCACCGTGCTCTAAAAAGATATAAGTGAAGCACTAGAGAAAAATTGCCTAGCTCAAAAGATATAAGTGAAGCACATAGAGTATTCTAATAAACCACGATTCATGCGTGTGTCTCTCAAAAGGTGTGTACAGCAAGGATGATTGTGGCAAAATAAAAAGAAAATACTCAAATCATACAAGACGCTCCAAGAAAAACACATATCTTGTGGTGAATAAAAATATAGCCTCAAGTAAAGTTACCGATAGACGAAGACGAAAGAGGGGATGCCTTACGGGGCATCCCCTAGCTTAGGCTCTTGGTTGTCCTTGAATATTACCTTGGGGTGCCTTGGGAATCCCCAAGCTTAGGTTCTTGCCACTCCTTATTCCATAGTCCATCAAATCCTTACCCAAAACTTGAAAACTTCGCAACACAAAACTCAACAGAAAATATCATAAGCTCCGTTAGTATAAGAAAATAAATCACCACTTTTGGTACTGTTGTGAACTCATTATTTATTTATATAGGTGTAATATATACTGTATTCCAACTTCTCCATGGTTCCTACCCACTGTTACGAGCCATAGATTCATCAAAATAAGCAAACAACACATAGAAAACAGAATCTGTCAAAAACAGAACAGTTTGTAGCAATCTGGATATTTCGAATACTTCTGTAACTCCAAAGATTCTAAAAAATTAGTATGACCTAAGAAATTTGTTTATTAATGTTCTTCAAAAATAATAAGTATTTTATCATGTTTCTGCTAAATATGAGAAATTTGTTCCCGAGTGCAAAAGTTTCTGTTTTTCAGCAAGATCAAATCAACTATCACCGTAAGCTATCCCAAAGGTCTTACTTGGAAAAAACACTAATTAAATCACAAAACCACATCTAACCAGAGTCTAGATGAATGATTTATTGCAAAACAGAACCTAAAAATTAAAAACAAAAAAAATAAAATTGGGTTGCCTCACAACAAGCGTTATTGTTTAACGCCCTTAGCTAGGCATAAAACAGTGTGTAGATCTAGGTATTATCATCTTTGGCATGCAATCCATAAGTGGCTCTCATAATAGATTCATAAAGCAATTTTATTCTTTCTTTGGAAGTGTTCCATGCCTTTCCTTAACGGAAATTGAATTATATTGTTTCCTTCTTTCATATCAATAATTGCACCAATTGTTCTAAGGAAAGGACTACAAGAATAATAGGACATGTAGGATTGCAATCTATATCAAGAAGAATGAAATATACGGGCACATACTTCCTATTTGAAAAAATAAGAACATCATTAATCCTTCCCATAGGTTTCTTAATAGTGGTATCCACAAGATAAAAATTTAAGGAACAATCATCAAATTCACGAGAACCTAGTACATCACAAAGAGTTTTTGGAATCGTGGAAACGCTAGAACCCAAAGCACACAAAGCATGTCACTCATAATCTTTAATATTAACCTTAATAGTACGTTCCCACTCATCATAAAGTTTTCTAGGGATAGAAACATCCAATTCAAGCTTTTCTTGAAAGGATTGCATCATAGCATCAACGATATGTTTAGTAAAAGCTTTGTTTTGAGGAGAATTTAACATGGATTGCAATAAGGAAATACAATATATTAAAGAACAATTATCATAATTAAATTCCTTGAAATACAAAAGAGTGGGTTCATCACTACCTAAAGTTTTGACCTCTACAATCCCACCTCTATCAATTTTTGCGTCAAGATCTAAAAACTTTGAATCATTGGGACGCCGTCTAACTAAAGTCGACTCATCTCCAGTCCCATATTTATCAATAATTATATTGGAAAACAAAGATTAAATAGGAGTCACATCAATCACTTTAAGATCTTCATCATTATTTTCACGGAAACTACAAGAACACACTTTTATAAACCAATCCTTTTTTGCACGCATCTTAGCGGTTCTTTCCTTGCACTCATCAATGTAAATTCTCATAGATTTGAGAGACTCATTGATATCATGCTTGGGGGGAATAGATCTAAGTTTCAAAGAATCAACATCAAGAGAAATTATATCCACGTTCCTAGCCAAATCATCAATCTTAAGCAATTTTTCTTCAATTTTGCGAACTCATAAATTCTTTAACACTATTCTTAAATTCATAGGTCATATTATTATAATTTCAATAAGAGTTGTTGTAGGAATTACCATAATTATTAGAGGAATTACTAGGGAACTGACTAGGATTAAAATTACCTCTATACGCGTTATTACCAAAATTGTTCCTACCAACAAAATTCACATCCATAGATTCATTATTATTCTCAATCAAAGTAGACAAAGGCATATCATTTGGATCAATAGGAGCACTCTTGATAGAAAATAATTTCATAAGCTCATCCATATTTCCACTCAAAACATTAATCTCTTCAATCGCATGCACTTTTTTACTAGTGGAAGATCTTTCGGTATGCCATTGAGAATTATTAACCATAATATTATCTAGGATTTTAGTAGCTTCTCCTAAATTAATTTACATAAAAGTACCTCCCGCGACCGAATCTAAAAGATTTCTAGAAGAAAAATTCAATCCGGCATAAACTTTTTGTATAACCATCCATAGATTCAAACCATGCGTAGGGCAATTTCGTATCATCAATTTCATCCTCTCCCAAGATTGTGCAACGTGTTCATGATCAAGTTTCTTAAAATTCATAATATCGTTCCTAAGGGAGATGATCTTAGAGGGAGTAAAATACTTGGAAATAAAAGCATCTTTACACTTATTCCATGAATCGATACTATTTTTAGGCAAAGATGAAAACCAAGTTTTAGCACGAACTCAAAGTGAGAATGGAAATAGCTTCAATTTAACAATATCATTATCCACATATTTTTTATTTTTAATATCACACAAATCACCGAAATTGTTTAGATGGGATGCGACATCTTCACTACGAAGGCCGGAAAATTGATCTTTCATAACAAGATTCAGCAAAGCAGCATTAATTTCACAAGATTCCGCATTAGTAGCGGGAGCAATCGGAGTACTAATAAAATCATTATTATTAGTGTTGGAAAAGTCACACAGTTTGATATTCTCTTGAGTCATCGTGACAAGCAAGTAATCCAACACACGAGCATACAAAAGGTAAACGAACGTGTAACACCCCGGATGTAACTTGCCATATTAGTATTCCAACTCTTGCCATTTCCGGCACTAAGTTATTCTATTTCCTCGTTGTCGGGTTTTGTCTTCGGGTGTTTTTGTCTTTGTCATGCATCTCATATCATGTCATCATGTGCATTGCATTTGCATACGTGCTTGTCTCATGCATCCGAGCATTTTCCCCGTTGTCCGTTTTGCATTCCGGCGCTCCTATGTCCTCCGGTGTCCCTTTCTACCTCTTTTCATGTGCGGGTGTTAAATGTTTTCGGATTGGACCGAGACTTGTCATGCGGCCTTGGTTTACTACCGATAGACCGCCTGTCAAGTTTCGTGCCATTTGGACTTCGTTTGATACTCTAACGGTTAACCGAGGGACCGAAAAGGCCTCGTGTGTGTTGCATCCCAACACCACTCCAAAGTGGTCCAAAACCCACCTAAACCTCCTCCATCACCTAGGCCGTTCGATCACGATCGCGTGGCCGCAAACCATGCTTAATTTGGAGCCTCCTAGCTCCCTCTACCTCTATGTAAAGAACCCCCATTCCAAATCCCGGGTCTCCATCCCCGAAACCCTAAAAATCCCCTCTCTGCGCGCCGGACATTGTCCACCCATGCCGGACACCTCCCCGCCGACGCCCGCGACCAACCGGACGCCGACACGTGGTGGGGCGCCCACATCGCCGCCACGGCCCGCCGCAGCCCGCATCCGGCCCCCAGGCCCATCCGGCCAGCGCCGCCCGCCTCCTCGCGCCTCCTCGCGCCTACATCGCCCGCAACGTCGAGCCGCCCACCGCCCTCCGCCGCACCTGCTCTAGCCGCCGCGTGACCTCGCCGGAGTGGGAGCTCGCCATGCCTCCTTCCGCCGCCCGCCTTCTCACCCCGGCTCGCCGCCGACGTCCACCGTGGCCAGGAGAGCCCGAGGCCGCCATCCCGTCGCCTCCCCTACTCTCCGGCGATCCTCGACAACATGTCCAGCCACTACGGCTCCATTTTCCGGCGATCCTCGAGCTGCTAAAGTGCCTGTCGCCAGATCTGGATCCGGACGAACCCTAGATCGGGGTTGACTTCTCCCCCTCTCTCAGTATTTTTATGCGATCTTCATCACGTCATAATTGCATCACCGTTGCTTCTATTCATGCGTGTAGCATATCGAAATGTTCGTCTCAACGAGTGCTTCGTTTCATCTTATTGCATCATTTTCATTTGAGCTCATCTTGATTCCCGAAATGCTATTGGAAGAGGGCTATGTGATGTTAGTTTTAGATCTGTATCACCATTTGCTCATTTGTCATTTTTGCCATGATTAATGTGTGCATGCTATGATCTTGAGCCCTACATGAGTTTTTAAGTATGACATGCCATCTTTACAGGGGTGTATGCCATGTATTTTTGTTATATCTTTGGTGACTAGCACAAGCATGCAAAGTAGGTCACTTAATGTTGCTGATTCCATGGACTTAGAAATATTCTAAGTCTCTTCCCTGTCCTTATTTTTATGCCATGTGTTCATGTTGTTACCGAGTGATCCGTGCATCTTTTGAGCATGATCAATAAGGATGTTTTGTAGATATTGTGGTTCTCTATCCATCCATGTATTTGTTTGAATTTATGGAGCATCCTAGCTTGAGTTAATCGAGCTCTACTTTTTCTATAAAATGTTCCTGGCAGATTGTTGACATGTTTAGCAATTTTTCCGAGCTTGTTGTAGTTGATCCATCCATGCTATGTTGTTGTTCTTGCCATGTCTAGCTTCTATGCCATGTCTACTTGCTGGGTGTATGCTTAGTTTGTCACGCAATGCCTTGTGGTGAGTGCATCGATCTCGTAAACATGCCTACTTGATATCTGATTTGCCATGTTCCAGTTTTTCACCAAGTATAAATCTGTTAACGATAATTGCTATGTTCATGTGGTTGCCATTGTATTTTCTGATCCCTTTTGGCTTATGGTCAGTAAGGGACTTTTGTTGTATGCTTTGAGTAGCGTCGTGCAATGCCTTCCTTTGCCATGATATGTTCCTTTAGCATGTAGTTTTCATGCTCTAAACATTGCTTCCTGATGTTAAATTCCTGACTTGATGTTAATTTCACTAAGTCTGAAACCTGATATCTTTTGCACTTTTTCCATGCTTGTTTGAACCTGCTATTGAGTGAATTAGCCGTAGCTCAGTGTTCATTTTTTGTGAAGAATCTTGAGTGGATCCCTTCCATGTATTTTGTTGTCATGTTGGAGTGCTGTAGCATGTTGTTTATGATGCATTTATGTGGTCTCGTGCTGTTAATCGCAAATCGGTGCCATATTTGTTTTGCTTGCCATTTCCAATCCGTGCATCCGATTCCGGCGATCTTTATATCGATTTCGACCGAAATCAACTCCCCTTTCCAGTGGCACTCTTGGTTTTCCAAGTTGAGGCCAGGTTCAATCACTCCTTTCCGAATCATGCATATGCATCACATATCGCATCCCGCATATCATACCATGTTTTGCATCATGTTGTTTGTGCATTGCACGTGGTTGATTGTTCTCCCTGTTGCTTGTTGTTGTTGTTTTGGGTAGAGCCGGGCGACGAGTACGTGATAGAGGAGCCCGTTGAGGACGCTTATGAGGATCAAGCGAACTCAGAGAACCTTGCAGGCAAGATGACCATACCCTCGAAATCACTTCTATCTTTGCTTGCTAGATGCTCGCTCTTTTGCTATGCCTATGCTACGATACCTATCACTTGCTTATCATGCCTCCCATATTTCCATGTCAAACCTCTAACCCACCTTGTCCTAGCAAACCGTTGTTTGGCTATGTTACCGCTTTACTCAGCCCCTCTTATAGCGTTGCTAGTTGCAGGTAAAGATTGGAGTTTGTTCCTTGTTGGAACATGTTTATTGTTGGGATATCATTATTATATCTTGTCTATTTTAATGCACCTATATACTTGGCAAATGGTGGAAGGCTTGGCCTTATGCCTGGTGTTTTGTTCCACTCTTGCCGCCCTAGTTTCCGTCATACCGGTGTTATGTTCCTTGATTTTGCGTTCCTTACACGCTTGGGTTATAATGGGAACCCCTTGACAGTTCGCCTTGAATAAAACTCTTCCAGCATGGCCCAACATTGGTTTTAGCATTCGCCACCTAGCCTTTTTCCCTTGGGTTTCGTGGACTCAAGGGTCATCTTTATTTTAACCCCCCCGGGCCAGTTCTTCTCTAAGTGTTGGTCCAACTAAGCGATGTCCGGGGCTACCAGGGGCAACTCTGGGCTGGCCTACCCGACGTCTGGCTCATCCGGTGTGCCCTGAGAATGAGATATGTGCAGCTCCTACCGGGATTTGTCGGCACATCTGGGTGGCTTTGCTGGTTTAATTTTACCATTGTCGAGATGTCTTGTAACCGGGATTCCGAGTCTGATCGGATTGTCTTGGGAGAAGGAATATCCTTCGTTGACCGTGAGAGCTTGTGATGGGAGAGTTGGGACACCCCTGCAGGGATTTGATCTTTCGAAAGCCGTGCCCGCGGTTATGGGCAGATGGGAATTTGTTAATGTCCGGTTGTAGAAAACCTAAAGCTTAACTTAATTAAAATGCATCAACCGCGTATGTAACCGTGATGGTCTCTTCTCGGCGGGGTCCAGGAAGTGAACATGGTGTTGGAGTTATGTTTGACGTAGGTTGTTCTAGGATCACTTCTTGATCATAGTTGTTCAACCATGCCTTTGCCTTCTCTTCTCTCTCTCATTTGCGTATGTTAGCCACCAAATATGCTAGTCGCTTGCTGCAGCTCCACCTCATACTTTTACCCTTCCTATAAGCTTAAATAGTCTTGATCGCGAGGGTATGAGATTGCTGAGTCCCCGTGACTCACAGGTAACTTCCAAAACCAGATGCAGGGACCGATGATACCTTTCCAGGAGATTCAACTGAGCTTAAGTGGGAGTTCGATGAGGACTCAGGACGATACTACGTGTCTTTCCCAGATGATCAGTAGTGGTGCCCAGTTGGGGCGGTCGGGGACTATGTGGCATTTGGGGTTTATCTTCATTTTGGTTCCGTAGTCGGACCTTGAGTGTATTTGGATGAATGTAATGGTATTTATGATATTTGTGTGACGTGGCGAGTGTAAGCCAACTATGTATCCTTTTCCCTTATTATATTACATGGGTTGTTGTGAAGATTACCTCAACATTGCTTTCAATGCGGTTATGCCTCTAATCCGTGCTCTGACACGTGGGAGATATAGCCGCATCGAGGGCGTTACAAGTTGGTAATCAGAGCCTTCCCCGACCTTAGGAGCCCCCTGCTTGATCGAATCATTGGCGTTGTTGAGTCTAGAAAAATGTTTTGAGTCATTTAGGAATTATATATATCGGAGAGTAGGATTCTTTTACTCCTCAGTCCCTTCGTCATTCTGGTGAGGCATCCTGACGTAGAGTTTTGACTCTTCTCTTCTCAAATTTCACTAAATTTTTTTAGGATCACGCGGGTATCTTGGAATCGTTTCGATCGATTTGTGACGAGAACATTGTTCTTTGTGCCTCCTGACAATTAGGGGTTGTGGCAGTGTCCCGGGGAGTTGAGCTCCGAGGTGTTGTCATCACAATTTTATCGTTGCAATTCTGGAATACCTGAGTTTCGCCGACATCGAAAATCTCTTTTATGCAGTTGTTGGTGAGGTAACCTCGACGCAACCCAGTACTGGGGTGGGAGTTCGGGAGTATTGCCATAACTCGTATAACGGATGCTTTTAGAAAGTTGAGGTAAATGATTTCCGAAGGTTTCTTGGTTATGTGTTGAAGGATGCATACAACTGGATGTAGATTTGCTAGCTTTGGGTGAGATATTATGCTTCCCCTGTATCCCCAACACCTGATTGCATAACCGGAAAGGTTCAGGACTTTCATAGGTGGGAATTCTTGTAGCTCTAGCATTTCTTCCGCGGATATTTGGTTTGTGATTGAGTAATCCTCACCAAGTATTTGTTCATGTCCGTACCTTGTTGTTTTATTCTTCTACCTCTATCTAAGTGGCTTCTCAATTTATGGAAGTGTGACCATTTCAATTGGAATGCATTCGTTCATTTTGTTCGGATGCTAAGACTATATGTTGCAATTTCAATCCATTTGATTCAGCTTCAATATTTGTCTGCCAAGATGCTAACGGATGTCACCCTCTCCAGGATGGCTCCTCCAACGCGTACGACTCCAAATCCTGATCCGCCACCACCACCTCCACCTCCGGAGGCATGGCAAGCTGTGATGGCCGCTACCAATGCAAACACGCAGATGCTTTTGCAAATCTTGCAAGAGCGCAACCAAGGGAATCATGGCCATGGCAACAATCAGAATCAGTTTGCTACACTCAACCAGTTCCTCGCAAACCAGCCAAAGACCTTCAGCAACTGTGTTGAGGCAACAGACGCCTCGTGGATATCGGCAAGCATTTCGAGTGCAGCAACGTCAGGCCTGAGGAATTTGTCAAGTTTGCCTCCTTCCAACTCAAAGACCAAGCTGCAGAATGGTTTCAGCAATACAAAGATTCCAGAGGAGGTCGTGTGATTACCTGGGATGAATTCCGTCAAGACTTCAAAGCTCACCATATTCCTCAGAGTGTTGTTGAGAGCAAGCGTGAGGAATTCTGCAACCTGAAGCAAGGCAACTTGTCTGTTTATCAGTACAACATCATGTTCCAGAAGCTCGCTCGTTTCGCTAAGCAGGACGTCCCCGACGAGAAGAGCAGGATTTATCAGTTCAGAGGTGGCCTCAGAGAAGATCTCCAACTTGCTCTCGTGCTTTTCGAGCCTCAGAAGTACGATGAGTTTTACAACATGTCACTGAAACAAGAGACTGCACAACTCAAGCACGATGCTTCCAAGAAGCGAGTCAGAGATGCAACTCCTTCTTCCTCAACTCAAGTGGCAACTAAGCAGCAAAAGTATTGGCTTCCTCCTCCTCCGTTCCCTCAGCCTTATCAGCAGAAGAGCAAAGGTGGCAATGGATCTTCCCACCCACCCAACCAAGGCTTTCAGAACAAGACTTCATCTCAAGCTCCAAAATCAAGTGCTCCGTATCACCGTCCGCTCTCGGAGGTCATGCGCAACAAGTGTCCGCAGAAGGGTCACTATGCCAACAAATGCTTCAATCAGAGGCGTCTTCCTCCTCCTCCTGTGAGATCTTCCAGCATTGCAGTGGTCAAGCATAACCCCAAGTTCGCAAAGGTCAACTTGATGAACGCAGCTCAGGCAGAGGACTCGTCAGATGTTATCATGGGTAATCTTCCTGTTAACGATATTCCTGCAAAAGTCCTTTTTGATATTGGTGCATCGCATTGTTTCATTTCAAGACCATTTGTATCTAAGCATGAGTTGCCTTTACAAGATTTGCCTAGACAGTTATCAGTTGTTTCTCCGTGTTAATTCATGAATGCAAGCATTATGATCCCGGATGTTACTACCATGTTGGGCGACTATAAGTTTCTATCCTCTCCAGTGGTCCTTGGTAACTCGGATATTGATCTTATTCTCGGAATGGATTGGCTTTCTAAGCACAAGGCTCACCTTGATTGTGCTACCTGGTAGATTCAATTGACTCATTCGTCTGAGGATGTAATTGTCTTTGCCGCTCGTGATGATACCATTCGACTGTTTTCTCTCAATGAGAAGGGCGAGTTGGATGCCATCTCTCAAATCCCAGTCGTTTGCGAATATCAAGACGTCTTTCCAGAAGAGCTTCCAGGAATGCCTCCGCACCGGCCAGTTGAATTCGTCATCGATCTTGAGCCTGGCACGGAACCTTTTTGCAAACGTCCTTACAAGCTTGGACCTAAAGAGTTGAAGGAGCTGAAGAAACAACTCGATATTCAAGAGCGTATGGGTCTCATCCGACCTAGTTCTTCTCCATGGGGTTGTGGCGTTCTTTTCATCAAGAAGAAGGATGGAATGGACCGACTTTGTGTCGACTACCGTCCATTGAACAAGAAGACTATATAGAACAAGTACCCACTTCCCAACATCAATGAGCTTTTCGAACAACTCAAAGGTGCTCAAGTATTCTCCAAGCTTGGTCTCCGTATGGGCTATCACCAGATTCGCATTTGTGAAGAAGATATCCCCAAGACGGCATTCAGAACAAGCTATGGTTCATATGAATACACTGTCATGTCTTTCGGCCTTGTCAACGCTCCGCCAACATTCTCTCGCATGATGAACTTCATCTTCAACGCCTACACAAATGACTTCATCTTGGTCTACCTCGATGACATTTTGGTCTTTTCCAAGAACAAGGAGGATCATGCCAAGCACTTGCGTTTGGTGCTGGATAAACTCAGAGAACATCAGTTCTATGCGAAGTTTTCAAAGTGTGAGTTTTGGCTCGATGAGGTTCTCTACCTTGGGCATATCATCTCCGCCAAGGGCATAGCTGTTAATCCTGAGAAGGTGTCTGCAATTGTGAATTGGGAACCACCTCAGAACGTGAAGCAACTTCGCAACTTCCTTGGGCTCGCAAGCTATTGTCAAGGTTCGTTGAGAACTTCTCTAAGATCGTGAAGCCTCTTTCCAACCTTCTCCAGAAGCATGTGAAGTATGTCTGGTCGCCTGTATGTGACATCGCTTTCAACACCCTGAAAGAGAAGTTAGTCACTGCTCCAGTTCTGACTCCTCCTGATGAATCCAAACCATTTGAGGTCTTCTGTGATGCTTCCCTTCAAGGTCTTGGTGCAGTGTTGATGCAAGAGAAGAAAGTTGTGGCCTATACCTCTCGCCAGTTGAAGCCCAATGAAAAGAACTACCCCACTCATGACCTCGAGTTGGCGGGAGTTGTCCATGCTCTTTTAACTTGGAGACATCTCTTATTGGGAAGATAAGTGGACATCTTCACTGATCATAAGAGTCTCAAGTACATCTTCACTCAGCCTAATCTCAACCTCAGGGAGACTCGTTGGGTCGAAATGATTCAAGAGTATAATCCGAGTATCGAATATACTCCAGGCAAGGCCAATGTAATTGCTGACGCTTTGAGCAGGAAGGCTTACTGCAACAGTCTGATTCTCAAGCCCTACCAACCCGAGCTTTGTGAAGCTTTCTGCAAACTCAACCTTCAAGTTGTTCCTCAAGGTTTCCTCGCCAACCTCCAAGTCTCTCCTACTCTGGAAGATCAGATTCGCGAGGCTCAACTTCTTGATGCTATGGTGAAGAAGGTGAAGATTGGAATTGCCAAGAGTCAACCCAAGTACAAGTGCTATCGTCTTGATGACAAGGTTACTCTATTCTTCGAGGATCGCATTGTTGTGCCTAATGGTGACCTTCGTAAAGTCATTATGAACGAGGCTCACTATTCACTCCTCTCTATCCACCCTGGAAGTACAAAGATGTACCAGGACCTCAAGCAGTCGTATTGGTGGACTCGAATGAAGTGCGAGATTGCTCAGTTCGTGAATGAATGTGATGTCTGCAGAAGAGTGAAAGCAGAACACCAATGATCAGCTGGTCTCCTCCAACCTCTTGCCATTCTAGAATGGAAGTTTGACCATATTGAGATGGACTTCGTGACTGGATTTCCAAAGTCCAAGCGTGGCAATGATGCTATCTTCGTTGTCATCGACAAGCTCACTAAAGTGGCTCATTTTCTTCCTATCAAAGAATCTATCACAGTAGCTCAGTTGGCAGAGCTATATACCTCCAGGATTGTCTCCTGCACGACATTTCGTAGTTGATATCTTCAGATCATGGCAGCATCTTCACCTCCAAGTTTTGGGATTCTTTTCAGAAGGCCATGGGCACCAGCATTCGCTTCAGCACAACTTTTCATCCTCAAACCAGTGGCCAAGTCGAGCGAGTAAATCAAATTCTTGAAGATATGCTCAAGGCTTTCCTCATCTCTTTCGGTATGAAGTGGGAAGATTGTCTTCCATATGCCGAGTTCTCCTACAACAATAGCTTCCAAGCGAGTTCAGGCAAGGCCCCATTCGAGATTCTCTATGGCAGGAAGTGAAGTACTCCTCTTAACTGGTCAGAGACTGGTGAACGTCAACTTCTCGGAAATGACTTGATCACAGAGGGAGAAGAAATGTGCAAAGTCATTCGTGATAATCTCAAAGCCGCACAATCGTTCCAGAAGAGTTACTATGATAGCAAGCATCATGACTTGGCTTTCGAGATCGAAGACCATGTCTACCTCCGCGTCTCTCCAATGAAAGTTACTCGTCGCTTCGGTATCAAAGGGAAGCTTGCCCCTAGATACGTGGGTCATTTCAAGATCATCAGCAAAAGAGGCGATCTCGCCTATCAACTTGAGCATCCATCCAACTTTGCAAACGTGCACGGCGTGTTTCACGTGTCTCAACACCGCAAGTGCTTAAAGACTCCTGACCGCATCATCAACTTTGAAGAGATTGATCTCCAAGAAGGCATGTCTTAACGTGAGCACCCCGTTGCTATTCTTGAAGAAACTGAGCGCAAGACTCGCAACAAGTCAATCAAATTCCTGAAAGTCAAGTGGTCACATCATTCCGACCGTGAAGCCACCTGGGAACGCGAGGATCACCTCCGTTCTGAGTACCCGGAGTTTTTCCAGTCCTAGATCTCGGGACGAGATCCTTTCTTAGTGGTGGAGTGTTGTAACACCCCAGATGTAACTTGCCATATTTGTATTCCAACTCTTGCCATTTCCAGCACTAAGTTATTCTATTTTCTCATTGTCGGTTTTTGTCTGCGGGTGTTTTTGTCTTTGTCATGCATCTCATATCATGTCATCATGTGCATTGCATTTGCATACGTGCTCGTCTCATGCATCCGAGCATTTTCCCCGTTGTCCGTTTTGCATTCCGTCGCTCCTATGTCCTCCGGTGTCCCTTTCTACCTCTTTTCATGTGCGGGTGTTAAACGTTTTCGGATTGGACCGAGACATGTCATGCGGCCTTGGTTTACTACCGGTAGACCGCCTGTCAAGTTTCGTGCCATTTGGACTTTGTTTGATACTCCAACGGTTAACCGAGGGACCGAAAAGGCCTCGTGTGTGTTGCAGCCCAACACCCCTCCAAAGTGGCCCAAAACCCACCTAAACCTCCTCCATCACCTAGGCTGTTCGATCACGATCGCGTGGCCGCCAACCGTGCTTAATATGGAGCCTCCTAGCTCCCTCTACATCTATATAAAGAACCCCCATTCCAAATCCCGGGTCTCCTTCACCGAAACCCTAAAAATCGCCTCTCTGCGCGCCGGACATTGTCTGCCCGTGCCGGACACCTCCCCGCCGACGCCCGCGACCAACCAGACGCTGACACGTGGCGGGCGCGCCCACATCGCCGCCGCGGCCCGCCGCATCCGGCCCCCGGGCCCATCCGGCCAGCGCCGCCCGCCTCCTCGCGCCTCCTCGCGCCTCCATCGCTCGCAACGCCGAGCCGCCCGCCGCCCTCCGCCACACGTGCTCCGGCCGCCGTGCGACCTCGCCGGAGTGGGAGCTCGCCACGCCTCCTTCCGCCGCCCGCCTTCTCGCCCCAGCTCGCCGCCGACGTCCGCTGTGGCCAGGAGAGCCCGAGGCCGCCGTCCCGTCGCCTCCCCGCCTCTCCGGCGATCCCCGACGGCAAGTCTGGCCACCGCGGCTCCATTTCCCGGCGATCCTCGAGCTGCTACAGTGCCCGTCGCCAGATCTGGATCCGGAAGAACCCTAGATCGGGGTTGACTTCTCCCCCTCTCAGTATTTTTATGCGATATTCATCACGTCATAACTGCATCACCGTTGCTCCGATTCATGCGTGTAGCATATCGAAATGTTCGTCTCAACGAGTGCTTCGTTTCATCTTATTGCATCATTTTCATTTGAGCTCATCTTGATGCCCGAAATGCTGTTGGAAGAGGGCTATGTGATGTTAGTTTCAGATCTGTATTAGCATTTGCTCATTTGTCATTTTTGCCATGATTAATATGTGCATGCTAGGATCTTGAGCCCTACATGAGTTTTGAAGTATGACATGCCATCTTTACAGTGGTGTATGCCATGTATTTTTGTGATATCTGTGGTGACTAGCACAAGCATGCAAAGTAGGTCACTTAATGTTGCTGATTCCAGGGACTTAGAAATATTCTAAGTCTCTGCCCTGTCCTTATTTTTATGCCATGTGTTCATGTTGTTACCGAGTGATCCGTGCATCTTTTCAGCATGATCAGTAAGGATGTTTTGTAGATATTGTGGTGATCTATCCATCCATGTATTTGTTTGCATTTATGGAGCACCCTAGCTTGAGTCAATCGAGCTCTACTTTTGCTATAAAATGTTCCTGGCAGATTATTGACACGTTTAGCAATTTTGCCGAGCTTGTTGTAGTTGATCCATCCATTCTAATTTGTTGTTCTTGCCATGTCTAGCTTCTATGCCATGTCTACTTGTTGGGTGTATGCTTAGTTTGTCACGCAATGCCTTGTGGTGAGTGCATCAAGCTCGTAAACATGCCTACTTGATATCTGTTTTGCCATGTTCCAGTTTTTCACCAAATAAAAATCTGTTAACGATAATTGCTATGCTCATGTGGTTGCCATTGTATTTTCTGATCCCTTTTGGCTGATGGTCAGTAAGGGACTTTTGTTGTATGCTTTGAGTAGCGTCGTGCCATGCCTTCCTTTGCCATGATATGTTCCTTTAGCATGTAGTTTTCATGCTCTAAACATTGCTTCCTGATGTTAAATTCCTGACTTGATGTTAATTTCACTAAGTCTGAAACCTGATATCTTTTGCACTTTTGCCATGCTTGTTTGAACCTGCTATTGAGTGAATTAGCTGTAGCTCAGTGTTCATCTTTTGTCAACATCTTGAGTGGATCCCTGCCATGTATTTTGTTGTCATGTTGGAGTGCTGTAGCATGTTGTTTATGATGCATTTAGGTGGTCTCATGCTGTTAATCGCAGATCGGTGCCTGTTTTGCTTGCCATTTCCAATCCGTGCATCCGATTCCGGCGATCTTTATATCGATTTCGACCGAAATAAACTACCCTTTCCAGTGGCACTCTTGGTTTTCCAATCAATCATTCCTTTCCCAATCATGCATATGCATCACATATCGCATCCCGCATATCATACCATGTTTTGCATCATGTTGTTTGTGCATTGCACGTGGTTGATTGTTCACCCTGTTGCTTGTTGTTGTTGTTGTTTTGGGTAGAGCCGGGAGACGAGTACGTGATCGAGGAGCCCGTTGAGTACGCTTACGAGGATCAAGCCAACTCAGAGAACCTTGCAGGCAAGATGACCATACCCTCGAAATCACTTCTATGTTTGCTTGCTAGATGCTCGCTCTTTTGCTATGCCTATGCTATGATACCTACCACTTGCTTATCATACCTCCCATATTGCCATGTCAAACCTCTAACCCACCTTGTCCTAGCAAACCGTTGTTTGGCTATGTTACCGCTTTGCTCAGCCCCTCTTATAGTGTTGCTAGTTGCAGGTGAAGATTGGAGTTTGTTCCTTGTTGTAACATGTTTATTGTTGGGATATCATTATTATATCTTGTCTATTTTAATGCACCTATACACTTGGTAAAGGGTGGAAGGCTCGGCCTTATGCCTGGTGTTTTGTTCCACTCTTGCCACCCTAGTTTCCGTCATACCGGTGTTATGTTCCTTGATTTTGCATTCCTTACATGGTTGTGTTATAATGGGAACCCCTTGACAGTTCGCCTTGAATAAAACTCTTCCAGCATGGCCCAACATTCGCCACCTAGCCTTTTTCCCTTGGGTTTCGCGGACTCAAGGGTCATCTTTATTTTAACCCCCCCGGGCCAATTCTTCTCTAAGTGTTGGTCCAACTGAGCGATGTCCGGGGCTACCAGGGGCAACTCTGGGCTAGCCTACCCGACGACTGGCTCATCCGGTGTGCCCTGAGAACGAGATATGTGTAGCTCCTATCGGGATTTGTCGGCACATCTGGGTGGCTTTGCTGGTTTAGTTTTACCATTGTCGAGATGTCTTGTAACCGGGATTCCGAGTCTGATCGGATTGTCTTGGGAGAAGGAATATCCTTCGTTGACCGTGAGAGCTTGTGATGGGAGAGTTGGGACAGCCCTACAGGGATTTGATCTTTCGAAAGCCGTGCCCGCGGTTATGGGCAGATGGGAATTTGTTAATGTCCGGTTGTAGAAAACCTAAAGCTTAACTTAATTAAAATGCATCAACCTCGTATGTAACCGTGATGGTCTCTTCTCGGCGGGGTCCGGGAAGTGAGCACGGTGTTGGAGTTATGTTTGACGTAGGTTGTTCTAGGATCACTTCTTGATCATAGTTGTTCGACCGTGCCTTTGCCTTCTCTTCTCGCTCTCATTTGCGTATGTTAGCCACCAAATATGCTAGTCGCTTGCTGCAGCTCCACCTCATACTTTTACCCTTCCTATAAGCTTAAATAGTCTTGATCACGAGGGTGTGAGATTGTTGAGTCCCCGTGACTCACAGATTACTTCCAAAACCAGATGCAGGGACCGATGATACCTTTCCAGGAGATTCAACTGACCTCAAGTGGGAGTTCGATGAGGACTCAGGATGATACTACGTGTCTTTCCCAGATGATCAGTAGTGGTGCCCAGTGGGGGCGATCGGGGACTATGTGGCATTTGGGGTTTATCTTCATTTTGGTTCCGTAGTCGGACCTTGAGTGTATTTGGATGAATGTAATGGTATTTATGATATTTGTGTGACGTGGCGAGTGTAAGCCAACTATGTATCCTTTTCCCTTATTATATTACATGGGTTGTTGTGAAGATTACCTCACTTGCGACATTGCTTTCAATGCGGTTATGCCTCTAAGTCGTGCTTCGATACGTTGGAGATATAGCCGCATCAAGGGCGTTACAGAACGGAAGAGGGGCGAAGAAAACGAAAATCTTTTGGAAAATCATTTAAAAAGTGGGGGAGAGGAAAACGAGAGGCGAATGGCAAATAATGTAATGCAAGGGGTGAGAGTTTATGATGGGTACTTGGTATGTCTTGAGTTGGCGTAGATCTCCCTAGCAATGGCGCAAGAAATTCTTCCTGCTACTTCATGAGCTTGCGTTGGTTTTCCCTTGAAGAGGAAAGGGTGATGTAGCAAAGTAGAGTAAGTATTTCCTTCAGTTTTGAGAACCAAGGTATCAATCCAGTAGGAGACAACGCACAAGTCACTGAATACTTGCACAAACAAACACCAACTTCCACCCAACGCGATAAAGGGGTTGTCAATCCCTTCACGGTTATTTGCAAAGTGAGATCTGATAGAGATGGATAAACGATACAGTAATATTTTTGGTATTTTTTGTTTATGGAACGGAAAGTAAAAGATTGCAAAGGAAGTAAATAGGAAACTAAAATTGTAGATCCGAAACTTATATGATGGAAAGTAGACCCGGGGGCCATATGCTTCACTAGAGGCTTCTCTCAAGATAGAAGATATTATGGTGGGTGAACAAATTACTACCGAGCAATTGATAGAAAAGCGCAAAGTTATGACGATATCTAAGGCAATGATCATGAATATAGGCATCACGTCCGTATCAAGTAGACTGACTCCTGCCTGCATCTACTACTATTTCTCCACACATCGACCGACTCCTACCTGCATCTAGAGTATTAAGTTCATGAAGAACAAAGTAACGCATTAAGTAAGATGACATGATTTTGAGGAATAAACTCAAGCAATATGATGTAAACCCCATCTTTTTATCCTTGATGGCAACAATACAATATGTGTCGGTTCCCCTTCTGTCACTAGGATCAAGCACCGCAACATTGAACCCAAAGCTAAGCACTTCTCCCATTGCAAGAACAACCAATCTCGTTGGCCAAACCAAATTGATAGTTCGAAGAGACTGGCAAATATATAAAACCATGCATATAATAATTCAGAGGAGATTAAAATAATATTCATAGATAAGCTGATCATAAATCCACAATTCATCGGATCTCAGCAAACACACCACAAAAAGAGTATTAAATAAGATAGATCTCCAAGAACATCGAGGAGAGCATGGTATTGAGAATCAAAGAGAGAGTAGAAGCCATATAGCTACTAGCTATGGACCCGTAGGTCTGTTGTAAACTACTCATGCTTCATCGGAAGGGCAACGGTGTTGATGTAGAAGCTCTCCGTGATCGAATCCCCCTCCGGTAGGACACCGGAAAAGGCCCCTAGATGGGATCTGCTACCTCTTGAGCACTGCGTTGGTTTTCCCCGAAGAGGAAGGGATGATGCATCAAACTAGCATAAGTATTTCCCTCAGTTTTTGAGAACCAAGGTATCAATCCAGTAGGAGGTTACACGCGAGTCCCTCGTACCTGCACAAAACAAATAAATCCTCGCAACCAACGCGAATAGGGGTTGTCAATCCCTACACGGCCACTTACGAGAGTGAGATCTGATAGATATGATAAGATAATATTTTTGGTATTTTTGTGATAAAGATGCAAAGTAAAATAAAGGCAAAGTAAAAAAGGAAAGGAAAAAACTTAGTAGGAGATTAATATGATGAAGATAGACCCGGGGGCCATAGGTTTCACTAGTGGCTTCTCTCAAGAGCATAAGTATTCTACGATGGGTGAACAAATAATTGTTGAGCAATTGACAGAATTGAGCATAGTTATCATAATATCTAGGTATGATCATGTATATAGGCATCACGTCCGAGACAAGTAGACCGACTCCTGCCTGCATCTACTACTATTACTCCACTCATCGACAGCTATCCAGCATGCATCTAGAGTATTAAGTTAAAAACAGAGTAACACCTTAAGCAATATGACATGATGTAGAGGGATAGACTCATGCAATATGAAGAAAACCCCATCTTGTTATCCTTGATGGCAACAATACAATAAGTGCCTTGCTGCCCCTACTGTCACTGGGAGAGGACACCACAAGATTGAACCCAATGCTAAGCACTTGTCCCATTGCAAGAAAGATCAATCTAGTAGGCCAAACCAAACTGATAATTCGAAGAGACTTGCAAAGATAACCAATAATACAGAAAAGAATTCAGAGAAGATTCAAATATTATTCATAGATAGACTTGATCATAAACCCACAATTCATCGGTCTCAACAAACACACCGCAAAAAGAAGATTACATCGAATAGTTCTCCACAAGAGAGGGGGAGAACATTGTATTGAGATCCAAAAAGAGAGAAGAAGCCATCTAGCTAATAACTATGGACCCGTAGGTCTGAGGTAAACTACTCACACTTCATCGGAGAGGCTATGGTGTTGATTTAGAAGCCCTCCGTGATCGATGCCCCCTCCGGCGGAGCTCCGAAACAGGCCCCAAGATGGGATCTCGTGGATACAGAAAGTTACGGCGGTGGAATTAGGGTTTTGGCTCCGTATCTGATCGCTTGGGGGTACGTAGGTATATATAGGAGGAAGGAGTACGTTGGTGGAGCAACACGGGGCCCACGAGGGTGGAGGGTGCGCCTGGGGGGGGGGGGGTAGGCGCGCCCCCTACCTTGTGGCCTCCTCTTTTCTTTCTTGATGTAGGGTCCAAGTCTCCCAGGCCTTGTTCGTTGAGAAAATCGCGTTCCCGAAGGTTTCATTCCGTTTGGACTCCATTTGATATTCCTTTTCTTCCAAACCATAAAACAGGCAAAAAACAACAATTCTGGGCTGGGCCTCCGGTTAATAGAAAAATAATATAAAAGTAGATAACAAAACCCAATAATGTCCAAAAATAGTAGATAATATAGCATGGAGCAATCAAAAAATATAGATAACGTGGAGACGTATCAAGCATCCCCAAGCTTAATTCCTGCTCGTCCTCGAGTAGGTAAAATGATAAAACAGAATTTTTGATTGCGGAGTGCTACTTGGCATATTTTAATGTAATTCTTCTTAATATTGTGGTTATTGAATATTCAGACCCGAAAGATTCAAGACAAAAGTTCATATTGACATAAAAATAATAATACTTCAAGCATACTAACTAAGCAGTTATGTCTTCTCAAAATAACATGGCCAAAGAAAGTTCATCCCTACAAAATCATATAGTTTAGTCATGTTTGCATTTTCGTCACACAAGAATGCTCTCATCATGCACAACCCCGATGACAAGCCAAGCAATTCTTTCATACTTTAGTAATCTCAAACCTATAAACTTTCACGCAATATATGAGCGCGAGCCATGGACATAACACTATGGGTGGAATAGAAAATGAGGGGGGTTATGTGGAGAACAAAAAAGGGAGAAAGTATCACATCAATGAGGCTAATCAATGGGCTAGGGAGATGCCCACCGATTGATGTTAATGCAAGGAGTAGGGATTGCACATGCAACATGGATGCACTAGAGCTATAAATGTATGAAAGATCAACAAAAGAAACTAGTGGGTGTGCATCCAACTTGCTTGCTCATGAAGACCTAGGGCATTTGAGGAGGCCCATTGTTGGAATATACAAGCCAAGTTCTATAATGAAAAATTCCCACTAGTATATGAAAGTGACAAAACAAGAGACGAAGATTACGGTGCTACTTTGAAGCACAAGTGTGGCAAAGGATAGTAACATTGTCCCTTCTCTCTTTTTCTCTCATTTTTTGGGCCTTCTCTTTTTTTATGGCCTTTCCCTTTTTATTTATTTATTCCTCACTTGGGACAATGCTATAGAAAATGACGATCATCACAATTCTATTTATTTACAACTCAATGATTACAACTCGATACTAGAACAAAAGATGACTCTATATGAATGCCTCCGGCGGTGTACCGGGATATGCAATGGACCAAGAGTGACATGTATGAAAGAATTATGAACGGTGGCTTTGCCACAAATACTATGTCAACTACATGATCATGCTAAGCAATATGACAATAATGAATGTGTCATGATGAACGGAATGATGGAAAGTTGCATGGCAATATATCTCGGAATGGCTATGGAAATGCCATAATAGGGAGGTATGGTGGCTGTTTTGAGGAATATATAAGGAGGTTTATGTGTGAAAGAGCGTATCATATCATGGGGTTTGGATGCACCGGCGAAGTTTGCGCCAACTCTCAATGTGACAAAGGGCAATGCACGGTACCGAAGAGGCTAGCATGGATGGAAGGGTGAGAGTGCGTATAATCCATGGACTCAACATTAGTCATAAAGAACTTACATACTTATTGCAAAAATCTACAAGTCATCAAAAACCTCGGCACTACGCACATGCTCCTAGGGGGATAGATTGGTAGGAAAAGACCATCGCTCGTCCCCGGCCACCACTCATAAGGAAGACAATCAAATAACACCTCATGTTTCAAATTTGTTGCATAACGTTTACCATACATGCATGCTACGGGACATGCAAACTTCAACACAAGAATTTCTCAATTTCACAACTATTCAACTAGCACGACTTTGATATTATTACCTCCATATCTCAAAACAATCATCAAGTATCAAACTTCTCTTAGTATTCAAAACACTCCTAAGAAAATTTTACTAACTTTGAATACCTAGCATATTAGGATTTTATGCAGATTACCATGCTATTAAGACTCCCAAAATAATCTAAGTGAAGCATGAGAGATCAATAGTTTCTATAAAACAGATCCACCACCGTGCTCTAAAAGATATAAGTGAAGTACTAGAGCAAAATTATATAACTCAAAAGATGTAAGCGAAGCACATAGAGTATTCTAACAAATTCCAAATCATGTATGGCTCTCTCAAAAGGTGTGTACAGCAAGGATGATTGTGGTAAACTAACAAGCAAAGACTCAAATCATACAAGACGCTCCAAGAAAAACACATATCATGTGGCGAATAAAAATATAGCTCCAAGTAAAGTTACCGATAGAAGTAGACGAAAGAGGGGATGCCTTCCGGGGCATCCCCAAGCTTTGTATTTTAGGTGTCCTTAGATTATATTGGGGGTTCCATGGGCATCCCAAAGCTTAGGCTCTTGCCACTCCTTGTTCCATAATCCATCAAATCTTTACCCAAAACTTGAAAACTTCACAACACAAAACCTAAAGTAGAAAATCTCGTGAGCTCCGTTAGCGAAAGAAAATAAAAGACCACTTCAAGGTACTGTAATGAACTCATTCTTTATTTATATTGGTGTTATACCTACTGTATTCCAACTTCTCTATGGTTTATAAACTATTTTACTAGCCATAGATTCATCAAAATAAGAAAACAACACACGAAAAACAGAATCTGTCAAAAACAGAACAGTCTGTAGTAATCTGTAGCTAGCGCAAGATCTGGAACCCCAAAAATTCTAAAATAAATTGCTGGACGTGAGGAATTTATCTATTAATCATCTGCAAAAATAATTAACTAAATAGAACTTTCGAAATAAAAATGACAGCAGTTCTCGTGAGCGCTAAAGTTTCTGTTTTTTATAGGAAGTTCAACAAGACTTTCCCCAAGTCTTCCCAACGGTTCTACTTGGCACAAACACTAATTGAACACAAAAAACACAACCAAAAAAGAGGCTAGATAAATTATTTATTACTAAACAGGAGCAAAAATCAAGGAATAAAAATAAAATTGGGTTGCCTCCCAACAAGCGCTATCGTTTAACGCCCCTAGCTAGGCATAACAAGCAAGAATAGATCTAGGTATTGCCATCTTTGGAAGGCAATCCATAAGTGGCTCTCATAATAGATTCATAAGGTAATTTAATTTTCTTTCTAGGAAAGTGTTCCATGCCTTTCCTTAATGGAAATTGGAATCTAATATTTCCTTCCTTCATTTCAATAATTGCACCAATCGTTCTAAGGAAAGGTCTACCGAGAATAATAGGACATGAAGGATTGCAATCTATGTCAAGAACAATAAAATCTACGGGCACATAATTCCTATTTGCAAAAATAATAACATCATTAATTGTTCCCATAGGTTTCTTAATAGTGGAATCCGCAAGGTGCAAGTTTAAAGAGCAATCATCAAAATCACGGAAACCTAACAAATCACACAAAGTCTTTGGAATCGTGGAAACACTAGCACCCAAATCACATAAAGCATAGCATTCATGATCTTTAATTTTAATTTTAATAGTTGGTTCCCACTCATCATAAATTGTTCTAGGGATAGATACTTCCAATGCAAGTTTTTCTTCATAAGATTGCATCAAGGCATCAACGATATGTTTAGTAAACGCTTTATTTTGACTATAAGCGTGAGGAGAATTCAGCACGGATTGCAACAAGGAAATACAATCAATCAAAGAGCAATTTTCATAGTTAAATTCCTTGAAATCCATAATAGTTGGTTTAGCAACATCTAGGGTTTTAATTTCTTCAATACCACTTTTATCAAATTTAGCATCAAGATCGACAAATTCTGAATTCTTAGAACGCCTTCTAGGTAAAGGTGGATCATATTAAGTCCCATCATTATAAAGATTCATATTGCAAAACAAAGATTTAATAGGGGCCACATAAATAACTTTTAGATCTTCATCTTTATTTTCATAGGAACTAGAAGAACACGCTCTTATAAAGGCATCTTTCTTAGCAGGTATCCTAGCGGTTCTTTCTTTGCACTCATGAATGGAAATTCTCATGGCTTTAAGAGACTCATTGCTATCATGCTTAGGTGGAATAGATCTAAGTTTCAAAGAATCAACATCAAGAGCAATTCTATCAACGTTCCTAGCCAAATCATCAATCTTAAGCAATTTTTCTTCAATCATAGCATTAAAATTCTTTTGTGAAGTAATAAATTCTTTAATATTAGATTCAAAATAAGAGGGATTCTTATTATAATTTCCATAAGAATTGTTGTAGGAATTACCATAATTATTAGAGGGATTACTAGGATAAGGCCTAGGGTTGAAATTTCCTCTATACGCGTTGTTACCAAAATTGTTCCTACCAACAAAATTCACATCCATAGATTCATTATTATTCTCAATCAAAGTAGACAAGGGCATATCATTAGGATCAGAAGAAACACTCTTATTAGCAAATAATTTCATAAGTTCATCCATATTTCCACTCAAAACATTAATTTCTTCTATCGCATGCACCTTTCTATTAGTAGATCTTTCAGTATGCCATTGAGAATAATTAACCATAATATTATCTAGGAGTTTAGTAGCTTCTCCTAAAGTGATTTCCATAAAAGTGCCTCCCGCGGCCGAATCTAAAACATTTCTAGAAGCAAAATTCAATCCGGCTTAAAAATCCTGAACAATCATCCATAAATTTAAACCGTGAGTAGGGCAATTACGTATCATTAATTTCATTCTCTCCCAAGCTTGTGCATCATGTTCATGATCAAGTTGCTTAAAATTCATAATATCGTTTCTAAGAGAGATGATCTTAGCGGGAGGAAAATACGTAGAGATAAAAGCATCTTTGCACTTATTCCATGAATCAATACTATTTTTAGGCAAAGACGAAAACCAAGCTTTAGCACGATCTCTAAGCAAAAAAGGAAATAGCTTCAATTTAACAATATCATTATCCACATCTTTCTTCTTTTGCATGTCACACAAATCAACGAAGCTATTTATATGGGTAGCGACATCTTCACTAGGAAGGCCAGAAAACGGATCTTTCATGACAAGATTCAGCAAAGCAGTATTAATTTCACAAGATTCAGCATCGGTAAGAGGAGCAATCGGAGTGCTAATAAAATCATTGTTGTTGGTATTGGTGAAGTCACACAATTTAGTATTATCTTGAGCCATCGTGACAAGCAAGCAAACTAACACACGAGCAAACAAAAAGCAAGCAGGCAAAAGAGGCAAATAGAGAAAGAGAGGGAGGATAGAGAGATAGGGCGAATAAAACGACAAGGGTGAAGTGGGGGAGAGGAAAACGAGAGGCAAATGGCAAACAATGTAATGCGGGAGATAAGGGTATGTGATGGGTACTTGGTATGTTGACTTTTGCGGAGACCTCCTAGGCAACGGCGCCAGAAATCCTTCTTGCTACCTCTTGAGCACTGCATTGGTTTTCCCCGAAGAGGAAGGGATGATGCAGCAAAATAGCGTAAGTATTTCCCTCAGTTTTTGAGAACAAAGGTATCAATCCAGTAGGAGGCTACGCGTGAGTCCCTCGTACCTGCACAAAACAAATAAATCCTCACAACCAACGCGAATAGGGGTTGTCAATCCCTACACGACCACTTACGAGAGTGAGATCTGATAGATATGATAAGATAATATTTTTGGTATTTTTGTGATAAATATGCCAAGTAAAATAAAGGAAAAGTAAAAAACTAAGTAGTAAGAGATTAATATGATGAAGATAGACCCGGGGGCCATAGGTTTCACTAGTGGCTTCTCTCGAGAGCATAAGTATTCTACGGTGGGTGAACAAATTACTGTTGAGCAATTGACAGAACTGAGCATAGTTATCATAATATCTAGGTATGATCATGTATATAGGCATCACGTCCGAGACAAGTAGACTGACTCCTGCCTGCATCTACTACTATTACTCCACTCATCGACCGTTATCCAGCATGCATCTAGAGTATTAAGTTAAAAACAGAGTAACGCCTTAAGCAAGATGACATGATGTAGAGGGATAGACTCATGCAATATGAAGAAAACCCCATCTTGTTATCCTCCATGGCAACAATACAATACGTTCCTTGCTGCCCCTACTATCACTGGGAAAGGACAACACAAGATTGAACCCAAAGCTAAGCACTTGTCCCATTGCAAGAAAGATCAATCTAGTAGGCCAAACCAAACTGATAATTCGAAGAGACTTGCAATGATAACCAATCATACATAAAAGAATTCAGAGAAGATTCAAATATTATTCATCGATAGACTTGATCATAAACCCACAATTCATCGGTCTCAACAAACACACCACAAAAAGAAGATTACATCGAATAGTTCTCCATAAGAGAGGGGGAGAACATTGTATTGAGATCCAAAAAGAGAGAAGAAGCCATCTAGCTAATAACTATGGACCCGTAGGTCTGAGGTAAACTACTCACACTTCATCGGAGAGGCTATGGTGTTGATGTAGAAGCCCTCTGTGATCGATGACCCCTCCGGCAGAGCTCCGGAACAGGCCCCAAGATGGGATCTCGTGGATACAGAAAGTTACGGCGGTGGAATTAGGGTTTTGGCTCCGTATCTGATCATTTGGGGGTACGCAGGTATATATAGGAGGAAGGAGTACGTTGGTGGAGCAACACGGGGCCCACGAGGGTGGAGGGTGCGCCTGGGGGGGGGGGGTAGGCGCGCCCCTACCTCGTGGCCTCCTCTTTTCTTTCTTGACGTAGGGTCCAAGTCTCCCGGGTCTTGTTCATTGAGAAAATCACGTTCCCGAAGGTTTCATTCCGTTTGGATTCCGTTTGATATTCCTTTTCTTCGAAACCCTAAAACAGGCAAAAACAGCAATTCTGGTTTGGGCCTCCGGATAATAGGTTAGTCCCAAGAATAATATAAAAGTGGATAATAAAGCCCAATAAAATCCAAAACAATAGATAATATAGCATGGAGCAATCAAAAATTATAGATACGTTGGAGACATATCAGGATCTCACGGCTACAGAAGGTTGCGGTGGTGTAGAAGTGTTTTCGTGGCTCTGCTGGTTGGTTTGGGAAAATTTGAGAATATATATGCGGAAGTGTTGGGGAACGTAGTAATTTCAAAAAAACTCCTAGGCACGCTCAAGATCATGGTGATGCATAACAACGAGAGGGGAGAGTATCATCTACGTACCCTCGTAGACCGTAAGCGGAAGCATTAAGACAACGCGGTTGATGTAGTCATATGTCTTCACGATCGACCGATCTCAGCACCGAAGGTACAACACCTCCGCGATCTGCACACGTTCGGCTCGGTGACGTCCCGTGAACTCACGATCCAGTAGAACTTTGAGGGAGAGTTTCGTCAGCACGGCAGTGTGATGACGGTGATAATGTTTCTCCCGAAACAGGGCTTCGCCGAAACACCGCTATGATATTACCGAGGTGGATTATGGTGGAGGGGGGCACCGCACATGGCTATAGATCAATGATCAACTTGTGTGTCCATGGGGTGCCCCGTCCCCTATATATAAAGGAGTGGAGGAGGGGGAGGGCCGACCCTCTACTATGGCGCGCCCTGGGGAGTCCTACTCCCACCGGGATTAGGATTCCCCGCTTCCATGTAGTAGGAGTAGGAAAGAAGAAAGGGGAAGAGAGAAGATAAAGATGGAGGGGGCGCCGCCCCTCCCCCTAGGCCAATTCGGACTAGGCCTTGGGGGTGCGCAGCCTGCCCTAGGCAGCCCCCTCTCTCCCCTAAATCCCAATAAGGCTCATATACTCCCCGGCGAATTCCCATAACTCTCCGGTACTCTGATAGATACCTGAACCACTCAGAACCTCTCCGATGTACGAATATAGCCTTCCAATATATTGATCTTTACGTCTCAAACATTTCGAGACTCCTCGTCATGTACCTAATCTCATCCAGGACTCCGAACAACCATCGGTACATCAAAACACATAAACTCATAATACCGATCGTCATCGAACATTAAGCGTGCGGACCCTACGGGTTCGAGAAGTATGTAGACATGATAGAGACACATCTCCGGTCAATAAATAATAGAGGAACCTGGATGCTCATATTGTCTCCTACGTATTCTACAAAGATCTTTATCGGTCAAACCGCATAACAACATACGTTGTTCCCTTTGTCATAGGTATCTTACTTGCCCGAGATTCGATCGTCGGTATCTCAATACCTAGTTCAATCTCATTACCAGCAAGTCTCTTTACTCGTTCCGTGATGCATCATCCCGCAACTAACTCATTAGTCACATTACTTGCAAGGCTTATAGTGATGTGCATTACCGAGAGGGCCCAGAGATACCTCTCCGACAATCGGAGTGACAAATCCTAATCTCGATCTTTGCCAACTCAACAAGTACCATCGAAGACACCTGTAGAGCACCTTTATAATCACCCAGTTACGTTGTGACGTTTGGTAGCACACAAAGTGTTCCTCCGGTATTCGGGAGTTGCATAATCTCATAGTTAGAGGAACATGTATAAGTCATGAAGAAAGCAGTAGCAACAAACTAAACGATCATCGTGCTAAGCTAACGGAATGGGTCAAGTCAATCGCATCATTTTCTAATGATTTGACCTAGTTAATCAAATGACAACACATGTGTATGGCTAGGAAACTTAACCATCTTTGATTCAACGAGCTAGTCAAGTAGAGGCATACTAGTGACACTCTGTTTGTCTATGTATTCACACATGTACTAAGTTTCCGGTTAATACAATTCTAGCATGAATAATAAACATTTATCATGATATAAGGAAATAGATAATAACTTTATTATTGCCTCTAGGGCATATTTCCTTCAGTCTCCCACTTGCACTAGAGTCAACAATCTAGTTCACATCTTTATGTGATTAGTTCACATCTCCATGTGACTAGTACCCAAAGGGTTTACTAGAGTCTATAATCTAGTTCACATCGTTATGTGATTAACAGCAAAAGAGTGATCATGTTTTGCTTGTGAGAGAAGTTTAGTCTACGGGTCTGCAACATTCAGATCCGTATGTATTTCACAAATTTCTATGTCTACAGTGCTCTGCATGGAGCTACTCTAGCTAATTGCTCCCATTTTCAATATGTATCCAGATCGAGACTTAGAGTCATCTAGGTCGATGTAAAAAGCTTGCATCGAGGTAACTCTTTACGACGAACTCTTTTATCACCTCCATAACCGAGAAATATTTCCTTAGTCCTCTAAGGATAATTTTGACCGCTGTCCAGTGATCTACTCCTAGATCACTATTGTACTCCCATGCCAGAATCATGCTAAGGTATACAATAGGAATGGTAAATAGCATAGCATACTTTATAGAACCTATGACTGAGGCATAGGGAATGACTTTTCATTCTCTTTCTATTTTCTGCTGTGGTCGGGTTTTGAGTGTCTACTCAACTTCACACCTTGCAACAGAAGCAAGAACTCCTTCTTTGACTGTTCCATTTTGAACTACTTCAAAATCTTGTCAAGGTATGTACTCATTAAAAAAACTTATCAAGCGTCCTGATCTATCTCTATAGATCTTGATGCTCAATGTGTAAGCAGCTTCATCGAGGTCTTTCTTTGAAAAACTCTTTTCAAACACCCCTTTATGCTTTCCAGAAAATTCTACATTATTTCCGATCAACAATATGTCATTCACATATACTTATCAGAAATGCTGTAGTGCTCCCACTCACTTTCTTGTAAATACAGGCTTCACCACAAGTCTGTATAAACCATATGCTTTGATCACTTTATCAAAGTATATATTCCAACTCTAAGATGCTTGCACCAGTCCATAGATGGATCGATGGAGCTTGCTCACTTTGTTAGCACCTTTAGGGTTGACAAAACCTTCTTGTTGCATCATATACAACTCTTCTTTAAGAAATCCATTGAGGAATGCAGTTTTGACATCCATTTGCCAGATTTCATAAAATGTGGCAATTACTAACATGATTCGGACAGACTTAAGCATCGCTACGAGTGAGAAAACCACATCGTAGTCAACATCTTGAACTTGTCGAAAACCTTTTGCGACAATTCGAGCTTTGTAGATAGTAGCACTACTATCAGTGCCCGTCTTCCTCTTGAAAATCCATTTATTCTTAATGGCTCACCGATCAACGGGCAATTCAATCAAACTCCATACTTTGTTCTCATACATGGATCCCATCTCAGATTTCATGGCCTCAAGCCATTTTGCGGAATCTGGACTCATCATCGCTTCCTCATAGTTCGTAGGTTCATCATGGTCTAGTAACATGACTTCAAGAACATGATTACCGTACCACTCTAGTGCGAACCGTACTCTGGTGGACCTACGAGGTTCGGTAGTAACTTGATCTGAAGTTTCATGATCATCATCATTAGCATCCTCACTAATTGGTGTATGAATCACTGGAACTGATTTATGTGATGAACTACTTTCCAATTTGGGAGAAGGTACAATTACCTCATCAAGTTCTACTTTCCTCCCACTCACTTCTTTTGAGAGAAACTTCTTCTCTAGAAAGGAACCATTCTTAGCAACAAAGATATTGCCTTTCGGATCTGTGATAGAAGGTGTACCCAACAGTTTCTTTTGGGTATCCTATGAAGACGCACTTTTCCGATTTAGGTTTGTGCTTATCAGGCTGAAACTTTTTCACATAAGCATCACAACCCCAAACTTTAAGAAACTACAGCTTAGGTTTCTAGCCAAACCACAGTTCATATGGTGTCGTCTCAACGGATTTAGATGGTCCCTATTTAACGTGAACGCAGCTGTCTCCAATGCATAACCCCAAAACGATAGTGGTAAATCGGTTAGAGACATCATAGATCGTACCATATCTAATAAAGTATGGTTATGACATTCGGACACACCACTACGCTGTGGTGTTCTAGGTGGCGTGAGTTGCAAAACTATTCCACACTGTTTCAAATGAAGACCAAACTCGTAACTCAAATATTTGTTTCCACAATCAGATCGTAGGAACTTTATTTTCTTGTTACGATGATTTTCCACTTCACTCTGAAATTCTTTGAACTTTTAAAATGTTTGAGACATATGTTTCATCTAGTAGATATAACCATATCTTCTCAAATCATCTGTGATGGTCAGAAAATAGCGATACCCGCCGCGAGCCTCAACACTCATTGGACCGTATACATCAGTATGTAATATTTCCAATAAGTCAGTTGCTCGCTCGATTGTTCCCAGAACGGAGTCTTAGTCATCTTGCCCATGAGGCATGGTCCTCAAGCATCAAGTGATTCCAAAAGCCCATCAACATGGAGTTTCTTCATGCGCTTTACACCAATATGACCTAAACGGTAGTGCCACAAATAGGTTGCACTATCATTATTTACTTTGCATCTTTTGGCTTCAATATTATGAATATGTGTATCACTATGATCGAGATTCAATAAGCCATTCACCTTCGGTGTATGACCACAGAAGGTTTTATTCATGTAAACAGAATAACAATTATTCTTTGACTTAAATGAATAACTGTATTGCAATAAACATGATCAAATCATATTATGCTCAACGCAAAACCAAATAACATTTATTTTAGGTTCAACACTAATCCCGAAGGTAAAGTGAGTGTGCGATGGTGATCTTATCAACCTTGAAATCATTTCCAACACACATCGTCACCTCGTCCTCAACTAGTCTTTTTTTATTTTGCAACTCCCTTTTCGAGTTACTACTCTTAGCAACTGAACTAGTATCAAATACCGAGGGGTTTGCTATAAACACTAGTAAAGTACACATCAATAACATGTATATCAAATATACCTTTGTTCACTTTGCCATCCTTCTTATCCGGCAAGTATCTAGGGCAGTTCCACTTCCAGTGACCATTTCTTTGCAGCAGAATCACTCAGTTTTAGGCTTGGGTCTAGCTTTGAGCTTCTTCATGGGAGTGGCAACTTGCTTGCCATTCTTCTTGGAGTTCCCTTTATTTCCCTTGACCTTTTACTTGAAACTAGTGGTCTTGTCAACCATCAGCACTTGATGCTTTTCTTGATTTCAACCTTCGTCGATTTCAGCATCACGAAGAGCTCGAGAATTGTTTTCTTCATCCCTTGCATATTATAGTTCATCACTAAGTTCTAGTAACTTGGTGATAGTGACTAGAGAAATTTATCAATTACTATCTTATCTGGAAGATTAACTCCCACTTGATTCAAGCAATTGTAGTATTCAGACAATCTGAGCACATGCTCATTGGTTGAGCTATTCTCCTCCATCTTGTAGGCAAAGTACTGTCAGAATTCTCATACCTCTCGACACGGGCATGAGTCTGAAATACTAGTTTCAACTCTTGGAACATCTTATATGTTCCGTGGCGTTCAAAATGTTTTTGAAGTCCCGGTTCTAAGCCGTAAAGCATGGTTCACTAAACTATCAAGTAGTCATCATACCGAGCTTTACCAAATGTTCATAACGTCTGTATCTACTCCTGCAATAGGTCCGTCACCTAGCGGTGAATCAAGGACATAATTCTTCTGTGCAGCAATGAGGATAATCCTCAGATCACGGACCTAGTCCACATCATTGCTACTATCATCTTTCAACATAGTTTTTCTCTGGGAACATATCAAAAATAAACGGGGAGCTACATCGTGATCTATTGATCTACAACATAGTTATGCAAATACTATCAGGACTAAGTTCATGATAAATTAAAGTTCAATTAATCATATTACTTAAGAACTCCCACTTAGATAGACATCCTTCCAGTCATCTAAATGATCACGTGATCCAAATCAACTAAACCATGTCCGATCATCATGTGAGATGGAGTAGTTTTCAATGGTGAACATCACTATGTTGATCATATCTACTATATGATTCACGCTCGACCTTTCGGTCTCCAGTGTTCAGAGGCCATATCTGCATATGCTAGGGTCGTCAAGTTTAACCTGAGTATTCCGCGTATGAAAAACTTGCTTTCACCCATTGTATGTGAACATAGAGCTTATCACACCCGATCATCACGTGGTGTCTCAGCACGACGAACTGTCGCAACGGTGCATACTCAGGGAGAACACTTATACCTTGAAATTTAGTGAGAGATCATCTTATAATGCTACCGCCGAACCAAGCAAAATAAGATGCATAAAGGATAAACATCACATGCAATCAAAATATGTGACATGATATGGTCATGATCATATTGCGCCTTTGATCTCCATCTCCAAAGTACTGTCATGATCTCTATCGTCACCGGCATGACACCATGATCTCCATCATCTTGATCTCTATCAACATGTCATCACATGGTCGTCTCGCCATCTATTTCTTTTGCAACTATTGCTATCGCATAGCGATAAAGTAAAGAAATTATATGGCACTTGCATCTTATGCAATAAAGAGACAACCATAAGGCTCCTGCCAGTTGCCGATAACTTTAACAAAAGATGATCATCTCATACAACAATTTATACCTCATCACGTCTTGACCATATCACATCACAACATGCCCTGCAAAAACAAGTTAGACGTCCTCTACTTTGTTGTTGCAAGTTTTACGTGGCTGCTACGGACTGAGCAAGAACCGTTCTTACCTACGCATCAAAAACCACAACACGGTATAGTGATTGCTTTTTGATCTTCAGAAAGAACCCTGTTCATTGAATCCGATTCAACTAAAGTTGGAGAAACTGACACCCACCAGTCACCTGTGTGTGAATCACGTCAGTAGAACCAGTCTCACGTAAGCGTACGCGCAATGTTGGTCTGGGCCGCTTCATCCAACAATACCGCCGAATCAAGAATCAACTAGTGACGGCAATCAATATGTATATACCCACGCCCACAACTACTTTGTGTTCTAATCATGCATATAACATCTACGCATAAACCTGGCTCTAATACCAGTGTTGGGGAACGTAGTAATTTCAAGAATTTCCTACGCACACTCAAGATCATGGTGATGCATAGCAACGAGAGGGGAGAGTATCGTCTACGTACCCTCGTAGACCGTAAGCGTTAGCGTTAAGACAACGTGGTTGATGTAGCCGTATGTCTACACGATCAACCGATCTTAGCACCGAACGTACGACACCTCCGTGATCTGCACACATTCGGCTCGGTGACATCCTGTGAACTCACGATCCAGTAGAGCTTCGAGGGAGAGTTTCGTCAGCACGACGGTATGATGATGGTGATGATGTTGCTATTGGAACAGGGCTTCGCCTAAGCACCACTACGATATTACTGAGGTGGATTATGGTGGAGGGGGGCACCGCACACGGCTAAAGATCAATGATCAACTTGTGTGTCCATGGGGTGCCCCCTCCCCCGTATATAAAGGAGTGGAGGAGGGGGAGGGCTGGCTGTTGGGGAACGTAGCAGAAAACAAAAATTTTCCTATAGTTTCACCAAGATCCATCTAGGAGTTCATCTAGCAACGAGTGATTAGATGCATCTACGTACCTTGTAGATCGCGAGCGGAAGCGTTCAAAGAACGGGGATGAGGTAGTCGAACACGACGTGATCCAAATCACCGGAGATCCTAGCACCGAACGGACGGCACCTCCGCGTTCAACACACGTACGGTCAGCGTAACGTCTCCTTCTTCTTGATCCAGCAAGAGGGAAGGAGAGGTTGAGGAAGATGGCTCCAGCAGCAGCACGACGGCGTGGTGATGGTGAAGCTGCAGTACTCCGTCAGGGCTTCGCCAAGCACTATGGAGGAGGAGGAGGTGTTGGAGAGGGAGAAGCAGGCAACCAAAGGCATGGATCAAGAGCCCTCCTTCCCCCACTATATATAGGAGGGCCAAGGGGGGGCGCCGGCCCTAGGAGATCCAATCTCCTAGGGGGGTGCGGCCAAGGGGGAGGAATCCTTCCTCCCCAAGGCACCTAGGAAGTGCCTTCCCCTCCTAGGACTCTTCCTCCTTGAAACCCTAGGCACATGGGCCTCTTGGGGCTGGTTCCCTTGGCCCATGTAGGCCAAGGCGCACCCCCTACAGCCCATGTGGCCCCCTGGGACAGGTGGCCCCACCCGGTGGACCCCCGTGACCCTTCCGGTGGTCCCGGTACAATACCGATGACCCCGAAACTTGTCCCGATGGCCGAAACAGGACTTCCCTTATATAAATCTTTACCTCTGGACCATTCCGGAACTCCTCGTGACGTCCGGGATCTCATCCGGGACTCCGAACAACATTCGGGTTACTGCATATACATATCCCTACAACCCTAGCATCACCGAACCTTAAGTGTGTAGACCCTACGGGTTCGGGAGACATGTAGACATGACCGAGATTGCTCTCCGGTCAATAACCAACAGCGGGATCTGGATACCCATGTTGGCTCCCACATGCTCCTCGATGATGTCATAGGATGAACCACGATGTCGAGGATTCAAGCAACCCCGTATACAATTCCCTTTGTCAATCGATATGTTACTTGCTCAAGATTCGATTGTCGGTATCCCAATACCTCGTTCAATCTCGTTACCGGCAAGTCACTTTACTCGTACCGTAATGCATGATCCCGTGACCAGACACTTGGTCACTTTGAGCTCATTATGATGATGCATTACCGAGTGGGCCCAGTGATACCTCTCCGTCATACGGAGTGACAAATCCCAGTCTTGATCCATGTCAACCCAACAGACACTTTCGGAGATACCCATAGTATACCTTTATAGTCACCCAGTTACGTTGTGACGTTTGGCACATCCAAAGCACTCCTACGGTATCCGGGAGTTACACGATCTCATGGTCTAAGGAAAAGATACTTTGACATTGGAAAACTCTAGCAAATGAACTATACGATCTTGTGCTATGTTTAGGATTGGGTTTTGTCCATCACATCATTCTCCTAATGATGTGATCTCGTTATCAATGACATCCAATGTCCATAGTCAGGAAATCATGACTATCTGTTGATCAACGAGCTAGTCAACTAGAGGCTTACTAGGGACATGTTGGTGTCTATTATTCACACATGTATTACGATTTCCGGATAACACAATTATAGCATGAATAAAGACAATTATCATGAACAAGGAAATATAATAATAATGCTTTTATTATTGCCTCTAGGGCATATTTCCAACAGTCTCCCACTTGCACTAGAGTCAATAATCTAGTTACATTGTGATGAATCGAACACCCATGGAATTCTGGTGTTGATCATGTTTTGCCCTAGGGAGAGGTTTAGTCAATGGATCTGCTACATTCAGGTCCGTATGTACTTTACAAATCTCTATGTCTCCATCTTGAACATTTTCACGAATGGAGTTGAAGCGACGCTTGATGTGCCTTGTCTTCTTGTGAAACCTGGGTTCCTTGGCAAGAGCAATAGCTCCAGTGTTGTCACAGAAGAGCTTGATCGGCCCCGACGCATTGGGTATGACTCCTAGGTCGGTGATGAACTCCTTCACCCATATTGCTTCATGTGGAGCCTCCGAGGCTGCCATGTACTCCGCTTCACATGTAGATCCCGCCATGACGCTCTGCTTGCAACTGCACCAGCTTACTGCCCCACCATTCAAAATATACACGTATCCGGTTTGTGACTTTGAGTCATCCAGATCTGTGTCGAAGCTAGCGTCGACGTAACCCTTTACGACGAGCTCTTCGTCACCTCCATAAACGAGAAACATTTCCTTAGTCCTTTTCAGGTACTTCAGGATATTCTTGACCACTGTCCAGTGTTCCTTGCCGGGATTACTTTGGTACCTTCCTACCAAACTTACGGCAAGGTTTACATCAGGTCTGGTACATAGCATGGCATACATAATAGAACCTATGGCCGAGGCATAGGGGATGACACTTATCTCTTCTATATCTTCTGCCGTGGTCGGACATTGAGCCGAGCTCAATTTCACACCTTGCAACACAGGCAAGAACCCCTTCTTAGACTGATCCATATTGAACTTCTTCAATATCTTATCAAGGTATGTGCTTTGCGAAAGACCTACGAGGCGTCTTGATCTATCTCTGTAGATCTTGATGCCTAATATATAAGCAGATTCTCCAAGGTCCTTCATTGAAAAACTCTTATTCAAGTAGGCCTTAATGCTGTCCAAGAGTTCTATATCATTTCCCATCAAAAGTATGTCATCTACATATAGTATGAGAAATGCTACAGAGCTCCCACTCACTTTCTTGTAAACGCAGGCTTCTCCATAAGTCTGCGTAAACCCAAACACTTTGATCATCTCATCAAAGCGAATGTTCCAACTCCGAGATGCTTGCACCAGCCCATAAATCGAGCGTTGGAGCTTGCACACCTTGTTAGCATTCTTAGGATCGACAAAACCTTCTGGCTGCATCATATACAATTCTTCCTTAAGGAAACCATTAAGGAATGCCGTTTTGACGTCCATTTGCCATATCTCATAATCGTAGAATGCGGCAATTGCTAACATGATTCAGACGGACTTCAGCTTCGCTACCGGTGAGATAGTCTCATCGTAGTCAACCCCTTGAACTTGTCGATAACCCTTAGCGACAAGCCGAGCTTTATAGATGGTCACATTACCATCCGCGTCTGTCTTCTTCTTAAAGATCCATTTATTTTCTATGGCTCGCCGTTCAACGGGCAAGTCAGTCAAAGTCCATACTTCGTTTTCATACATGGATCCTATCTCGGATTTCATGGCTTCTAGCCATTTGTTGGAATCCGGGCCCGCCATCGCTTCTTCATAGTTCGAAGGTTCACCATTGTCTAACAACATGATTTCCAAGACGGTTTCCGTACCACTCTGGTGTGGAACGTGTCCTTGTGGACCTTCGAATTTCAGTAGGAGCTTGCTCAGAAGTATCTTGATCATCATCAATAACTTCCTCTCTAGTTGGTGCAGGCACCTCAAGAACATTTTCTTGAGTTGCGCCATTTTCCGGTTCAAGAGGTAACACTTCATCAAGTTCTACTTTCCTCCCACTTACTTCTTTCGAGAGAAACTCTTTCTCTAGAAAGAATCCATTCTTGGCAACAAAGATCTTGCCTTCGGATCTGAGGTAGAAGGTATACCCAACAGTTTCTTTAGGGTATCGTATGAAGATGCATTTTTCCGACTTGGGTTCGAGATTTTCAGGTTGAAGTTTCTTGACATAAGCATCGCACCCCCAAACTTTCAGAAACGACAGCATAGGTTTCTTCCCAAACCATAATTTAAACGGTGTCGTCTCAACGGATTTCGACGGAGCCCTATTTAAAGTGAATGCGGCAGTCTCTAAAGCATAGCCCCAAAAAGATAGCGGTAAATCGGTACGAGACATCATAGATCGTACCATATCTAATAGAGTGCGATTACGACGTTCGGACACACCATTACGCTGAGGTGTTCCAGGCGGCGTGAGTTGTGAAACTATTCCACATTTTCTTAAGTGTGTGCCAAATTCGTGACTCAAGTATTCTCCTCCACGATCTGATCGTAGAAACTTGATTTTCCTGTCACGTTGATTTTCAACCTCACTCTGAAATTCCTTAAACTTTTCAAAGGTTTCAGACTTGTGTTTCATTAAGTAGATATACCCATATCTACTCAAATCATAAGTGAGGGTGAGAACATAACGATAGCCACCGCGAGCCTCAACACTCATTGGACCGCACACATCAGTATGTATGATTTCCAATAAGTTGGTTGCTCGCTCCATTGTTTCTGAGAACGGAGTCTTGGTCATCTTACCCATGAGGCATGGTTCGCACGTGTCAAATGATTCGTAATCAAGAGAATCTAAAAGTCCATCTGCATGGAGCTTCTTCATGCGTTTGACACCTATGTGACCAAGGCGGCAGTGCCACAAGTATGTGGGACTATCATTATCAACTTTACATCTTTTGGTACTCACACTATGAATATGTGTAGCATTACGCTCGAGATTCATTAAGAATAAACCATTCACCATAGGAGCATGACCATAAAACATATCTCTCATATAAATAGAACAACCATTATTCTCGGATTTAAATGAGTATCCATCTCGAATTAAACGAGATCCCGATACAATGTTCATGCTCAAAGCTGGCACTAAATAACAATTATTAAGGTTTAAAACTAATCCCGAAGGTAAATATAGAGGTAGCGTGCCGACGGCGATCACATTGACCTTGGAACCATTCCCGACGCGCATCGTCACCTCGTCCTTTGCCAGTCTCCGCTTATTCCACAGCCCCTGCTTTGAGTTACAAATGTGAGCAACTGCACCGGTATCAAATACCCAGGAGCTACTACGGGTACTAGTAAGGTACACATCAATTACATGTATATCATATATACCTTTTGTTTTGCCGGCCTTCTTGTCTGCTAAGTATTTGGGGCAGTTCCGCTTCCAGTGACCACTTCCCTTGCAATAAAAGCAGTCAGTCTCGGGCTTGGGTCCATTCTTTGGCTTCTTCCCGGCAGCTTGCTTACCGGGCGCGGCAACTCCCTTGCCGTCCTTCTTGAAGTTCTTTTTACCTTTGCCCTTCTTGAACTTAGTGGTTTTATTGACCATCAACACTTGATGTTCCTTCTTGACTTCTACCTCTGCTGATTTCAGCATAGCAAATACTTCAGGAATGGTCTTTTCCATCCCCTGCATATTGAAGTTCATCACAAAACTCTTGTAGCTCGGTGGAAGCGACTGGAGGATTCTGTCAATGACCGCATCATCCAGGAGATTAACTCCCAGCTGAGTCAAGCGGTTATGTAACCCAGACATAGTGAGTATGTGCTCACTGACAGAACTATTTTCCTCCATCTTACAGCTGAAGAATTTGTCGGAGACTTCATATCTCTCGACCCGGGCATGAGCTTGGAAAACCATTTTCAGCTCTTCGAACATCTCATATGCTCCATGTCTCTCAAAACGCTTTTGGAGCCCCGGCTCTAGGCTGTAAAGCATGCCGCACTGAACGAGGGAGTAGTCATCGGTACGTGCCTGCCAAGCGTTCATAACGTCTTGTTCTGCAGGGAGAACAGGTGCGTCACCCAGCAGTGCTTGTAGGACATAATCTTTCTTGGTAGCTATGAGGATGATCCTCAGGTTCCGGACCCAGTCCGTATAGTTGCTGCCATCGTCTTTCAGCTTGGTTTTCTCTAGGAATGCGTTGAAGTTGAGGACTACGTTGGCCATTTGATCTACAAGACATATTGTAAAGATTTTAGACTAAGTTCATGATAATTAAGTTCATCTAATCAAATTATACAATGAACTCCCACTTAGATAGACATCCCTCTTCTAGTCATCTAAGTATAACATGATCCGAGTCAACTAGGCCGTGTCCGATCATCACGTGAGACGGACTAGTCAACGTCGGTGAACATCTTCATGTTGATCGTATCTTCTATACGACTCATGCTTGACCTTTCGGTCTTCTGTGTTCCGAGGCCATGTCTATACACATGCTTGGCTCGTCAAGTCAACCTAAGTGTTTGCATGTGTAAATCTGTCTTACACCCGCTGTATGTGAACGTTTTGAATCAAACACCCGATCATCACGTGGTGCATTGAAACAACAAACTGTCGCAACGGTGCACAGTTAGGGGGAACACTTTCTTGAAATTATTATGAGGGATCATCTTATTTACTACCGTCGTTCTAAGTAAACAAGATACAAAACATGATAAACATCAAATGCAATCAAATAATAATAGTGACATGATATGGCCAATATCACATAGCTCCTTTGATCTCCATCTTGGGGCTCCATGATCATCTTGTCACCGGCTTGACACCATGATCTCCATCATCATGATCCCCATCATCGTGTCTCCATGAAGTTGCTCGCCAAATATTACTTCTACTACTATGGCTAACGCGTTTAGCAATAAAGTAAAGTAATCTACATGGCGTTTCTCAATGACACGCAGGTCATACAAAAAATAAAGACAACTCCTATGGCTCCTGCCGGTTGTCATACTCATCGACATGCAAGTCGTGATTCCTATTACAATAGCATGAACATCTCATACATCACATATAGACCATTCATCATTCATCACAACTTTGGCCATATCATATCACAAAGCACTTGCTGCAAAAACAAGTTAGACGTCCTCTAATTGTTGTTGCATGTTTTACGTGGCTGAAGTAGGGTTCTAGCAAGAACGTTTTCTTACCTACATGAAACCACAACGTGATTTGTCAACTTCTATTTACCCTTCATAAGGACCCTTTTCATCGAATCCGCACCAACTAAAGTAGGAGAGACAGACACCCGCCAGCCACCTTATGCAACTAGTGCATGTTAGTCGGTGGAACCGGTCTCACGTAAGCGTACGTGTAAGGTTGGTCCGGGCCGCTTCATCCCACAATACCGTTGAAGCAAGATAAGACTAGTAGCGGCAATAAAGTTGACAACATCTACGCCCACAACAAAATTGTGTTCTACTCGCGCAAGAAGAACTACGCATAGACCTAGCTCATGATGCCACTGTTGGGGAACGTAGCAGAAAACAAAAATTTTCCAACGGTTTCACCAAGATCCATCTAGGAGTTCATCTAGCAACGAGTGATAATATGCATCTACGTACCTTGTAGATCGCGAGCGGAAGCGTTCAAAGAACGGGGATGAGGTAGTCGAACACGACGTGATCCAAATCACCGGAGATCCTAGCACCGAACGGACGGCACCTCCGCGTTCAACACACGTACGGTCAGCGTAACGTCTCCTTCTTCTTGATCCAGCAAGAGGGAAGGAGAGGTTGAGGAAGATGGATCCAGCAGCAGCACGACGGCGTGGTGATGGTGAAGCTGCAGTACTCCGTCAGGGCTTCGCCAAGCACTATGGAGGAGGAGGATGTGTTGGAGAGGGAGAAGGAGGCAACCAAAGGCATGGATCAAGAGCCCTCCTTCCCCCACTATATATAGGAGGGCCAAGGAGGGGCGCCGGCCCTAGGAGATCCAATCTCCTAGGGGGTGTGGCCAAGGGGGAGGAATCCTTCCTCCCCAAGGCACCTAGGAGGTGCCTTCCCCTCCTAGGACTCTTCCTCCTTGAAACCCTAGGCGCATGGGCCTCTTGGGGCTGGTGCCCTTGGCCCATGTAGGCCAAGGCACACCCCCTACAGCCCATGTGGCCCCTCGGGACAGGTGGCCCCACCCGGTGGACCCCCGGGACCCTTCCGGTGGTCCCGGTACAATACCGATGACCCCGAAACTTGTCCCGATGGCCGAAACAGGACTTCCCATATATAAATTTTTACCTCCGGACCATTCCGGAACTCCTCGTGACGTCTGGGATCTCATCCGGGACTCCGAACAACATTCGGGTTACTGCATATACATATCCCTACAACCCTAGCGTCACCGAACCTTAAGTGTGTAGACCCTACGGGTTCGGGAGACATGTAGACATGACCGAGATCGCTCTCCGGTCAATAACCAACAGCGGGATCTGGATACCCATGTTGGCTCCCACATGCTCCTCGATGATCTCATCGGATGAAGCACGATGTCGAGGATTCAAGCAACCCCGTATACAATTCCCTTTGTCAATCGATATGTTACTTGCCCGAGATTCGATCGTCGGTATCCCAATACCTCGTTCAATCTCGTTACCGGCAAGTCACTTTACTCGTACCGTAATGCATGATCCCGTGACCAAACACTTGGTCACTTTGAGCTCATTATGATGATGCATTACCGAGTGGGCCCAGTGATACCTCTCCGTCATACGGAGTGACAAATCCCAGTCTTGATCCATGTCAACCCAACAGACACTTTTGGAGATACCCGTAGTATACCTTTATAGTCACCCAGTTACGTTGTGATGTTTGGCACACCCAAAGCACTCCTACAGTATCCGGGAGTTACACGATCTCATGGTCTAAGGAAAAGATACTTTGACATTGGAAAACTCTAGCAAACGAACTATACGATCTTGTGCTATGTTTAGGATTGGGTCTTGTCCATCACATCATTCTCCTAATGATGTGATCTCGTTATCAATGACATCCAATGTCCATAGTCAGGAAATCATGACTATCTGTTGATCAACGAGCTAGTCAACTAGAGGCTTACTAGGGACATGTTGGTGTCTATTATTCACACATGTATTACGATTTCCGGATAACACAATTATAGCATGAATAAAGACAATTATCATGAACAAGGAAATATAATAATAATGCTTTTATTATTGCCTCTAGGGCATATTTCCAACACTGGCCCTCTACTATGGCGCGCCCTGGGGAGTCCTACTCCCACTGGGAGTAGGATTCCCCCGTTCCATGTAGTAGGAGTAGGAGAGAAGGAAGGGTAAGAGAGAAGAGAAGGAAGGAGGGGGCGCCGCTCCTCCCCCTAGTCCAATTTGGACTAGGACTTGTGGGGGCGCGCGGCCTGCCCTAGGCAGCCCCTGTCTCTCTCCCCTAAATCCCAATAAGGCACATATACTCCCCGGCGAATTCCCGTAACTCTCCGGTACTCCGATAAATACCCGAACCACTCAGAACGTTTCCGATGTCCGAATGTAGCCTTCCAATATATTGATCTTTAAGTCTCAAACATTTCGAGACTCCTCGTCATGTCCCTGATCTCATCGGGGACTCCAAACAACCTTAGGTACATCAAAACACATAAACTCATAATACCGATCATCATCGAACATTAAGCGTGCGGACCCTACGGGTTCGAGAACTGTGTAGACATGACCAAGACACATCTCCGGTCAATAACCAATAGCGAAATCTGGATGCTCATATTGGCTCCTACATATTCTACGAAGATCTTTATCGGTCAAACCGCATAACAACATACGTTGTTCCCTTTATCATAGGTATGTTACTTGCCCGAGATTCGATCATCGGTATCTCAATACCTAGTTCAATCTCATTACAGGCAAGTCTCTTTACTTGTTCCATAATGCATCATCCCACAACTAACTCATTAGTCACATTGCTTGCAAGGCTTATAGTGATGTGCATTGCCGAGAGGGCCCAGAGATACCTCTCCGACAATCGGAGTGACAAATCCTAATCTCGATCTATGCCAACTCAACAAGTACCATCGGAGACACCTATAGATCACCTTTATAATCACCCAGTTACATTGTGACGTTTGGTAGCACACAAAGTGTTCCTCCAATATTCGGGAGTTGCATAATCTCATAGTCAGAGGAACATGTATAAGTCATGAAGAAAGAAGTAGCAACAAACTAAACGATCATCGTGCTAAGCTGACGGAATGGGTCAAGCCAATCACATCATTCTCTAATGATGTGACCCCGTTAATCAAATGACAACTCATGTCTATGGCTAGGAAACTTAACCATCTTTGATTCAACGAGCTAGTCAAGTAGAGGCATACTAGTGACACTCTGTTTGTCTATGTATTCACACATGTACTAAGTTTCCGGTTAATACAATTATAGCATGAATAATAAACTTTTATCATGATATAAGGAAATAAATAATAAATTTATTATTGCCTCTAGGGCATATTTCCTTCAGGATGAAATAGGTCGGTGGAGTCACAAGGGGCCCACATGGGTGGGGGGCGTGCTCTCCGTCCTTGTGGCCGCCTCGTGACTTCCCTGACGTGTACTCAAAGTCCTCTGGATGTCTTCTACTCCAAGAAAAATCATCGCAAAAGTTTAATTCCGTTTGGACTCCGTTTGATATCCCTTTTCTGCAAAACTCTAAAACAAGGGAAAAACTGGAACTAGCACTGGGCTCTAGGTTAATAGGTTAGTCCCAAAAATAATATAAAATAGCATAATAATGCATATAAAACATCCAAAATAGATAATATAATAGCATGGAACGATCAAAAATTATAGATACGTTGGAGACGTATCATTGACTGGCAAAGCCTTGCGTAAACATGTCAGCCTCAAAATCTGTGTTGTGTACTACCCATTTGCTATTATTTTTATAAATTTTAGTCATTTTCTAATTCATATGGAATTTATTGCAGCCCATTTTCCAATTTTCGATTTGCTGCCTATTTTCTGGCCAGTGCCAGGGTTAAAAATTGAACTTAAAAATGTGCAAAATTTTAAAAATTCGCATATTTTTGCTGGGGAACAAAATATTCTTAATCCAAAAATAGTAGCCATACTAAAACAAATTTAAAAACAAATTAGTACTATGTCATGTTAAAATCCAATGAAATAAAAAAGGTGAGTGAAGAACAAAAAAAAGAAACTAATTGCCCATTTTCTATTTTTTGGAATTTGCAACCCCTTTCATATTACTTTTAAGATATACTGCCCATACTCTTAGGCCAGGTCGGATGCATCCCTCCTCGTCTTGAAAGATTTGCAACCTAGTAAGTCGGAGAAAACAAATCAGCCTAGCTTGGTTATTCTTCAAAAAGAAATAGTGGGCTACCTATTTTCCCAAAGAAAAAACTGCTGGGCTGTTCGTGTCGTTAGACGGGCCACAGAGAGTGCACATCCCAGTTTATAGCCTGCTCCTCCGAACAATTCCTCAAAAAAGTTGTGCAATTCTGTCGTTAATTAACCATACGTTGACAATGATGTCGGTCCCAGATATCAGGAGTGTAGATTAGAGTAAAAAAACGAGGGGTGCATCTGAGTAGTAAAAGAGGCTCTTGCTTGTGTTTGGGAGTGGACCTGGTGGGTCCGTACAGTCATACTCACAACTACAGTCCTCTCCCGATTCACTATGTTGACAGGGCCGGAGGGCAACGGCGCGGCGAGCGCACCAAGGCAGAGGATAAAGTGGTGTCGCCAATGTGTTGGGTTGGGTTGGGCATTCTTATCGAAAAATAAAAATGGACCAGAACTATTTACGATGTTGATTACGATTTGCATGGGTCCGTTGCTTGCAGGAAGAAAGTGATGGGAGAAAGAAGACTGGTCGCTATCTTTGCCTAAGAATAATATCGACTGAATGTAACGACACTATCATTGGAAATAATATCCTCCGGTGATAATTTGACTTTTCAAATCGTGAATTTAAAGAACTGGTGCATGAGCATTTAGCTTTATTTACTTATTTATGTTTAGGGCACCATGAGCATGTACCTGGGCCGGATTCATGTGAGAGCCTCCCTTCCAGTTAATTATGGGCTCCTCTATTGGGCCTTCATTAGTGGGCTGCATGTTATCGACAAGTGGAAAATGTGTTCCGTACCAAAAGTAGTATGCGCTACGTACGGTACGGGGATCGGACTATGCAACAACTTCCAAAACATTGTGTTTGTCATTCTAAAAACACATTTATTCAACCAACAGACGAAATATACTACTTATTGTACATTGAAAACAACAGTAGCAGCAACCAGGGCTGGGGTGCAACAGAAGTAGTAAGCAGACCAGAAGAGTAAAGACGCAGCTCTCTCTTCCAAACCAAACATCAGCCATCATTACAAAAGGGCTACCCAAAAAGAACAAGTGTATGCATCAAACAAAATAAAGATCCTACTACACCAAGTGTACACATCTACTAACTGGCTCAGTTAGACGTTACTATTTATTAGGCTATGGAGATTGGCTGACGACTTGAACCAGATAGGTGCCTGATGGGGGAAACTCCAGCCAACAGGTCAAAGTTTGATACTTGCGACCCTCTCTCCTACTTTGGGCTACAGAGCATGGCGACACATATCAGGGTATGGTGCATGAGAGACGCATGGTACGCTGTGTACACACAATTTTTCCTGATGAATGAAACCGCGCTGCCATCATGATCCTTGCCATCGGTTATCTCCTGGTTAATTAGATAATTCAGTCCGAGAAACAGAGAGTGTGTACTAAGGCTACTTACCAGCCTCAAATCAGAAATTTCTGAAGGCCCAGAGAAGCTGGGATCCTGCTCAAAGACCTTGTAGTGACTGTGATTGTATTCCGCAAAACAACACGTCCGGTACGTGCGAACAATTATCAATCATTCGCCGTTGTCTGATTGAGCCAGGAACCACCTGCAACTACCATGCCGCTTTTCTTTGAAAGGTTCTGGGATTAGGATGGGTGCTACCTCTTGATCTTGCGTTGGTTTTCCCCTTGAAGAGGAAAGGGTCATGCAGCAAAGTAGCATAAGTATTTCCCTTAGTTTTGAGAACCAAGGTATCAATCTAGTAGGAGACTATGCAACAAGCCACTGAATACCTGCACAAACAAACACCAACTTGCAACCAACACGACAAAGGGGTTGTCAATCCCTTCACGGTTATTCGCAAAGTGAGATCTGATGGAGATGGATAAACGGTAAAGTAATATTTTTGGTATTTTTGGTTTATGGAATGGAAAGTAAAAGATTGCAAAGTAAGGAAACGGTGACAGAAATTGGCAAGTTGACGGGACAATAATATGATGTAAAATAGAACCGGGGGCCATAGGTTTCACTAGAGGCTTCTCTCAAGATAGAAGTTATTATGGTGGGTGAACAAATTACTACCGAGCAATTGATAGAAAAGCGCAAAGTTATGATGATATCTAAGGCAATGATCATGAATATAGGCATCACGCCCGTGTCAAGTAGACCGAAACGATTCTGCATCTACTACTATTACTCCACACATCGACTGACTCTTGCTTGCATCTAGAGTATTAAGTTCATAAGAACAGAGTAACACATTAAGCAAGATGACATGATGTAGCGGGATTAACTCAAGCAATATGATGGAAACCCCATCTTTTTATCCTTGATGGCAAAAATACAATACATGTTAGTTCCCCTTCTGTCACTGGGATAGAGCACCGCAAGATTGAACCCAAAGCTAAGCACTTCTCCCATTGCAAGAAAAACCAATCTAGTTGGCTAAACCAAATCAATAGTTTGAAGAGACTTGCAAAGATATCAAATCATGCATATAAGAATTCAGAGAAGATTCAAATAATATTCATAGATAATCTGATCATAAATCCACAATTCATCGGATCTCGACAAGCACACGACAAAAGAAGATTACATCGGATAGATCTCCAAGAACATCGAGGAGAACATGGTATTGAGAATCAAAGAGAGATAAGAAGCCATCTAGCTACTAGCTATGGACCCGTAGGTCTGAGGTAAACTACTCACACTTCATTGGAAGGGCAATAGAGTTGATGTAGATGCCCTCCGTGATTGAATCCCCCTCCGGCAGGATGTAGGAAAAGGCCCCGAGATGGTATCTCATGGGAACAGAAGGTTGCGGCGGTGGAAAAGTGTTTTTGTGGATGCTTCTGGAGGTTCGGGAATATATGTGAATATATAGGAGGAAGAGCTAGGTCAGGGGAGTCACGAGGGGCCCACAAGGTAGGGGGTGCACTGTCGGTGTTCTAGGAACGGGGGTCCCTAGACTTTCCTGGCCGCGGCCCACGGCATGGCTCTATGAGAGGGCCCGTATGGCCCATCTTCACCAACAAGCATACAAGACCCTTGCGAGGGGCCAAGCCTCGTGAGGCGGACGACACAAGACCTCCTCGGGAGCGGCCTCACTAGGCTGGCTCGTCAAGGGCGGAGAGATCAAGGCAAGGAAAACCTCGCGAGGTTTCAATGACGTGAGCCATGACGATTGAGACCAGGTGGGCACCAGGCGGGCGCCAGCATGCACAATGTCCTTATTTCATCTTTGGTGCTAAGGAGGAAAGCGCAGGCGAGGAGTACCGAGGCGTCAAGCAAAGGTTTCCATATCGGTGCAACGAGACCATGACCAGCAGGACGGCAAGATGGAGGTCACCATGGAGCCCAAGGCGGCGTCACCACTAGAGCCTTTGGTAGGCGAAGACTGCTTTTGTCAGGATAACTTGTACTAGTTGTACCCTTTCAAATTGGCCGTTGTTGGATCCCTTCCCACTCAATATTTGGGGAGAGGACCAGGGCCTCTACAAATAGGATTAGCCACCACAGTAGGAGGTGGGGAAAGCCTCAGCCATCTCAACTTGGACTAGATCCAACCCATCCTCACACCCACCAAGCACAAGGACACCTCACCTCAGGAGGCTGTTCTTCCCCTTGTACTGTTCATCCTCAGCTTGAGAGGCAATCCACCACACCACACTGGAGTAGGGTATTACACCACAACGAAGGCCCGAACCAGTATAAATCTTGTGTCTCTTGTGTTGTGAGTTCATCGAGCTTGCCTTTGGGATTATGGCGAGGTTGAGGGCGTGAGTTGGTAGGGGGAGATTTCGTGCGCACCCTAGTGTACGAACCTTGAGGGTTTTGCCGGAACCCGAGATCCGACATTTGGCGCGCCAGGTAGGGGTGCGCCGAAGCTTTCCCTCCGCCGCTCCGCGTCCCCTCGCTTAATCACCTCCATGTCGGACGCTCGTCGAGCTCGCACTGAGCGCCGGGCCGCCCTCGCCGCCCGCGTTGCTCAGACGGCTCCCGTCAGTGGGCCACCCCGTCATTCTCTGTTGCCTGCCGTCAATGCCGCCACCAGCCCGGCGGGGAACGAGTAGCAAGCCTCCTCGCTGCACCCCTTGGTGCGGCGGGACGGCCGCACCGCCACTCCATCGCTGACCCCGACTGGCTCGTCGTCTCACGCCCGTCGCGCTCCCATGGACGCGCAGGCCGCGCTGTGCATGGCGCGCGAACTCCTGCACTACCGCCCCATCGACGACCTCTACGAGGAATGACTCGACCGCATCACCGACCTTGTCAGCGCCGCAGGGGGCTCCCCTATTCTGTCCCTCTCGCTGTCTCGCCCTCCGCCAGCTGCGGGCGGCGTGGCTCATGGAGCGCCTCCACCACCTCTGCCCCAAGACGGCGCCCTGGCGCCAAGGCGTGCGGCCTCCTGGTGTGATCCACCGCGTTGGGCGCCTATACGCGAAGAAGGAAGCTGCCAAGAAGTCCCTCGTCTGCAAGAAAACGCTCCTGCGCTCCCGGTGCCGCTACGCCGAGACTGTGCACCACCTGTGATGGCAGTGCGAGGGCGACAAGGCCAGGCTCCACATCAGCAAAGGGTCCCGGTGGCCACTGCGGGCTTCCGCTCTTTCACCCCCGAGTTGCGTAGCGTCGCCTGGCCAAGCAAGTTCAAGCTAGACCTGCCTCCGTGCTACGACGGCACCCCCGACCCCGTGGAGTTCCTGCAGCTCTATGAGCTGAGCATCGAGGCGGCCAACGGCGACGAAAAAGTCATGGCGAACTAGGTCCCCATGGCTCTCAAGGATGGTGCCCGCTCCTGGCTCCTGAAACTGCCTCCAGGCTCGATCTCCTCCTGGAATGAGATGCGCGACCGTTTCGTCGCCAACTTCCAGGGCACTCGCGACCGCCCTCCAGCGCGGGTGACCCACGCCGCGTCAAGAAACAACCAAGGGAAACCCTCCAGAAGTACATCCAGCACTTCAACATCGTTCGTCTCAAGATCACCAAGGTGACGGACGAGGCCATCATCTCTGCATTCTCCGATGGCGTCCGTGACGTCAAGATGAAGGAGGAGCTCGCCATCCATGAGGAGTTGTGCACATCCCTGGAGCTGTTCAACCTGGCGACCAACTGTGCAAGGGCTGAGGAAGGGCGCCTTTCCCTTCTCGAGCTCCCAGCTGCCAACTTGGAGGAGAAGAAAGCCAAGGCCAAGGACGTGAAGCACAAGGGAGCATCCATACTTGCGGCAGAGCCAGACACGAAGTGCGACCGGGACCAGCCTGAATCATCCAAGAGCAGCTGACTGTTCTGCGCCTTCCACAACATGCACAGCCACGACACCAACGATTGTCAAGGGCTCAGGGCCATTCGTGATGGACGCTTCAGTTGACGCCCCGAGCGCGACGACCGAGGCTGCGGCCGAGGAGGAGGACGTGGCAGAGGACGCTGGGATGATCGGGGCCCATGCCAAGAGTGGCGCGACTGGCCTCATGAGGACCGCTGGCAGGATCATCCTCGCGAAGGTGCCTGGAGGGATCAGCCTCAGGAGGACCGTCCTCTGGGAAATGCTGGGCTTCCTACACTGCCGCCACCACCAATAAGGAACAACGACCACCACCAAGACGAGGGGGCTGGGGGCTTCCAGGAGCCGCGTGCTATCGCCTGCATCTTGGGCGGAGCTCAAGCCCAAGCCTCACAGCGTATCTTCAAGTAGTTTGCTCGCGAGGTGAACGAAGCCCTTCCCAAGCTCGAGGCTATACGCCTGCTCAGGTGGTCCAAGTGTGCTATTACCTTCAGCTCGGCAGACCAGCTCAAGTGCGCGGCCACCGCTGGCACTCTCCCGATGCTCTGTTCACCCGTCATCAGCAACGTGCAAGTCACCAAGACTCTCATCGACGGCGGCGCAGGGCTTAACATCCTGTCCGTCGAGATGTTCGACAACCTTTAAGTGCCCTACGATTAGCTTTAGCCTACCAAGCCTTTCTCATGAGTGACCGGCAGCTCCACCCACCCTGATAGGTCAAGTACGCCTCCCAGTCACCTTCGGACAGCGTGATAACTACCGCACTGAGCTCATCGACTTCGACGTCGCCCACATCCGTCTGCCGTACAATGCCATCCTCGGGTATCCAGCCCTGGCTAATTTCATGGCGGTAACCCACCACGGCTACAACGTCCTCAAGATGCCAGGAAGCGGCGGAATCATCACAGTCCCCTATGAAGAAAGAGACACGGTGTGCTCCCTCGATCGTGCCTTCCAAGCTGCAGCAATCGACGACCCCGACAACAAGGGCGAGTACCCTCCTGAGGCCATCCCCAAGCAGAGGAAGCAGCTACTCCATACTGGGCCTTAGGAGAATAGTGCCGCAAGTGGCGCCATGTCAGGATCGGCTCCCGCACCTGGGGCGCCTCCCTCTGACGCATAGGAAGGTGCGCCCGGCGCCCTCCTCGGGCAGGGCTCGGGGGCTCTCTTCTGGGGGGCCTCAGACCTTGCCAACATTACGGGGAGGCGCTCGGGCACCATTTGGAGGCGTGCTTCGTGGCACGTTTCCCTCAGGAGGACCCAGGGCAAGGAGCGCCCAGCGCTCAGGAGTTCATTACCAAGACCACTCAGGAACTGCAGGATGCGAGGGCCATGCGCGGCGATCACCGCTCACCTGGCGCAGCTCCCCATACAGGCGAGGATGTCGGGCTGCGCATCCGCGTCAACGTCCCAGGGCTCAACAGGGCCGCGTCTTAGGAGCTCTTCCGGCCTTCGCGCGTGGGATGCTGCGAGGGCCCACCGCACAGCTATGTTCGCATGCCACTCGGCCTGCTGAGCGTGGCATCCGCGTACCAACGCAACTTGCGGCGCATCCTGGCAGCTTAGGAGGCTAGGCACCACGCAGTCCTGGCGGAGATGGAAACGGTCCTCAAGGAACCGCCTGGACCCCAGAGCCTCCCGAGGCTCAGGGCCCCGGTGGCTCGTTAGGAGCAACCCCTTCGTCGTGTACCTTTAGCTGCCTCAACACCCCTTCATCAACAGAATCAGGTGACATTTTCCAAGTTTATTTAGCTGGCAGCGCCCTCAGGGCAGCATCATTCCCAGGCGTGGGTCCGTCCCTATGACACGTATCCCTTCTTGTTTATGTCTTTAGCTTACCTTGCTGGGGGTGCCCCTCGGGCTGCATCATCCCCAAGCCGCTCGGGCCTGACCCAGTGGCATGTTTGCTTTCCATGCTTAATCTATCTACGATTGTCACCTGCTTGATTGTCACCTACCACGGGATCTGCTCACGTTGGCATGGCGCTTGTGCTTGGGTCCGTCCCTGCAACGTCGACAAATCTGAGCTTGAGGGTTTTGCCGGAACCTGAGATCCGACATGTGCCCCACCCCTTGGGCGGAAAAGTCATTTCGTGGCTCCCCTGGATGTTTTTTGGGTATAAGAGTATATATAGGAGGAAGAATTAGGTCAAGAGAGCTACAAGGGGCCCACAATGTCGGCAGCGCTCCCCACCCCCTAGGCGCGCCCTCCACCCAGGTGGCCACCTCGACGCTCCTCTGACTTGCACTCCAAGTCTCCTGGGTGTCTCCTGGTCCAAAATACATCATCGCGAAAGTTTTATTCCGTTTGGACTCTGTTTGGTATTCCTTTTCTGCGAAACTCTAAAACAAGGAAAAAACAGAAACTGGCACTTGGCTCTAGGTTAATAGGTTAGTCCCAAAAATCATATAAAATAGTATATTACTGCACATAAAACATCCAAAACAGATAATATAATAGCATGGAACAATAAAAAATTATAGATACGTTGGAGATGTATCATTGTCTGGCTATGCTCCATCTTCATCACACAAAATATTTAAATCATGCATGACCCGGATGACAAGCCAAGAAATTGTTTCATACTTTTGATGTTCTCAATCTTTTTCAACTTTCATGCAATACATGAGTGTGAGCCATGAACATAGCACTATAGGTGGAATAGACGGTGCTTGTGGAGAAGACAAAAAAGGAGATAGTTTCACATCAACTAGGCGTATCAACGGGCTATGGATATGCCCATTAATAGATATTAGTGTGAGTGAGTAGGGATTTCCACGCAACAGATGCACTAGAGCTATAAGTTTATGAAGTCTCAAAAGACAACTAATTGGGTGTGCATCCAACTTGCTTGATCACGAAGACCTTGGGCAATTTGAGGAAACCCATCATTGCAATATACAAGCCAAGTTCTATAATGAAAAATTTCTGCTAGTATATGAAAGTGATATCATAGGATACTCTCTATCATGAAGATCATGGTGCTACTTTGAAGCACAAGTGTGGTAAAAAGGATAGTAACATTGTCCCTTCTCTCTTTTTCTCTCTTTTTTTATTTGGGCCTTCTCTCATTTTTTGGCCTCTTTTTTTCCGCCCAGAGTCTCATCCCGACTTGTGGGGAAATCATAGTCTCCATCATCCTTTCCTCACATGGGACAATGCTCTAATAATGAATATCATCACACTTTTATTAACTTACAACTCAAAAATTACAACTCGATACTTATAACAAAATATGACTCTATATGAATGCTTCCGGCGGTGTACGGGATGTGCAATGAATCAAGAGTGACATGTATGAAAGAATTATGAATGATGGCTTTGCCACAAATACACTGTCAACTACATGATCATGCAAAGCAATATGACATTGATGGAGCGTGTCATGATAAATGGAACGGTAAGTTGCAAGGCAATATATCTCGGAATGGCTATGGAAATGCCATAATAGGTAGGTCTGGTGGCTGTTTTGAGTAAGGATATGTGGTGGGTTTATGGTACCGGTGAAAGTTGTGCGGTACTAGAGAGGCTAGCAATGGCGGAAAGGTGACAGTGTGTATAATCCATGTACTCAACATTAGTCATAAAGAACTCACGTACTTATTGCAAAAATATATTAGTCATCGAAACAGAGTACTACGAGCATGCTCCTAGGGGTAGATTGGTAGGAAAAGACCATCGCTCGTCCTCGACCGCCACTCATAAGGAAGACGATAAAAAAAATATTATGCTCCGACTTCATCACATAATGGTTCACCATACGTGCATGCTACGGGACTCACAAACTTTGACACAAGTATTTCTTAAATTCACAACTACTTACTAGCATGACTCTAATATCACCATCATCCACTACATAAAAAATACACTTCCGTGATGATACGTGTTTGTCACAGTAGGTCACGTTTTCTGTCATGCAAGTACATCCATGACAAATTTATGACAGAATCAAGATAGTCATACCTGAGCTGTCGTAGAAGTGTTCCATGACATTACCAAAATTATCATCACGAAAGTGTCCACTTCCATGACGATAAATCGCACGTCATAGAAGTGCTTTCATCAAAGGTGACCGACACATGGCATCCACCATAACGGGACGTCGTTAAGCTATCGGGTCCGGTTTTGGATCCGATAACCCGCTAACAGCAACGACCAATGCTGATTTTCCACGTGTAAAATTGTCATTGGTTGATTGATGCGTCTCCGTCGTATCTACTTTTCCAAACACTTTTGCCCTTGTTTTGGACTCTAACTTGCATGATTTGAATGGAACTAACCCAGACTGACGCTGTTTTCAGCAGAATTACCATGGTGTTATTTTTTGTGCAGAAATAAAAGTTCTTGAAATGACCTAAAAATCCACGGAGAATTATTTTGGAATATATAAAAAATACTAGAAAGAAGATCCACGTCAGGGGGGGCCTCCACCTGTCCACGAGGATGGGGGCGTGCCCTACCCCCCTGGGCGCACCCCCTTGCCTTGTGGGGCCCTTGACGCTCCACCAACCTCAACCTGGACTCCATATATTCACTTTTGAGGAGAAAAAACAAAGGAGAAGGATTCATCGCGTTTTATGATACGGAGCCGCCGCCAAGCCCTAAACTCTCTCGGGAGGGCTGATCTGGAGTCCGTTCGGGGCTCCGGAGAGGGGAATCCATCGCCATCATCATCATCAACCATCCTCCATCACCGATTTCATGATGCTCACTTCCGTGCGTGAGTAATTCCATCGTAGGCTTGCTGGATGGTGATGGGTTGGATGAGATTTATGATGTAATCGAGTAGTTTTGCTAGGGTTTGATCCCTGGTATCCACTATGTTCTGAGATTGATGTTGCTATGACTTTGCTATGCTTAATGCTTGTCACTAGGGCCCGAGTGCCATGATTTTATATATGAACCTATTATGTTTTCATCAACATATGAGAGTTCTTGAACCTATCTTGCAAGTCTATAGTCACCTATTATGTGTTATGATCCGTTAACCCCAAAGTAACAATAGTCGGGATACTTACCGGTGATGACCGTAGTTTGAGGAGTTCATGTATTCAATATGTGTTAATGCTTTGTTCTGGTACTCTATTAAAAGGAGGCCCTAATATCCCTTAGTTTCCATTAGGACCCCGCTGCCACGTAGGGTAGGACAGAAGATGTCATGCAAGTTCTTTTCCATAAGCACGTATGACTATATTCGGAATACATGCCTACATTACATTGATGAATTGGAGCTAGTTCTATGTCACCCTAGGTTATGATTGTTACATGATGAATCGCATCCGGCATAATTCTCCATCACCGATCCATTGCCTACGAGCTTTCCATATATTGTTCTTCGCTTATTTACTTTTCCGTTGCTGTTGTTATCATCACTATAAACACCAAAAATATTACTTTTGATACTGTTACCTTTTACCACCGTTACCACTACTATCATATTACTTTGCTACTAAACACTTTGCTACAGATATTAAGTTATCCAGGTGTGGTTGAATTGACAACTCAGCTGCTAATACTTGAGAATATTCTTTGGCTCCCCTTGTGTCGAATCAATAAATTTGGGTTGAATACTCTACCCTCGAAAACTGTTGCGATCCTCTATACTTGTTGGTTATCACTGATGAAACCACGTGTCAGCTCCGCGTTGGCACAGGTGTCACTCATCCAATGGGTGACATGCGCCGATGATACGTTGACATGTGGACCGGCCCAAAAGTGGCCCATAAAGTTTAAATGGGTCGGCCCAACTAAAGGCCCACAAGATTTAGCAGGCCATAATGGGCCACACTAGCTAAAGGCCCACAAGATTTAGCGGGCCATAATGGGCCGGCCCAGCTAAAGGCCCAACATTCTCAGTTAAGGCCCATACGGCTAGTGTTAATTCGGCCCGTCCTAAACTTGTCATCATTGCAGCCCATGGTCGCTTCTGGCCCATTAACAGTCCGCTAAGAATTTGGGCCAAATTACGGACCGGTGTGTTTCCAGCCTGTTAAAGGTCCTTCTTCATTTGGGCCCATTTATAGGCCATTGAAACTTTTGGCCCATAAATGACCATGAAGGATATGGGTCATATTCAGCCTTGTCTGACATTCGGCCTGTTAGAGGCCCACTACAGATTTGGGCCATTTTCAGCCTGTTGTGACTTTCGGCCTGTTAACGTCGGACGAAACCCATGGGCCATATGTGGCCCAACGCCACATCGAGCCTACTAACGGCCCATATAAAAATGACATTAATCAAGCCTTACAGAAATTCCGGCCTGTTAAAGGCCCATGTAGTAGGTCGGTGCATTTAGGGCCTGTCTGAATTTCGGCCTGTGGACGATCCGCATTGTAAATGGGCTACCATTTCGGCCTGCTAAGACTAGTGGGTTATTTGGCACAATCAAGGCCCAATCTTACTTTCGGCCTACTAAAGGCCCATGTTTTTTATGGGATCGAGATATTTCCACATGTAAACGGCCTATTATTACTGAGGGCCCAAATTATATTTAGGCTAGTTAAAGGCCCACTATGGGCACGGGCCTACCAAAAAAATATGAAAGCTTATGCTGATTTAGGCCCAGATATTTTTAGCGGGCTACATGCAAATTTCGGCCCAGAATTTCGGCCCGACGAATGTTGGCATGTTGGTCTCCTACGAAGCTTTCGAGCAAATACATTACTAAGATAAACCTACACTATACAAAAATAGCATCATAATTACTGCAACCTTTGGCAGCATCATAAATGATCATCACAACGAAATAAATTCCAACCATACAACAAAAGGCCTGTTGGCATAAAGTTTACATTCCTTGCAGATAAAAGCACCATCAGATGTATAAAAGCACAAATCATTTGACCTGAGTGCTTATGTTTCAGGCTGCAGAATATGATGGAGCAGCACGATCTTCCCCTTTTTCCACCATTGCTCTTGAACAACGAAGCAAATTTCTGATAGTCTGGTTTCAAAACCATTCATATCTTCACGACATTAGTCAACCACTATTTTTGTTTCCGACACAACGTCCATTAGGGATTGGACTTGTGTCTGGAGCACAGATATATCACTCTGTCTAGCCGGAAGATTTTGTTTAGTAGGCTATTTGGACGAGGTTACCTTGACAACCAAATCAGAATTACGCAGGAAGGTGCCTTTTGCACTGTTAGTGGAGAGATACTGACGCACTGCAGCAAGAGGTGACATTGTGCCTGTGGTAGCCATGTCACCTTCAGGTGGTTGTGGCTGTTCAATCATTTGTTCCATAGCTTGCTGAAAGTTTGAACTTGTAGATTAATGTACCAGATAAGTTACAAATGAGACAAAAACAAACAAAGTAGATTTCACCTTTATACATAACTTATTTTGGTGAACTATTGTAATACATTAGCATGTATTATAGTGCCAACTACATAATAAAATCACTTTTGGAACATATGTCCATGTAGCATGCCTACTGTATTGTCTATTTCCTCACATTCGTTTACATCTAAGGATAAAGAGATATGGTTTAAAGTAGGATAAAGAGACATCATTCATTTCATGGGCAAACATATATAAAACAAACATGCTATTATACATTGTGTGCGCACGTGAACATCACAACTAGATTACAGATCAAGACCAAAAGAATATCCTTCATCTCTTTTAAACCATGTAAGGTGAAATGATACATTAAGACAACTGTGTATAAAAGTGAACAGAGTAACTGACATTGGTTGCAAACGAAGTAGTCAAATGAACACATCATAGTACCAATCAGTTCAAATGTAGGAGGAGTAAGGACTTAGAACAGCGGCATGAACTGGTGTGCTCATGCCCTTCATCTTGCTGGTGTGGCAATCCTTGAAGATTTGTACTGCATTCGGTTCAGGTTCTTTTTGGTCCGCATGGGTTTTCCTCTGTATTTGGAACAAGTCAATACAGATATGATAATATGGCACAGAAAAAAGAAGGAAGTAGCAGCTATTTACAAGAGCCTCGCAGTGTGCATTATAGCTACGAGATCCTGTTGTCTGTTGGAATTTCACTTTAGAACGGCTGGTCTTGTTCTTCAAATAGTTAGCCTAGAAGAATATACACTTGTAAGGCACATACATAAATACAAGTTCAATATGTGGTCTGATCAAATACATATACCCTGCCTGATACTTTGGATCAGACCAGTGTTTAACAAGGGTTGTCTAGTCTTCATGTGTAATATATTCCACTGGAGATGTTTGGGCGATTTCATTGTTAGCCTTGCCTTCAAAGTGAGATTTTCTAAGGTGGTACCGATACTGTCGCAGAGAAGACTGAAAACATGAGTGCATGCTTGTTTAGTTGCATCATCTTTTGGATCCAACTTGAACCTCATCTGTTGAAAAAAGAATGTGAGTCTTATTAGGAGGAAGCTAGAAAGTATGGCACAGAGCAAGACAATATTACAAATTGCGATGAATAACATTACTTACGGATAAATGGTCAAGGAAGGTGTTAAACTGGGTATTGTCTTTCTCATTCCTGTACTGGATCCACGTTGGGAGGATACGTGCATGACACCTAACGACAATGGCTGCCTCTGATACTAACTTGGCTAACTCTGTAGCATCACGTGGCCTTTTTAAACCTGCCTCAAAATGGATTTCCATTCTTTCTCCTTTAGATTTTGTTAATTTGTCAAGCATTATCCCTGATGTCTATTTCCACTTGCGCCATGGTGCTAGTTGAACAACGAATATGGAAAGTGTTAGTGCACATCAGGAGCTGGTGATAGTGTGTTTGTCGATAGTGTGTTTGTAGATTTAGCCGGTGGGCTGGGACCTTCTACTGCACTATAAGTACTAGCAGAATCTCGAGGGCAGATCCTTTTCCCTTTCACCCAACAAGTAACACCATTCCCTACTATATTCTTTTCCTTGCTCTTTTTTTTACTTTGCCATGTCAAGGCATACCCACAACACAAAAGAATAAAATTGCTCTTCAGAACTCATTGATGCATGATACATACAAGCAATACTTTGATGTAAGACAACCGTATGAGAATGGAATATGTAAGAAAAACAGGATGGCATGACATATTCACAGCTACGATGTGTAAACTAAGCAGAAGGATTTTCAAGAAAATAGAAGTAATGCAAGCTAGACACCATATGAAAGATGCAACCAATATCACTCTGCCTAGTTAAAAGTGTCATTTCAAAAAATTAGAAGTAGTACAACGTAGAAATCAATGCAAGATGCAACCACTATCAAACTGCCATGTTAAAAGCGTCCAATCATGAGTGAATGATGTGGGATACACAACAGCGGTTGTCGGTGTCAAAACCGGCGGATCTCGGGTAGGGGGTCCCGGACTGTGCGTCTAAGGCGGATGGTAACAGGAGGCAGGGGACACAATGTTTACCCAGGTTCGGGCCCTCTCGATGGAGGTAATACCCTACGTCATGCTTGATTGATCTTGATGATATGAGTATTACAAAAGTTGATCTACCACGAGATCATAGAGGCTAAACCCTAGAAGCTAGCCTATGATTCTGATTATTTCTTGTCCTATAGACTAAAACCTCTGGTTTATATAGACACTAGAGGGGGCTAGGGTTACGCAGAGTCGGTTACAAGGGAGGAGATCTACATATCCGAATTGCCAAGCTTGCCTTCCACGCAAAGGAGAGTCCCAGCCGGACATGGGACGGAGTCTTCAATCTTGTATCTTCATAGTCCAACAGTCCTGCCAAAGTATATAGTCCGGCTGTCCGAGGACCCCCTAATCCAGGACTCCCTCAGCAGTTCTTTGATGTAAGAACATGGTATGATTGATAGATGTAGTGTATTCTAGACACAGAAAGGCATGTCATATGCACATGTATAACGTATAAACTCAGCAGGTGCAATTTAATCAAAATAGAAGAAATACAGGCTAGACAACATATGCAACATGAAACCAATTATTACCTATCAACTTAGAGCAAGCACCTGTGATGGTGGAGTACGGGAGATGAACTCATCATGTAGACTTGGGACTTCAACTTCATTAGCAGTAGCAGTGGAAAATCTAGAGAGTCTCTATTTGCGTCGGTCCGGAGGACCACCAACATCCCCCAACTTACTCTTTTCCTTCCTATTTTGTGATATTGCCTTATGAAGTCAAAACCAAAAGAAGATGAATAAAATTAGCTCTGCATAACTGGTTGATGCATGACACAGACGAACACTACTTTGATGTAAGGCAAGTGCAGGATAGGAGGATGGAATATATACAAAAAAATAAAGCATTGCATATTCAGACATATGAGAGAAGGATCGAATATGTATGAAAAACAATAAGCAGAAGGCATTTCAACAAAATTATAAGAAATGGAAGCTAGGCACCATATGAACATGCAACCAATATCACTATCAGGTAAAAAGTGTCTTGTTGTAAGTGCCATTTCAAGAAATTAGAAGCAGTACAAGCTAGAAGACAAAGCAATATGCAACCTACATCACACTCCCAAGTTAAATGTGTCTTATGGGTAAGTGATCGTTGCAGGTATAAGTTGTAAGATACGCAGATGAAATTCAAGAAAATCAGAAGCAATACAAACTAGACATCATATGGAACACGCAACCACATATAACAGTTCCAAGTTAGAGAAAGCACATGTGATGGTGGAGTAGGGGAGATGTGCTCATCATCTACACGTATGTTCTTGAAACAGGAATAGGTGTCATATTCACATGCATTATGTGTAAATTAAGCAGATGCAATTCAACAAAGTTAGAAGCAATACAAGCTAGACATCATACGCAACAAGCAACCACATATAATAGTGCCAAGTTAGAGCAAGCACCTGTGATGGTGGAGTAGGGGAGATGTGGTCATCATCTACACAGCTACGTTGACTATCTAGCCTTGCGTTGTCTTGCAAATCTCGTTGGGAGGATGGCGGAGTAGAATCTGTAGAGACCCTCCGTTTCAGTTGCTCAGAAGGACCACCATCATCCCATGCCTTACCAATTTCCTTCCGCTTTATTGATTTTGCATTGCGACGTCCAACCAGCAAGAAAAGGGAATAAAATTCGCTATTCAGAACTCATTCATGCATGATACTGATGAACATTACTTTGGTGAAAGGCAAAGTCATGATACGAGGATGGAATATGTACGAAAAACTAGACGTCTTGACATATTCACACCTATGATGTGGTAACTAAGTAGAAGGCAATTCAACAAATTAGAAGCACTGCAAGCTAGACACCATATGGAAGGTGCAATCAATATCACTCTGCCAAGTTAAAACTGTCTCGTCATAGGTGGAGTTCATCAAATTAGAAGCACTACATGCTAGAAATCATATTCAAGACGCAAACCAATATCACACCGCCAACTTAAAGGTGTCCCATCATATGTGACTGACACAGGATACACAAGAAGAGTAGTTTCATGTAAGAACATGGTGTGATAGACAGATATAGTATGTACCAAAAACAGGAAAGCGTGTCATATTCACACGTATCATGTGTAAGCTAACCACATGCAGTTTACACTAATTAGGAGCAATACAAGCTAGACACCATATGCAACATGAAACCAGATATCACACTCCCAAGTTAGAGCAAGCACCATGGATGGTGGAGTAGGGGAGCGGAGACTTGGAACTTGTAATACACTAGCAATACAAGGAGAATCCGTACAGATGCTCCTTTTATGTTGCTGCAGAGGACCACCATCATCGCCTTCCTTAGTCATTTCCTTCCTCTTTTTTGATTTTGCCTTGTCAAGTCAAACCCACAAGAAAAAGGAATAAAATTTGCTCTTTGGAACTCATTGATGAATGGTACTGATGAGCACTACTTTCATGTAAGACAGACACATGATAAGAGGATGGAATATGTATGAAAAATAGGACGGCATGACATATTGACATGTATGATGTATAAAGTGTAAACTAAGCACAAGGTGTTTGAACTAGTTAGAAGCAATGCAAGCTAGAAACCATATGAAAGATGAAACTAATATCACTCTACCAAATTAAAAGGGTGGCCTAACAAATGTATTTGACCAAATTAGAAGCAATACTCCCTCCGTTCCACAATGTAGTGCCTGTACATTTTTCTGAAAGTCAAACTTTGTGAACTTTGACCAAGTGTATAGAGAAAATTGTCTAAATCTACAATACCAAACATGTACAATCTGAAAATACAACTCATTATGTATCCAATGATGTGCAATTGGTATTCTAGATGTGCCTATTTTTCTCTAGGCGTGTCATATTCACATGTATAATGTGTAAGCTAAGGAGATGCAATTTAACAAATTAGGAGCAATACAAGCTAGGCACCATATGCAACATGCAACCAGATATCACACTGCCATGTTATAGCAAGCACCTAGGGTTGTGGAGTAGGGGAGATGAGATTTGGAACTTGCAATGCAGTAGGAGTAGTAGGAGAATCTGCAGAGATCATCTGTTTCGGTTGCTCTAGAGGACCACCATCATTCCGTGCCTTTGTCCTTTTAGATTTTGCCTTGTCAAGTAAACACACAAGAAAAAGGAATGAAATTCGCACTTCCAAATTCATTGATGCATGATACTGACGAACACAACTTTATTTATGGCAACCACATTGTAGGAGGATGGAATATGTACGAAAAACGCTAAGCAGAAGGCATTTCAACAAATTGGAAGCAATGCAATCTAGACACCATATGAAAGATCCAATCAAAGTCACTCTACCAAGTTAGATGTGTCTCATTATAAGTGGCACTTCAACAAATTAGAGGCAATACATGTTTCAAATGATATGCAAGATGCAACAAATATTACACTGTCAACTTGAAGGTGTCTCATCAGAAGTGATTTCTGAGGGATACACAAGAAAAGTAGTTTGATTAAGAACATGGTTAATAGAAAGACGTAATATGTACCAAAAACAGGAACACGTGTCATATTCACAGGTATAATGTGTTAACTAAGCAGATGCAATTTACCCTAATTAGAAGCATTACAAGGTAGACACCATATGCAACATGCAACCACATATCACACTGTCAAGTAAGAGCAAGCACCTGTGATGGTGGTGTGGGGGAATTGTGATCATCAACTAGAGAGCTACATTGACTATCTTCATTTAGCCTTGCTGTTTCTTAAGAATCATGTGGGGAGGATGACACTGCACTCTTTAAACGAGTAGCGCGTCTCACAGTAACCCACTGGGGTGACTGTCTCGTCATAAGTGGTTGATGAGGGATACAAAAGAGCATTAGTTTGATGTATGAACATGGTTAATAGACATATGTAGTATGTATCAAAAACAGGAAGGCATGCCATTATAAAAGGTATAATGTGTAAAGTAAGCTGATGCAATTTAACCAAATTGGAAGCAATACAAGCTAGACACCATATGCAACAAGCAACCAAATTTGATAGGGCAAAGTTAAAGCAAGCACTTGGGATGGTTGTGTGTGGCAATTGAGATCATCAACTGCAGAGCTACGTTTACTATCTCCATATGCTGGCATTGCACCCTTTAGAGCGCTGGGACGCTTAGTGCTTATCTTCGAATTACACTGGAGCGACTTCTGTCTTTTCTTTTTTGTATCATCAACACCGTGTCAGAGTCTGAAATACCGATGCATAAAAAAACAATACTGTGAGTATGGGTGAAGTGTGTGCACAAGTAGTATAGTGTAAAGGTAGCAGATAACAGGTCGGTGAGAATTAAATGACGGGAGACATATGATAGATCTACAACATGCATGGCACACAAAATTACTAGATTCTAGGATTTTGAAATATGAGCATGGGGATGGCTGGGAGATGCAGATGCTCCTCCGGCACACCACAAGGTGTGGTCCTATGAAAATAGCAGTCGACTGAAAATAAATAGGTCAGTCCATTTTTGTTTTGCACCGTCCGATGTACAAAGAACGGGCAGATCGCCTTCATCTACCTCTAGCCAGTCAGTGTTACGATCTTCCTTGAAACGCCAGTGACCACCGGCCTAGTCCCCTGCCTCCGCCCTCCCCTCGACCTCACAGCACCGCTATGCTTGGCACCACCCCGACCATCCCTTCAAGCCCCGCCGACCTCCAGGTCGGGCGCAAGCACCTCCTGCGCCCACGCCCCTATGATAGACACTGATGCTCCGCTTCCCCGGCGAATAGGCGGAATAGGTGCCCCGCGCGCCTAAGCGGGTGCTGCTTCTTTTGATTGCTATTCGACTGACCCTGAATTGAAATCCAGGCGGGCTACTGACTTCTAGCAAAGGTGAAATAGTAAATGGGAGGAAACCTTGTGCATTTAGTATCACGAAGAAGATGAAGTACGAAGCGCTCAACTAGTGTCTTTCGTGGGATGAATACGGTGTGAGAAGAGACGTAAGATTTGCACGAATAAGGGAAGAGGAGTACCTCTTTCTGCTGGCAGTGCTGTGTCCTCCTTCTGTTTTTCCAACGATCTTCTTGTGGTTCGCTGCAAATGAGAAGTTGTGGAGGACGGTGGAGCCTTGGACGAACCCATGGCCAAGTTGTTGAGTGTGGTGCAGTGGCCATCTGTTGGCGGCGGGAAACCGGATTCGAGGCGGCGAACGACGGCGTAGCGGGAACAGCTACGGTGCGATGGATAGTTGTGACAGCGGAGCGGCAGTGGTGAGGCGTAGGATGGCGTGGTCGAAGTGGTTCTGGTATGGCGCACATCGGCGTCGGCGTCGTGGAGGCAGCTCTGCCTCGGCTTCAGCTGCTAAGTCCTTAAGGGTGTTGCGGTTGCGGTTGCATTGGAAAACAAAGTCGGGGTCCCAGCTCTGGCATGATGGAGGAGGGTGGCGATGGATTGGGCGCGATGGGGTGCAGGACGGAGGAGGCAGGGGTTTCGCGGCTGGTGGAGAGGGCGTTTTGGCTCCCACGAAGTATGAATGGGGAAACGGAGGGAGGGGACTAAGGGTGAACAATGTTTCGGTTTGGGACGCGCTTGTTTGAAATTTGGGGAAAGTTACAAACTTTGCCCCCATCTAAAATTTTGGACATATTGTGGGTTGGGGGTAGGACAATAATCTCAGGTGTCCCAAATGGTGGGCGGAAATATTTCGGCCGAGCGCATGGGTGTTTAGGTGCCCACGGCGAATGAATGCTTCTCGGAGGCGGTTGAGACTGGCGTCTTGGTGAATTTACAAACCTACCCCGGTTTAGACCTTTGGACATCGGGCCGATAGGCTACACGTGCCAGAGTCAGGACAGTAATTTCCTACCACCAAACATTAGTCTCGTGCGGTTTCGGGTGACCAGAGGCTTATTTGGCGCTTCGTTCAATATTTGGGAGCAGAAGCATTAATGTTTTCGGTTCTCTTGAATTGAACTTTCAGGATTTGTCAAACTTCACAAATCTTTACTCTTGAAAATCCTAAAAGTACGATTATTTTGGAATGTAGGGGGTACATTTAAATATACATTGTTCATGAGTATATATTAAAAAATATGCAACTTACCTCAGTTCATGCATGGTTCCAGATATAATCTCCTTGGTTGCAAAAAAAATAGTTAGACATGCGTATGAATATATAGCATGTTCAAACGCACAACAAAGATTGATGCCCCCATTTAGATATGATTTACAAATGCAATTATCTCGGGTTCAAATAGATGAATGCACTTCCTATGAATTCGAATCTTTGAAACCCCCTTTATGTTGAATTCAACGTGTATTCTATTTCGTAGCTAGGAATTTGGAATGTATCCATGTAAGTGACAAATGTATAAAGTGCTTCACACTAACAACATGGAGTGCACTAATTAATGTTTATATATGAATTGTAAAAGCAATGCATTGCCTGTATTTCAAACTGCTCTCACTCCATGGATCGATAATATGAAATAAACACATGCACATGTTAGAATTCAATAGAGTATGGGTGTCTGATAGACCGATTTTCGTTCATACACAAATTGCAAAATTCATGATCTCATCCAAAAATAATAATGCCATTTATATTTTAATTTAATGCATAGAATCTCCTTTTACACGTAGATGCCCTATGCCTCGGCCCGTTCTCACAAACGCGCTATATATATCTCTCTCTATCTAACGCATAAGTGCACACACTTTATACATCGGCATTTCTCTTTCATACTTGCTCACAATCTCTCCCGGGTGTCAGGGTGTCTCACGCACACACTCCCTCTGTATCTCTCTCTCTCTCTTTCTGACTACTATGTACCACTCTTTTCACTAATCTTAGTTGGAAAACACCATTTCTCTCACGTGCATATATACACATGCACAGTCTCTACTAGCCCTCTATACACACATATATGTGAATATGTGTCTCCCGCACACATTTTATCTTTAGGCCTCTCTTGCACACATTGCCCCCAGACACACCTCTCTGTTAGTAGTTGGCAGATATGATTCCATCAGATCATTCGGTAGGATATCCTTGACTGTTAGGCTGGATAGTAATACAAGGCAAAGTTTTACCCAAGTTCGGACCCTTGCAGTTGAGGAAAAAGCCTACTCCTGGTACTATATATTAGTGATAGGGGTGTGTACAAAGTACACATGAATACCAGGTATTGTGCGTGTGTGTATACTATCGACGAACTAGCCCCGAGGCTTCTATAACATACTCGAGGCCTAGGGTTACAAATCATATATATTCGGCTTATCACTAGCGGGGATAGAGTCCTCCATGACTCTGGTAGCTTCGTGTTGTACGCCGAGTCCTCCACATGGGTCTTCGTATAATGCGTCTTGGTCCAACCTATGTGGCGCAGGATGGAACCGACCCATGAGTCCTCATGTTGACCCACCACAACTAGAAATGATGTGCCCACCCCAACTAGAAATGATGTGCACACCACACCACACACGCAATCGACCACTAAGAAAATAAGCATATACAATAGTACAATGTTATATATGAAAGTTAATTGCATGGTGCATCCAAAAATACTTGTTCTGCATTGTGAATGTTTATATTTTTTCCTAAAACATTAGTCACGGGAAAGAGAAACGAAGGGCATATCTCTCCTTGTCTCCACTGGAGACCCCCTCTTTCTACACTACTTTCACATACGCACACAAACTATCTCTCGGCCCTCTAAAAGTATGCATGCCCATGACACATTCACGCGTGACGGTCACTGTATTTCAAGCAAAAGCACTATACGGTCGGTGGACTTCAGAATATGCTCATTACGGTCACCCTATATATTCTCGTGGTGATCATACGGTATCTAGCTCACGATACGTCTCTGTATTTTGTTGATGACACTAATGGACATTGTATTTGATGCGTGCTTCGTATTTTGTTGATGACACTTACGGTCATTGTATTTGAAGTGAAAGCACGATATGGTCACTGGACTTCAGAATAATCTCATCACGGTCAACACATACATTTTGTGGTGCTAACCAACCTGTGGTTGGATGGTTAGGAGGATAGTGGTTTCTCGAGCCCACCAGCGTTAAAGTCCTGGTGCTCGCATTTATCCTGGGTTAATTTCAGTATTTTTCCAGCGATGTGCGTTTGGTGGGAGGAGACATTCCACTCGACTACGAGGCACCTATGGTGACTTCGTAAAATCTCAAGATCATATGCTGGCTCACTCTCTCAAAGGTGCTCATAGGGGTAGGGTTTGCGTGTGTGCGATTATAGAGGTGAGTGCTTGCGCCTATATATGAGCGCTTGTGTCTGTACCGTGTTAAAAAATACATGTCGTGATTATACGGTCACTGGTTCACCCATACAACTCCGTATTTTGTTGATGACACAATCAATTGACTAGTCAAACGTTCCACATAGAGCAACTAGTGTTGCACCATCAGAGCGCATAACCATGGGGCCCACCTGTCAGCGCGTATATGAAGGAAAGAAATGGTAGTTTGAGTTTGTACTGTGTTAATAAAATACATTTTAGGGTGATCATACGGTCACTAGCTCACCATACAACTCCATAATTTGTTGATGACACGATCAATTGACCAGTCAAACAGTCCACATTTAGCAGCACACATTACCATAGGGCCCACCCGTCAGCGTGTATATGAAGGACATAAATGGTAATAAATTAGTGGTCGGTGGGGATTCGAAGTCGTGAGACCTCTGGTTGGCAGTCGCCGACGGTGGGGGCGCGGTGATTGGGCGGTGGCGTGGGGATCGCCAGAGAAAAAGCTCGGCGCAGGGGGCCTAGAGGGCTGGCCGGGGCAGTGGCGGACCGACCGTGGGGAGTGGTTTCGGGGCAAGCGGGGCGGCGTGGCCGCGCGGGCTTGCCGCGGGTGGCGGCGGCCGTCGGTTCAGCCGGCGGTGGCTGGCGGCTCAGGGGGTGGAGGTTGAAGATAAACTGCAGGCCCTTGATTTCGTATCCAACGGCTGGAAAATCTACTGACCAGAGATGAAAAAGCCAGTCGACTGATATGTAGCCTCACCCGGCACATACACATGCACGCACGCAACACTCGCATGAACACACGCACACATGCAGGCATGCAACACTGACACGTACACATAACGAACACACGGACACATGGAGGCGTGCAACACTGACACGTACACATGCACTCACGAACAGACGCACGTACACACACATGCATGCAACACTGAAATATACACATGCACGCACGCAACACTCGCACGCCTGCATGCACACCGCACACGACGCAAGACACACGCTCAACCTATACGTGCATGAACCCTTTATTAAGGACATGGATTGTTATGGGTACTAATCAATCTAATCCTTTTTTGCAAGGTTTAATCAATCTTATCTGTGATAAGCAGAACATTGATGTTTGGAGCGGTCTTTCTGAATCACAACGTATCGAATGGGCTATCAGCGTATGTATGAAAAATTTAAAATTCTCTTACATTATATAGTAGGCTTATCTAGATGTAGATGATGTAACACTCAATGAACAATCATCGGTTTATGAAGTGCCTGCTTCTGACCGCCCTGGCCCACCAAAAGTTCTTCTGTCGTGCGCTCCCTGCGTTGGGTCACTGACATGCAAGCCATGTACCCAAAGAGCCCACACATCAGTGGAAGAACGGCGCGGTGTCGTACGTCAGAGTCGAGGGCGCCACTCGATGCACGCCCGGCTGAACACGCCTCCTTGCCGCATTCAAACGCCTCCATGAAACCCGTGTGGAAGTGGAGAAACCCACTCTGGACACACGTCCGTTCATGACCAGGCTGGCATTAAACGCAACGCCGACCAAGCTCATCCCATCTGCCGTCTATTTAATCTCCTATTTAAACGAGGCCAAACGCCGGCCAAGAATCGCACCCCTCCGCCGCTCCCCTATCTCCTCCTTCACCATTTTGTCCACTCTTACAATGGCTTACGAAGAGTAGTTATCCCGCATCCAAGCCGGCTGGGTGGCCCACCGAGCCCGCCGGATACGAGCTATGGAGCTCGCTGATCCACCTCCCTCCCCACGCCCGATGGAGCTAGTTGCTGCCCCAAGCCAATGCGCGGTTCAGCAACTCGCCGCTCCAGGCCAGCTCAACGAGGAGCGGTGCACGGGCGTCATCGTTGCCGTCCATGCCGCCGCCTTGTACCGCGCCTCCCGTGTCTTCGACTGCGTCTCCCGTTTCTGTGGCCGAGACTCCCATGCTGGCGACCGCGCCATGCAAGCAGAGATAGAAGCCGGGTGCGCAGAGAGCGACGAGTCGATGGCCAGCGCCTCTGCGTCCGCCGCCATCATCGAGGAGAAGTAGAACACAGGAGGCCGCCGCCGCTTGGGTCCCATGAAGGCCACCGCGGAGGTGACGCCGGCGTACACAACATGTGTCTTGCCAGATCATTTTGTTGGGAGGACCTTCGTAGACCCCGCATGGGCTCCACGGAAGCGGAGAAGCCCCCTTCCACCATCATCTTGGCCATTAGCCAACCATATCATTTGGGCAGCGTGGAAGCAAGCCGTCCTTTGCGCTAAAGCATATACCTCCGGGGCTCTCGGCAGTCCGGTGATCATGCTGCCGGACATGAGGAACAGAAATGGATCGGTGGGCGACCATTTAGGCCAGGTATTATATACCTGTGCTGTCCAGAACTAGCACCGCTTAGTTGATTGGAATGTAATGAAATCCGTAATGTTTGTATGAAAATCCGGTATTTTATATGAATTCCGTCATTATTTATGAGAAATATCGCCGTGTTTGCATGAATTTTGTCCAGTCGGTTGACTTGCTGTCAGAATGTGTGCGGCTACGGTTGGATGGTGTAATATGGGGGTCGCCGGTCGGTCTGCGGCCGGCTCGGGCGGCATGGTGGGACAAAAAAAACACAGCCCGCGCGAGCTCGTCTCCAACGTGCGCGCTGGAGGATGCATGAGCACCCGAGCCATTCCTCGTTCATCGGTGGCAAAGGCACCGGTGGACAAAAGGGTCGCCAATATTTTTGCTACCCCGGGCAAAATCCAAACAGCCCCTCCCAGCAGATTCAAATCCCTCGTTCGGCGTGAAATTTTGCCATGTGTTGTTTTCATGGACTAGCAAGATGCCCGTGCATTGCACGGAACATCAAGATGCATTGTTTTACAAAACACCTACTTTAATTGACCCATGCAGGAGTAATCTAATGTGTAATTAAAAACTAATGATATCTCGAGAATTTCATGGAAAAAATGGTATCCCAAGAATTTTATCGAAAAAATGATATCTCGAGAAAGATGAGAGATAAGGTGAGGAGGAGTAGGGCATGGTGGTGACTGGTGGTCGGACTGGGCGGAGGCATGGGGATGGACGGTGCATTATGTCTAGGTTTGTATCTCTCTCACACACACCCACGTAGGTGGGGTACGTGCACGAAGAGAAGAGGTGCACGCATGACGCACGTACTCCCGTCTCTTTCCCAGCCACACCCGCGCGGGTACACGATGGAGCTCATTTCTGTACGAAAAGGCAGCCCAGTTGGTAATTTGACACGTATACTGGTTGTCCACTTGATAGAGGATCGTCTACCATGGGTGAACAAACAAATTGCAACTTGACGCGTCATATGGGGCCTACCTTAGAGGCAAGGTTCTGTACACTCGAGATGCTCTATATGTAAGTATTACTTTTGATGTGTCCCGTCAACTCACAGAACAAGGAGAAGCTTTCTTACTACGCCATCTCCCCTGCCCACGGGCGCGGTGGCTCGCAGGACGAGGTGAAGCTTGCTTACTACGCCTATGCCCGCTCCCTCGCCCACACGCGCGGTGGCTCGCAGGACGAGGATAACTTTTTACTACTCCCTCCGTTTACTCCTCGTCCCTACCTTGGTTAGAGAGATTATCATATTGTTTGGAATATATGTCTTTTAGTAGTACTCCCTCATTTCCAGTTTATGGCTCAATTTCCTTGGAGTAGTATATAGGAGTAGTACTACTACAGTAATTTCCTTGGAGTCCGTGGTGCAGCAAGCTACCCTAGGCTATGTTACTATTCCCACCTTGCCAGTTTAGACTAGTCACACTGGGGAGTAACTTAGAGTAGTAACATGCATATGTTACTAGTCTATGTTACTATCTCCACAGTGGGTAGTAACGTATGTATTGTGTCATGCATCACTTCATTTATTAGGTTGTAGACTCGTCTTTTCTTGATATGTGTGATGTTACGGTAACTAGCTATGTTACCACATGCCTCTCTTTCTTCATTAATTACATACCACATCATCTATTTTTCCTAGATAAGTGTGTTGTTACCACCTATGTTACTCCCATTGTGGGTAGTCTTATGGCTCAATTTCAAAATCTCTCCAACCAAGGTAGACGGTGAGTGGTGGAATTAATTTCGTAGTTTGCACAAGTAATGTATGCTCATTTTTCTCAAGAAGTTATGTTTACCGAGGCATTAATTAGAACGAATGCATGCATGACCACTAAATTTCCATGAACTTCTACATGCATTGGTGAGTTTTCTCTTGACAATGCTTGCATCGGGTGATTTAATGCACCTCGAAATCCAACATGTGATGGTACTACTACTACTAGTAGAATTGAGACTTATAAACCAGAAAAAAGATTTTCTTAGACGAGCCGTATAAACCAGAAAGGAGGGAGTAGTAAGTAGTATACTACCTCCATAGTGGGTACGTACTCCGTAAAATCAGATTTTCCCAAAACTAAGTCGCTCAACCTTTATTTGCTTGTCTCCCTTCCTGCCTCATTGCCTCGAACAGACTATGCCAAACTCCCTTGCCTGGCACGCGGGAAAATACCCGCCCTCGCCTTTTTTAGTCCGGGTTTGTATCGATGGATCGCGCGAAGCAGCAAAAACCAAGTTGTGTTGTACTCCTCCGTCGACACTCGCTTTCATGAATTTTGTACTTCCTCTCACCGACATGTGGGACATATAGCAACCGGGTCGATGTGTCATGCACCAAATAGCAGTGCAGAACAGTAGGGGGGACGCACCCCAGTCTTACCTCCCCAGTAGTAGTAATGATCAATGAGACGTCAAATCACAATGTCGCACCTTCCCAGATGGACGAAGCAACCATTATTTCACACTTCGCTTCACCATCATCTCCTTAAAGAAAACCATGTAATATTGCTTCTGTCATTGTTCTGCCTCACGAGGGAAACGCGCATCGCCTTGGTACATCATGACACGTGGGACCGCATGACAGGCCATGCTCCCCTTCCCATCACTCGGTAAAATCACCTCATTTTTACTACTGCCATCATATCGGTTTACACGGCATGCACGTCATTCTAGGTTGAGAATTTAACTGGCTATATATGTGAAGAAAAGTATATGTTTAGAAACTACATCCGCTTAAGAATCGAATGATATACTTCTTGTGACATAGTTACTCAGATTTAGTTAGTCAAATGGATGACCGAGAACTACGTGTGCGCCCTATAAACCGAGACTGAGACGGTAGTACAGTATGTATCTTTTCTCTACTCCTATAAAAGACTCAGTTGGTGATGATGGTGTGTCTGCCATCCGTCATTTTTGACCATCACATCTGCATCTAATGACTATGATGTAAGTCGTGGCATTTTTGCAACAAGACCCCACTCCTCTGCTCCAATTTGCAGAAACCCCTTAGTATCTTGAAACCAACCACATCCCTCCCCCACCTCATCAAACCAGCCACAAGGAATATATTTTGAGTGAAACCTAATACGAGTATATTTTTAGTGATATATACACCAAATTATAGTGCTTTTCTTTCAAGTTTGTGAACATGTATTATTCTATTTCAGATCCGTTGCAATGCACGGGCACATTACTAGTTAGATCAATATAGTCGGGATTCAGCAAGGAGCAAAACCAAGTGGTAGGCTGCTCCTGTCGTGTTGGCGTAGCAACTCAGGGCTCATTCGGTTTGGAGGAAATCAGAACATAGGAATTAGGAGTAGTATAGGAATTTGATAGGATGACACTTGCCATCCTAAGGAATTGACTTGCCTCATTCCTACGCGCAAAATGAGCTTTGAGTGGATGTGTAGTTTCCTCCAAAAACACAGGAAATGAGTAGTATTCCTACGAAATTCCTATTTGCATTTCCTATAAACCGAATGCATATATAGGAAATTTTCCTCTGGAATCCTTGTTCCTATGTTATTCCTACGAAAATCCTCCAAACCGAATGAGGCCTCAAGCAAGGTCAGTATGCACACGAAATGGTGACACACTTAACAGGACCCCTTTGGCCGACATGTGGCTCATCCACCATCTTGTTCCATGTGCGATGCACCAAATTATAGTTCAGAGCAGCGGTTGGACTTGGAGGCACCCCGGTCGTAGCATCGCAGTAGTAGTAAATGAGTGATGAGGGGTCACATCACAAAGCCCCACCTTTCCCGCATTAAGCTGGATAGACAAAGAAACCATCATTTTACTCTAGGGCGCAAGAGCATGAAGAAAAGAGCAAACCAATGATGTGTGCGAAAGCTACCTAGTGCACCCTAGGGTAGGGGCCTCCACTACAAATCCATTTTTTTTAAAGCGCCTCCACTACAAATCCGCTTCTCCCTCGTGCTCTTGAAGAAAACCAACGATGCTTGTGGCGGTAAGGTTTGTAGGAGTACTACGGCATGTGGGGCCACATCATAGTAAACAGGAGAGGGATTAAGTTCGAGTCGACACCTTAATATGTGTGGGCCGCTTGGTTTTACGGGAACGAGGCAGCATTTTGGGTTTGGGGACCAGTGGAGATATACATACAAAAAATTGTGGACGTAGGTTCGACCGAAAGGCAATGATGCATGGGCCCTACATTTTGCTATACCCGCGGCCACGTGAAATTTGCTACTCTACCTAAAACTAGTAAGGTACACATGCATTGAACGCATGAGATTTGGAAACCAAATTATGAATAAATACACACTATAGCATGTAAAGCTTTGAGTCATATATGCATGATGTAGATGTCCGTTTAGTTCTTATAGTTAATCTCATTCAAAATCAATTAGTTTTATAAAAAGGTTAAGATTCATGGGATTGTACATTGTAAAGCATAAAGTCAAAAACAAATAATGGAAATTCATTTAGAAAAAAATAGTTTGGGCAATTATGATACAGAAGATTCTAGAACAAAGAAGTGCTTGTGTTTTGGGAAAGCATGCACGGCCCACATCTCTTATTGGTTGATATGTCAAGAAACAAGAAACGAGAAGGGAGTTAATGTACCGTGCCAAAGCGTTTTGGGATTATTTGGTTTACGGAAGATGACTTACACACCTAGACAGAGGGAGTACAAAGAGAAAAATGAATTGCAGTTAAAAGTATGGCATTTCTAACAAAAATGTGAATGTGAACTACATATGTGTGCACATGACCAGCACATACATTGTCAATGTAAAATTTAATGCAAGAAATAACTTATGAGTAACATGCACGAATTGATGATGTGGTTCTTGCATGCATAGAATATAAAAAACAATGTGATTTATGACTTGCACGCATGACGTGTTCTTGTGCCATAGTTGCATGTCTAGGAAAAAAGCTACTAGTGGGTTGGACTAGCTATTTAGGAATAGAAGATGTATACATGGAAGTTTTAGGGAAAGAGATGGCATGTATCTCAATTCCTATGAGTAGGGATTGGAAAGGGATGTCATTTGGTTCACATCATAGGAACGTTTCTATTGAATCTAGAGGTGACATGTATCTCAATTCCTATGAGGAGGGATTAGAAAAGAGATGTCATTTGGTTCACATCATAGGAACTTTTCTATTTAATACACGCTAATGTTTATTTTCCTTTGAAATTGTGGGAGTATAGGAATCCATTCATATGAACCAAGTGGCTCTAAATCTATAAAAATGATATCATGTTTATTTCTTTTGAAATGTGGAGTATATGAATCTATTCCTATGAACAAATTGGATCTAAAGGAAAAAATCCTATAAAAATCATATCATATAGAGTTCCTATGATATTCCTCCACACCAAAGGATGTGTTGGCGTTTTGGGAACGGGGGTCCCCAGACTTGCCTACCTGTGGCCCGCAGCGTGACTCCTCCAGTGGCCCCGTACGGCCCATCTTCACCAGCAAACATCCAAGACCCTCGCGAGGGGCCAAGCCTTGCGAGGCGGACGACGCAAGACCTCCTCAGGGGTGGCCCCAGCATGCTGGCCGCGAGGGGTGGAGATATCAAGGCAAGGCGAACCTCGTGAGGTTCCAATGACGTAAGCCATGACGATCAAGACGAGGCGGGCGCCAGCGAGCACAGTGTCCTCGGTTCCTCTTTGGTGTTAAGGAGGCAAGCGTGGGAGAGGAGTTCCAAGGCATCAGGAAAAGGTTTCCATATTGGTGCAACAAGACCAAGACCAGTAGGACGGAGGTCACCGTGGAGCCCAAGACGGTGTCACCACCAGAGCCTTTGGCAGGCGAAGACTACTTTTGTCAGGATAGCTTGTACTAGCTGTCCCCCATCAAATTGGCCGTTGTGGGATCCCTTCCCGTTCAATATTTGGGAAGAGGACCAGGGCCTCTATAAATTGGACTAGCTTCCACCATAGCTAGGAGATGATCTGATCGGATCTGGGATCGGAGCCATTCCATCCTTAGCCTCACACAAGTTCACCGAGGAGAAGAACACCTCTCCTCAGGAAGCTGTTCTTCCCTTGTAACTGTTCATCCTCAGCCCAAGAGGCAATCCACCACACCACATTGGAGTAGGGTATTACACCACAACGGTGGCTCGAACCAGTATAAATCTTGCGTCTCATGTTCTTTGGATCCGTCGAGCTAGGCCGTGAGATCGTTAAGTGTGCGAGCTAGAGGGGGGAGATCTTCTTATGCACCCCAGTGTTCGAACCTCAAGGGTTTTGCCAGAACCCGAAATCCTACATTTGGCACGCTAGGTAGGGGTGCGCCGAAGTCTTCTTCTTCGTCGATCCATGCTTCGTTACTCCACCAAGCTCATGGCTGATGCTCGCTGGGCTCGCGTGGAGCGCCGGGCCGCTCTCGCCGCTCGTGTCGCTCAGACGGCCCAGTAGGCAGGCCTCCCCGTCGTTCTCCATCACCCGTCACCAACGCTGCCACCGGTCCGGTGGAAAATGAGCAGCAAGCCTCTTTGATGCACCCCTCTGTTCACCGTGACGGCCACACCGCCACCCCGTCGCTGACTCCGGCCGGCTCGTCATCTCACGCTCACCGCGCACCTCCGGATGCGCAGGCCGTGCTGCTCATGGCGCGCGAGCTCCGGCGCTACTTTCCAGTCAACGACTTCTACGAGGACTGGCTAGGCCGCATCGCCGAGCTCGTCAGTGCTTCGGGAGGCTCTCCTACACCATCCCTCTCGCTGCCTCGCCCACCCCAGCTGCGGGCGATGTGGCTCACAGAGCGCCTCCGCCTCCTCCACAACAAGATGGCACCCTTGCGCTGAGGCGTGAGGCTCAGGGAGCACCTCAGCGTCCCTCGCCTCAAGACGGCATCCTCGCTCCAAGATGCGTGGCCCAGCGGCGCGACTCAACGCGCCATGTGCCCGTGCACGAAGAAAGAAGCTGCCAAGAGATTCCCCGTCCACAAGAAAATGCTCCACCACTCCCAGCTCCGCCGCGCCAGGATTGCTTGCTGCGACAGGGCCATGCGCCGAATGCCGTGGCGGCGCAGGGGCACCACAACCAAGCTCTGCCTCCATGACAGGCCCCGGTGGTCACGGCGGGCTGACGCGCCTTCACTCCTGAGTTGCGTAGCGTATACTGGCCGGGCAAGTTCAAGCCAGATCTGCCTCTGCGCTACGACAGCACCCCCGACCCTGCGGAGTTTCTACAGCTCCACGAGCTGAGCATCGAAGCGGCCAATGATGATGAAAAGGTCATGGCGAACTGTTTTCCCATGGCTCTCAAGGGCGGCGCCCGCTCATGGCTCCTGAACCTGCCCCAGGCTCGATTTCCTCCTGGGATGAGATGCGCGACCGCTTCATCGCCAACTTCCAGGGCACTCGCGACCGCCACCCGGTCGCGGGTGACCTACGCCGCATCAAGCAACAACCAGGAGAGACCCTGCAGAAGTACATCCAGTGCTTCAACATCACGCGAATCAAGATCCCCAAGGTAACGGACAAGGCCATCATCTCAGCGTTCTCCGACGGCGTCTGCGACGTCAAGAAGAAGGAGGAGCTCGCCATCCATGAAGAGTTGTGCATGACCTTGGAGCTGTTCAACATTGCGACCAAGTGTGCAAGAGATGAGGAGGGGCGCCTCTCCCTCCTCGAGCTCCCTGCTGTGGATCTAGAGGAGAAGAAGGCCAAGGCCAAGGACGTGAAGCGCAAAGGAGTGGCCATGCTCGTGGCAGAACCAGACACCAAGCACGGCCGAGATCTTCCCGAGTCGTCCAAGGGCAGCCGCACGTTCTGCACCTTCCACAACGTACGCACGCACAACACTAATGACTGCTAAGAGCTCAGGGCCATTCGAGATGGACGCTTCGGTCGAAGCCCCGAGCGCAACGACCGGGGCTATGGCCGAGGAGGTGGACGTGGTGGAGGACGTTGGGACGACCGTGGGCCCCGCCAAGAGTGGCGCGACCAGCCTCGTGAGGATCGTTGGCAGGACCAACCTCGTGAGGGCGCCTGGAGGGACCAGCCTCGTGAGGACCATCCTCAGGGCAACTCTGGTCTCCCTCCGCTGCCGCCGCCAAGAAGGAACGATGACCATCAATAGGACAAGGGGGATGGGGGCTTCCAAGAGCCACGAGCTGTCGCATGCATCTTGGGCGGAGCTCAAGCCCCAGCCTCTCAACGAGTCTTCAAGCAGTTTGCTCGCGAGGTGAACGCAGTCCTCCCCAGGCTCGAGGCCACACGCCCACTCAGATAGTCCAAGTACGCCATCACCTTTAGCTTGGCGGACCAGCTCAAGTGCTCAGCAACGGCCGACGTTCTCCCGATGCTCTGTTCACCCGTCATCAGCAATGTCCAAGTCACCAAGACCCTCATCGAAGGCTGCGCAGGGCTCAATGTCCTGTCTGTCGAGACCTTCAACAGCCTTCAAGTTCCATACAATCAGCTCCAGCCTACCAAGCCTTTCTCAGGAGTGACTGACGACTCTACCACCCCAATAGGGCAGGTTCACCTCCCTGTCACCTTCGGTCAGCACGACAACTACCACACCGAGCTCATCGACTTCGACGTCGCCCACATCCGTCTGTCGTACAATGCCATCCTCGGGAAACCAGCACTGGCTAAATTCATGGCAGTCGCCCACCATGGCTACAAAGTCCTCAAGATGCCCGGAAGCGGCGGAATCATCACCATCCCCTGTGAAGAAAGAGACGTGGTGTGCTCCCTCGTGCGCGCCTTCCAAGCTGCATCACTCGAAGACCCCGACAGCAACGCAGCGCAGTACCCTCCTGAGGCCAACCCCAAGAAGAAGAAGCAGCTGCTCCACACTGGGCCTCAAGGGAGCGGCACCTCCGGTGGCACCACTTCAGGATCTATGCCCACGCCTGGGGTGCCTCTCTCCCTTGCATAGGGAGGCGCGCCTAGCGGCGTCCTCGGGCAGGGCTCGGGGGCTCTCTTCTAGAGGGCCTCAGACCTGGACAACATCATGAGGGAGGCGCTCGGGCACCACGTGGAGGTGTGCTTCGTGGTACGTTTCCCTCAGGAGGGTGCCAGGCGAAGAGTGCCTGGCCCTCAGGAGTTCATCGACAAGGCATCTCAGGAGCTTACGCGGCGACCGCTGCCCACCTGGTGTTGCTCCCCACCCAGGCGAGGGTGGTGAGCTGCACGTCTGCTACGACATCCCAGGGCTCAATCGGGCTGCATCTCAGGAGCGCTTCTGGCTCTCGCATACATGCCGGTGTGAGGGCCCGCCTCACAGCTACGTTCGCATGCCGTTCGGTCTAGCGAGCATGGCTGCTACCTTCTAGCGCAACCTGCGGAGCGTCACGGTGGGTCAGGAGGTGAGGCATCACGCAGTCCTGGCGGAGATGGATACGGTCCTCCGGAGGCCGCCCGGGCCTCCACAGCCTCCCGAGGCTCAGGGCCCCGGCGGCTCGTGAGGGGCGACTTCTCCGCTACGCGCCTTCAGCTACCCCAACACCCCTTCAGCATCCAAACCAGGTGACATCTTTGCAAGTTCATTTAGCTAGGAGCGCCCCCTGGGCTGCATCATCCCCATGCCGCGTGGGTCCGTCCCTGCGGCATGCATCTGCTTGCATCTTCAATTCACTCTGCTGGGAGCGCCCTTTGGGAAGCATTAACCCCAGGCTGCTCGGGTCCAACCCAGTGGCATGTATCATTCTTGCGTTTACATGTGCCAGTTTGCTTCTCATGCATAATCTATCTATGGTTATGACCTGCTTGATTGTCACCCATAAAGGGAGCCACACGCCAATTGTCTTTCTTCAGGATCCTTCGCATAAGAAGGCTAGGCATGACGTCTGTGCTCGGGCCCGTCCCTACAACGTCGACAAATCCAACGGCTGAGCTCTGTCTAGCGGGCCGGCTCCGTTCACGTCACCTCCTAGGCTCGTTGGTGCTTGGCCTTCTCATGCGATAGCCTCAGGAAATCCTTTTTTTGGTACACGAAAACTCGGTAAAAGCTTGCGAGGTTCGATTTTTCAATAAAGTTATATGCACTGCATTTTGGAACGGAGGGAGGAGCATGCGGCCGTTGCTAACACTCACGTGGAAGATTTGTGTGTAGGAGGAGTGGCTGCTCTGTTAAATGACATGGCAAAACTGACACTGTCGGATGCAGAACTAAGGGTTCCTCAGGAAATGGCTTGTGGCGAACGTTTTTCGGATAATGATTTACGGACACATGCATTGCATTGATACGTGCCCCCTCTCTCTCACGCAAACGTGCACCCTCACGAGTCACGACTCTCCCGAGTCCTCTCACACCTACTGTCTATCTGCAGGTAGACGTCACACACATATGTGCTCTTCACACCCTACCCTCAGAACTTCTAAAAAACAAAAGACGCATCACACCTTTTATTTTAGCTCACACGTCACACACTTATACTATTACTCTTGTGGCGAACGTTCTTTGGGAATAGTATATTGTACTCTCACGAAGATAAGTGGTGCGCGCACACACTAGTTCTCTCACACCCACTCGCTTGTACACGTAGGAGCGCATTTTTTTGAAGCTGGTACAACAAAATCACTCCACTATATATATAAGCAGGAGCCTTAGCGCTTGCTTTACTGGGGTTCCTCTCTTTCACTCTCTCGTGCTCTCCAGATCTAAGCAAGACAAAGGTGGCCACAAACTCTCTCTACTCACAGCTGGTCACAAATCTGGCCGGACCACCTCGACCGGGGTAGGGGTGTAGGTGCATCATTCATGCTGTCGTCGTCGGCGAGGGAGGAGACAAACGGCTGCCCGCGCATCCCGATCGGCGGTCGTGCCGCTCTCTCCGGGAGAGCGCCGGCTTGGGAGGGCCTCCGACCCCTTCTTCCTCCCTGTGGTATTGTGTAGAAGATGCGGCCTCCCAACACTGTCTTTGCCACATGCCGACGACCCTCAAGTATATATTCCTTTGAAACCTGCCTTGCTCTACTGCCCTAGCTCCCCACATGGCTGCGTGTGGATCTTTTTCTACTTTCGTTGGCTGTTCCAAGGCCACCTAGACTTTTACTATTATTAGAGGTAAGGCTGGTTCATACAGTCGAATCTAAGAGTTGGTTCAAACAGGGAAGAAAGTGGGAAAGCTGTAGCATGAATCTAGGACTTGGTTCAAAGAGGAAACGGGGGTAAGTAGTAGATACTGGCTACCCAACCGGTCTATTGGTTGAAAAGGTGAAGAAAGCATGGTGGATGGCGAAGGGTGGGGAAGTGGACCTGTCTCTTGGTTGAAAAAGGAAAGAAAGTGAGGGGTGTTGGGGACAACTCAAATTAGAATGAGCAGGTTTAGATTTCCTATGCTCACATAGGAAAATGTCACCGAGGAGATAAAAAATGGGACAAATGCAAACATGTTGCCTGAGTGTTTGCCGCTCTCAGCAACCACATCTGCCTCACCACTTTATGCCCCTGCTGTTCCTACGCCCATGTCGCTACCATTAATGTAAAATCACATGAAGCATTAAGCAATACCACCTAATGTCACTATAAGTTATGGTCTAGTGCCATCGATAAATTGAAGCAATGCCACCACCATTTTATGAAGTGCTTCCGTCTTGCTTTATTTCCCATGAATTGTGTTGTTGCAGTTACACTTAAATCTCACATCGCTAACATTGCTTAATCCTAGTGGAACTGCACAAATTTGATTGCACATTTACTGACCATTTGCTAATCTCATGACAACAATACTAATCCTATTGTTCTGCATGTTAATTTAGTGGAACTGTTGATGTGATGTGATGCTACTTACTTAAGGGCACTTTCATACTGTCAGTCTAGTGCCAATTATAACACAATATATGCTATTGTTAATCATACGCCACTGCAAATATCTATCACTGTTTAAATAACCTTATTTCTTACTTGCGCAAACAGGGATGTCTGTCTCCATATCGTTTCTATCTGCGCAATCAAAAGTACACACCTCAGTTTTAGTACAACTGCACAAAATGAGATGGCTATTCCTAGATGTCGTCCTCTAACCACTAGTGTTCCAGGTATTCCTACATTAGTTCTAACTAGGTGGAATGACCAACCCAATCTAAAAGAAGCTGATTCATGTGTTTTACTTCATGATTGCAGTGCAGGGACGAGCGAAAACAACTACATCCTAGTCTGGAATGCACTTTCTATGAGTTGATCCATGGACTGAGGACTAGCTGGCACGACTGCACGGACGTTTTTGGGACAGGTGCACGGACAAGAGGCATTGTGGTCTGCTTATTTCTGCAAGTAGTGGTTCTTAAATCTAGTGGAATGCACAAGAATTTCACCTTGTCAGTACACTACATGGTTCAGTTCAGCATTCGAGAGTGAACTCCAGGAAAAACCAGGGTGAACTCTAGGAAATTTAAGCCTGCCTAGGGAGGCCCTTTGCTTAGAGAAGCCTTGCTTGATTTTTCCTGATTTGTAAACCTTCTCACAACTTTGTCTTTTGTTGTGAACTAGTTATATGTTTGTTATGTTCTATGAATCATTGAGATGTATAAAATTGCTTAACTTATGCTTTTCAAGTTTTTTATGAAGCTGAGTTTAATGTGAGTGTTCCACATGAACGCTGGACTAGCGTGTGAATGTTTGGAATTTACTTTGTGGCCTCAGTTAACTGCATGAACCACTGTAACAAGATATGTAGTTGCTTATATGTCAGACAGCAGATTATTGATTGTTAGCTGGTCGATAGCCTAGTGTTGAAGCGAGCTGTGCCAATGTGCAGTGTTTTGCACAACTGCTTACAAGTGGGGTAGCACCAACAGTGTTTACAAGTATTTTTGTATACATCGGCGCACATTTCTCGAATGAGTACTCTATTTCATCAAACACACACTGCTCGTATGATAAACCGTGACAACTTATGTCTTACCGTGCCATATTCCTAAAAAAACTAGTGAGGACGCATCTGTTTCGGCAACAATTATGATGGTTCTCACATGATTCACGGGCACACAAAAGTAGCAGCAGTTCCCATAGACGGATTCAAACAGAGTACTAGCCCAAAGGGCTCTATAATAGGCAAGGTTCGGATAAGTAGACACAATCCAAACTAGTATTAAACACTAGCTGGGGCAACTATTTCATGCCTCGATCTAATTTGGGCTGGACACAAGACGGACCTTGCCATAAACATCATCGAGGACGTCCGGCAGCATCTCAATCCTATGAACCTTCATGAAGATAACCTTGTGGCCTTGCCACTCATAAACTTGTTTGTGGAGGCATGCCACGTCATCTTCCTGCATAAGCTTGACAAGAACAGTATGCCTCACAAACAACGGAGTAGCTTTGAACTTCTTGTGCTTCGGTACACCCTGGACAACACGCCTGGCAACAGTGAGGCTGGAATACAACTCGACATCAGTACAAGTGCAAATGGCTTCCAAGATCCAACAGCCTAAGAACTCTGTTTTCCTAGTGCGTATATTCAGGTCATCCGCCTCATAGAGAGTGACATGTACAACCACACAATCCTAGTCTGCATCAGTGCTCTAACTAAAACAGAAACAAATTCTGAATTACTTTCTAGTATAAGAAACACAAGTTATTTAAACCACTATGTATAGCATGGCATCGAAGCTAATAAAATTTTGCATTATTCATCACCAAATACTTAGATAAAAAACCACAATTGAGATCAGCAAAGAAGAAAATCACCTTGGGCAGCTCAGCGGGGGGGGGGGACACATCCTCGAAGGGGGAAAACTGCTCCTGTAGTGCGACGGGGGATGTAACCTCAAACGGGGCGTTGACCATCCCAGTAGTGGTCGTGAGCGTATGTGGGGTCGGCTCGGTGGCTGCCTCCACCATCTTGGAGCTCTCTGTCTCGTGGGGATCAGCCTCCCGCGTCTGCTCCAATATCGATAGATCTTTTCCTGGTTCTCCTTGGTCCATCATGAAACTGACGAATACTAGGAGACCACTAAAGGGAAAACACAATCGCAATGACAATGAAGCAAAAAAGAGAGTGAGGATCCGTTAGTGCTTTGCAAAAGTTCCTTCTTTTCTTTGAACGAAAATATACCAATATTACGGATCCGCTTACCTTCCCTTCGTTGGGAGAGAAGAACAGTGGCAGATGCGAGTGTTGGCTTTCTTGAAGACAGTGAGGGAGAAGGGGATTCAGCGAAGAGTGAAGTGATGGTTGCTTTGCCCGTCAAAGTTAGACTGCGGGGAGGTGGGGTTTTGTGATACGATGGCTCGTTACTGCTGCGCTACGACCGGGGTGACTCTCCGCCTGCATAATACCTTCTAATTTGGTGGATGGCATTTGGCCCTGCGCGTGGCATGGCCCGCATGTCGGTGAACAAAAGTAAAATGGCATTCAGTAGAGGGAGACGTTTTGATGACCTAGGAGGAGCCAGAAGTGGTAGTGTATCCACTGTACTAGTAGTAATTGTTTTTCTGGTAGTTGTAGAGTGTCTCCATTGTACTAGTAGTACTTGTTTCTCTGGGCCCAAGACAAAACAGCCCATCCACCCTAATAGATAATAAAATCAATTCAAAAGCCCATATATTTACTTAATGAGAGGTGCTACCCACACCCAGCACACCGCCCCCCCAAAAAACCTAGGTGCTCTTCTTCTTCCTCACTCCCACCCACCTCACATCAGCTCGCTCCACTCGTACCCCCAAATTCCTCAGCTCACTCCTATAGAAAACCCCAGCTCCCCTTCTTCCTCACTACTACAGAAAAAACCCAGCTCCCCTTCTTCTTCATTCGAACTACAACTAGGCTCATCATTCGTTACTCTACTCAAATCCACGAGCGCGACGCGACACCCTCGAGGAAAATGGAGTCGGCTGACCCCGGTGCCAAGAAGATGAGGCTCCTGCTAGCGGCGACGCCTGTTGTAGATCCCGCACCCCGCAACGCGGGGAGAAGCGGCGACCCCGCCCCCACCGGATCCCAGGAACCCGTAGAATCTCGGGTGGACCTCATCAGCGATCTCCCAGACGCCGTCCTTGGGAGATCATCTCGCTTCTCCCCACCAAGGATTGCTACCGCACCCATTTCCTCTCAATTCGGTGGCGCCCTCTATGGCGCGCCGTGCCCCTTAATCTCGACTGTCGTCAGCTATCTCTCTTCAATGATTTTGAAATCCCCAGAGCCATCATCTCCTCCCACCAGGGCTCCGTTCAAAGCCTCTGCATCCTATCATGCTACCTGAGCAAGCATACCATGCCCTGCACGATGGACGCCTGGCTGAAATCCCCTGAATTCACAGAACTACAGCTGCTTGAGTTCTACTATTCCCTTGGAAATCACTTACAAGATACCAAACGCCATCTACCTGTGCCCTCAGCACCGATGTCCATCTCGTGATTTTCCTCCTCTCTCCACACCGCCATCTTTGCGCTGTGTGACCTACCAGACAATCTGGTACTAAACCTTCGACTCCCATTTCTCAAGAAACTTTCACTTGTGCGGGTTCATATATCGGAGGCCTCATTGCATAGCATCATCCACTCCAGTTGCCCTGCCCTGGAGTGCTTGGTGCTTGTTTTCAGAGTTAGAATTGGTTGTCTCCAAATAAAGTCGCCTAACCTTGTAAGAATTGGAATTTATTTTGATGGAAGGTAGCTCATCATCCAAGATGCCCCTTCACTTCTAAGGTTGATCCTTGATTCTAGTTATTCACCGTTGCAAATAACCGTCCTCTCTACACCTAAACTAGAGACCTTGGGTGTAATACATGATCTATGTTCTCATTTCAAGATGGTGTTTGGCTCCACAGTTCTTCAGGTACTTTATATTATCATCTACACTTGTAACCATAAGCTGCATTTTAAATTTCTGCGCATAAGTTATATATCATCTCGGAGTACACATTCTGTACTAATATTATGTTCTATGCTCAATGAAGAGTTTCTCCATGGATAGCCTATCAATGGTGCTGGATTCTGTCAAGATCTTATATATCCAAATGAATAGTTTTGATCTGAACAAGATATTGTCTTGCTATAATGCTTTCCATGTCTGGAGAAGTTGTATATAAAGGTGATAATTTCACGCACATTGGAAGCCCGCATATAGTAAACTAGAATTAACCATTCAACTGTTGCTCTTTCCACACTCTTTTTAGACCTTAACTGTTTTCAATCTTCATGTCTATTTAGGCAACTGGACAGGGTAAGAAAGTTATAACCAATCGGTGTATTCGTAAGCACTGGGATTTTCTCACTTCTCATGACATTCGATTGAAGACAATAACGCTAGAACGATTTGTAGCCAACCATGCAAACACAAGATTTGTCACATTCTTCCTGCTGAATGCGAGGTTACTATTGTTCATCAAGCTTAAGTTTATCAGCAGCATGGTTTTGACGGATGGGTATGTCGAAGAGCAAAAAAAAGGAGTTTCAGGTGGCAAAAGAGCCTCTAAACGATCCAGGCTTCTATTTAAACATATTGTGGTCATAATCCAGTAAATTTTATGACCCAGGATGTTCATTCTATGGACCTGACCGATCCATTTGACTGTGACTACCGAAAACAGTGCTGGAGTTAGATGTTGTTGCCCTTTTCAACCTGGGTTTTGTCTAAACCTGATGAAGGATTAACCCTCGTGCTTTTGTACAGTTCGTAAGCTAGATTTAGATGTTCTTGCCCTTTTCAACTCGGCTGTGACTGACATATTTTCTTTAAAACAAGGCAACTGGCTTGCCATTCATTTAATTTAGAGTGAAATATTATAACAAATCCCAACCAAGGGAAATAACATCACTCTCGTCGGCTGCTTGAGCTCACTGTGCATTACAGAAGCCAAGTGATTAGCCCCCACCAGCACCCACAAACTTATTTAGAACTAGCACACCAAATGGGTTGTAAATTTTCATAGAAAAGGCTGCATGACCGTGACATATTTGGATTCCGACATTTGGGACCCACGAGGAAATGGCCTATCCAAGGTGGTGTCGACTTACTAGATAGTCAACAAACGATGCTGCCTATCAGCCTTTGGATTGACATCCAACATCTGTCGTGTATCTTCTATCTCTGGTCTTCTTCCTCCAGCCGCCCAAACCAAACCACCCCATCGGCTCCGCCTGCTCCCGCCTCCCATGGCTGGCTGCGCCTCCGCCGCCCTACCGTACCCTCCAACGTTGGCCAGTCCTCCCTCTATTCCCACACACGTCCTGTTATTCTCCGGCGACGTCAGCCCCAACGCGCACCCATACCCGAACCAGTCAACCCTCGTACTCCCATCCCCCAGCGACTGGACCGGCGCATCTTCCACGGCTCCTGTTCGTTCCGTCCGAGGCCTCACCATCATCCTTGGACTTGGTTCGCTCGCCGTGTGTGGTGTGCCGCCCTCTTGCGTTGTCAACGCCGTCAACAACCGAGAGGAACAAAGATATGGCCGTATGTGGAGAGGATGATAGTAGGGACCCACCAGCGTCATGGCAGTACGCAAGCAAGTGCCTCGTTATTATAAGCCCAAAAAATGGTTCCTCCAATTGGTTGGACATCTGGGCCTCACGCCATTGTCAACGTAGTCAATAAATGAGAGAATTACTACACAACGAGCGCCTAACACCAGGGACCCGGCAGGTCGCTCAGTTGTTATTTACTTTTTTAGGAATAAGCAGTTATTATTTATACTAGTTTTAGCGAGGGATCAGGTTATCAACAGGGCTATGCGGGGGCTGTGGCCCATCTAGCCAGGGTTTTATTTATGTTTACCACATCATGAGCCCAATTGTGTTTTTTCTTGCTGAAAATGGCTAGCCCAATTCTATTTATTTTCGAGAAATACCCAAACGAGGCCTACTTGCTTTATCAGCCCTGCTGGGCTGCAAATATTTCAAGATGAGGAGAGTTTCATTCGGTTTGCCCAGAAATGGGCAATACATTTTTTAAACACATCAAACCGGGAATTAGTTACAATTTTTTTTAATTACAAGATTTTAAATTCCACTGATTTTTATGCGTGGACAATTATTTGGATTTTATATTTATATAAATTGTTTTTCAAAATAGTTTGAATGTGAATCGATATTTCGGGATTAAAAACAGTTGACCGCATCGAAATATGCAAAATTTCCTATAATTTTCAACTGTGGCCACAATATGGGGTGTAATGCTAACAAAAAGAAGATGGGCTCCATATGCTCAAAAAAAAAGAAGATGGGCTCCAATAAAATTCTTAAGAATTGGCAAATGGGCTGTAAATTATTAGAAATAATGGCAGATGGGTTGTATGATGTTTTCCACTTATTTGAGGCTGACTTGTCCGCCTGCTACAGGTTGACGCGTATGCTTTCCTAAAAAATAAGCTTGACGCACACGCAACGCCGTGTCAACTTAGTCAACATACGAGAGCAGTGACTGTTGGATGTCCATCCAATGGCTGTCGTGCTTCTTCAATCTCTGCTCTTCCTACTCCAGCCGCTCAAACAAGCGCTGACGGGACTGCCTGCTCCCTCTTCCCGCCCCACCGTACTCCCATCACTGGCCTAGCCATCCCTCTACTCACCCACATCTATTGTTATTCTCCGGCGACGGCAGACAAACCAGTAAACCCTCGTACTCCCCTTCGTGTGGGAAACAACTGCCGAGTCTTCCCTAGCTCCGTGTCATTCTCTTCCTAGGCCTCGCTGTCGTCCACTGCACTGGTGCTCTCGGCGCGGCGTGGTCAACACGATCAACGAACGACATCCATCGGAAGTGGACTGTACGTGGAGAGGCTGACAGCTGGGTCCACGGCCGCACACAAGGAAAGGCCTCCTTATTACACGCAAAATAATGATGCCTCCACCTGACAGATGGGACCCACCAGAAGGGCCTCTGTATTTCATGAAAAAAATGTTCCCCCCGCCGACAGGTTAGACCCACCAGCTATATCTTCGCACGCAAGGAAGTGTCTCCTTATTACGCACAAAAAGATGAATACCCCCTGCTAGCTAGGACCCACCATAGTGGGAGGCTGACTTGTGGGCCTACTAAGTTGACGGGGATGGAGGGCTTTGTCAACTTAGTCAATATGAACGATTCTAGCTCCAATGACCGTACGATGTCCATCCAACGGCCGTAGTGCCTCTTCAACCTCTGGTCTTCTTGCTCCAGCCGCCCAAACGCCGTGTCAACTTACTGTCGTGTCAACTTAGTCAACAATTGAGAGCAGTGACTATTGGATGTCCATCCAACGGCCGTCGTGCTTCTTCAATCTCTGCTCTTCCTACTCCAGCCGCTCAAACTAGCGTCGGCGGGACTGCCTGCTCCCTCCTCCCGCGGCCGGCTATGCTGCCACACAGGCCTCACCGCCCCATCGTTCTCCCATTGCAGGCCTAGCCATCCCTCTACTCACCCACACCTGTTGTTATTCTCCGGCGACGGCAGACAAACCAGTAAACCCTCGCACTCCCCTCCGCGTGGGAAACAAATGCCGAGTTTTCCCTAGCTCAGTGTCGTTTCCCTTCCTAGGCATCGCCGTCGTACACCGCCCTTGTTCTCTTGGTGCGGCCTGGTCAACGTGGTTAACGAACGACATGCATCGGAAATGGACTGTACCTGGAGAGGCTGACAGCTGGGTCCACGACCGCAGGCAACGAAATGCCTCCTTATTACACGCAAAATAATGATTCCTCCACCCGACAGCTAGGACCCACCGGAAAGGCCTCTGTATTTCGTGAAAAAAAACGTTCCCCCGTTGAGAGGTCAGACCCACCAGCTTATCTTCGCACGCAAGGAAGTGCCTCGTTATTACACACAAAAAATGAATACTCCCCCCGCTAGCTGGGACCCACCATAATGGGAGGCTGACTTGTGGGCCTACTAAGATGACGGAGACGAAGGGCTTTGTCAACTTAGTCAGTATGAACGATTCTAGCTCTAGTGACTGTATGATGTCCATCCAACGGCCGTAGTGATTCCTCAACCTCTGGTCTTGTTGCTCTAGCCGCCCAAACAAGCGTCGGTCGTGCCGCCTGCTGCTGCCTCCCGTGGCCGGTTGTGCTACCACCGCTAGCCATGCCATCCCTCTATACTCACCCAAACCTCCTGTTATTCTCCGACGACGACAGCCTCACACCGCAGCCGAAGTAGTCAACCCACGTACTGCCCTCCGTGTGGGCATCCACTACCGTGTCTTGCCCGACTCCATGTCATCCCCTTCCTAGGCCTCGCCATTGTCCACCGCCCTGGTGCTCTCGGCGCGGCGTGGTCAATGTGGTCAACGAACGACTTCCATCGGAAGAGTACTCTACATGGAGAGGCTGACAGCTCGGTCCATGGCCGCAACAAGGAAGTGCCTCCTTATTACGCGGAAAATAATGATTACTCCACCTGATAGCAGGGACCCACTAGACGGTCCATCGTATTTTGCAAAAAAAACGTTTCCCCGTGATTGCTAGGACCCACCCGCTATATCTTCGCACGCAAGGAAGTGCGCACATATTACGGGTAAAAAAAATTCGCCCCCTGACTGCTGGGACCCACTAGCTACATCTTCACACGGAAGGAAGTGCGTGATAGTCGGGACCCACCTAGTCGAAGCGTATGTAGCTTTGTCATTCTGGTCGCGAATGTGTACGTACATACGATCGGTCTGTCTGCAGGCTGCAACGATGAATCGTGGCCGTGTAAGGAAGGGCACGTGTCGTAGTAGAGGCGGGCACGTAGCATGTACACATATGTATAGCGTCCATGGTGCAAGAAAGAAAATATGGCCACGTACGTACATACGGGCGGGGTCTCGAACGCCTACTCACGCATACATACGCCCAGGGCTCGTGTACATGGCTGGGTCGGAACGGAGAAACTGCGTCATCGTCGTGTTCATGGGCAGGCAATGGAATCCGTCGTGTTCATCAGGAGGAAACAGAACACGTGCTGTTCATCGGGAGCCAACCGGCTTGGACAGAACAGTCGATGGAAACGAGGCATGGCATACCGCAGAACGGGGGAAACGGCCTTGTGTTCGACTGGCCACGGTCGAAACGGGATCCTGTTCATCGGGAGGGGTCTGGCATACCGCAAAACGAAGGAAACGGACCTCCTACGGTCGAAACAGGGTCCTGTTGATCGGGAGGGGTGTGGCGTATCACAAAATGGAGGAAACGGACTTGTGTTGGAGCGCTACGGTCGAAACGGGGGTCCTGTTCATTAGGAGGGGTGTGGCGTACCGCAAAACGGGACTCCACGGGATACTGTTCATCTCCACCGTCGACCTCCTCCAGCCTCCACGGGCTACTGTTCATCCACCATCGACCTCCTCCGGCCTCCACCTGCGACTGTTCATCCATGGGCTCCTGTTCGTCCAGCCTCCACCGCGCGCTCCTCCACCGGCTACTGTTCAACTAGCCCTCTCCACGGGGTCCTGTTCAACCACCCCTCCACGGGCTATTGTTCATCCAGCCCTCCACCAGCTACTTTTCATCCAGCCCTCCACGGGGCCCTGTTCATTCACCGGCTCGATCGATCGGGGTACTGTTCATCTAGCAGCAACGCCCTCTACTACCACGGGGTCATGTTCATCCAACCCCCCACCGGGAACTATTCATCCGAACCCCCTCAACAATGCTCACTGTTCATCAAGGGAAGGAGGCAAGAGTGTTCAATCGGCTTCAGTTAGCAGCAGTGGCGAAGGAATCACTCGGGTTCAGTTAACAGCAAGGGATAGATCGATCACTCGGGTTCAGTAACGTGTAGCCTGCAGTGCAATCGCTCGGGTTCAGTTAGAGCCCAACGCCTTGCTTGGGTTCAGTTAGAGCCCAATGCCTCGCACACACACGTGTACATACAGGAGAAACGTGCATCCCTCGGCCCCCGACCACCCACCGTAACCGGGAACTCCCCGATATTTTCCTCGCCCTCGCTTCTACCACGGTTTTTCCCGTCATGGACGGCCCAAAGAATGTCATGCAGCTGCGTCTCCGGCCCGCCCAGGAGGAAAAGCCTATTTTCTGTCATGATTTTTTGTCATAGAAGTAGGAGCCCACCACATCTATGATGATACCGGGTTTTGTCACAATTATCGTCATAGAAGTGTCATAAGTAAGACAGAAAAAAATTCATTCGGCCCAAAATGTCACGGATGTGTCTTTTTTTAGTGATCATATCTCAATACAATCATAAGGAATCAAACTTCTCATAGTATTCAATGCACTTTATATGAAAGTTTTTATTATATACCTCTTGGATGTCTATCATATTAGGATTAATTTTATAACCAAAACAAATTACCATGTTGTTTAGAGACTCTCAAAATAATATAAGTGAAGTACGAGAGTTCATCAATTTCTATAAAATAAAACCACCACCGTGCTCTAAAAAGATATAAGTGAAGCACTAGAGCAATTTTTGCCTAGCTCAAAAGATATAAGTGAATCACATAGAGCATTCTAATAAATCACGATTCATGTGTGTCTCTCTCAAAAGGTGTGTACAGCAAGGATGATTGTGGCAAACTAAAGAGCAAAGACTCAAATCATACAAGACGCTCCAAGCAAAACACATATCATGTAGTGAATAAAAATATAGCCTCAAGTAAAGTTACCGATAGACGAAGACGAAAGAGGGGATGCCTTCCCGGGGCATCCCAAAGCTTGGGCTTTTTGACATCCTTGAATATTACCTTGGGGTGCCTTGGGCATCCCCAAGCTTAGGCTCTTGCCACTCCTTATTCCATAGTCCATCAAATCCTTACCCAAAACTTGAAAATTTCACAACACAAAACTCCAACATAAAATCTAGTAAGCTCCGTTAGTATAAGAAAATAAATCACCACTTTTGGTACTGTTGTGAACACATTCTTTATTTATATTTGTGTAATATCTACTATATTCCAGCTTTTCCATGGTTTATACCCCTAGCCATAGATGCATCAAAATAAGCAAACAACACGCGAAAAACAGAATTTGTCAAAAACTGAACAGTCTGTAGCAATGTGGATATTTCAAATACTTCTGTAACTGCAAAAATTCTGAGAAATTAGGAAGTCCTACATAATTGGTTATTAATCCTCTTCAAAAAGAATCAGTATTTTATCGCACTTCTGTTAAAAACGAAAACTAATATCCTGGGCGTAAAAGTTTCTGTTTTTAGCAGGATCAAATCAACTATTACCATAAGCGTCTAGTCCATGCTTCCTCTCCTCTCCTAGGCTCCCATCGCCGGTGGCCACTCTGGCCCCGGCGGGCACCTCCCCTCCCACCGGTGGCTACTCCGGCCCCGGCGGCCACCACCTCTCTGCCACTTGTCACTCTGAGGGTGGCAGCCACCACTTTTTTTGCTTCTTTGCTAGAGGAGAAGGGGCAGGGAAGATGGCCATGGATCCTCCATCTCTCAACTTTGCTATAGGTAAAGATTTTCTGCACTCGATGAGGCAAAAGTTTGGTCATCCTGTGGTGTTTTCTTCTGGTTTTCATCAACGGGAGTTCACTTTGGTGGTTTCTTTCTGTCGTGCTCGTTTCTGGTTGGATTTTCACATGGTTAGCATCACTCTTCAATCTTATTTTGGTGGGTATCCTCAAGGGTTTCGCGTGCATCACCTCAAGGACAGATCCTTCAAGTTTTCTATTGCGTCCTAGGCAGTGGGTTTCGAAATCTATAGTCATGGCCGTGTGGTTGAGAAGGATTTTGAATTGGTTGTTAATCTTTGGGGTTTTGGGGGCCCCAACTGGATGCGTGAAGAGCAACTTTTTATCATGAAGAGGATGCATCTTGGACTTTGGTTACTAGTGGTCCGCGCCCATGAGCTGCCGCCGATAATGTCTCCAGCGATCAACTCCGGTCATCGGTTTTTTCTCGCCTCGCGAATATTCCGAATTCTAGGAATAATGTGGTCTTGGACAATAATGAATCCTTAATGCAGAATGTTAATACCTCAGGAGAGGTTCACGCTGCGGTTTCACAGGGCGGCAATCCGGGTTTTTCAAATGGCTGGCTTTAGTGCTATGCTTGTGGCCAGGTGGGCCACTTTGCCAGGGAGTATCATGAGAAACGGCTACCTAGGCTTTTTCCTTTCCTCCGATTTGCATCTTTCCCCAGCCCACCTAATGAGGCCTGGGACCTGGATGCGGTCCAGGATTGGTTTAAGTCTGTTGGCCCAGCCCGCGACCCTTCGGTGGTTTCCTCTTTTAGCGAGCTTTGTTTGGGATCCTTCCCTAATTTTCAGCCTCGATTTGCACTTTCCTCCTCAACTTCTCCGCAGTGCTCCTCTTCTTCTCCACAGTGCCCAAACTCTGCTCCCGTCACCTCAAGCTCGACTCCGACAGTGTGTGCTCGTGCGACAGCTCCGATGGCCAAAATTCTGATAGACCCGCGCCCCTTTGTTCCACACGGCTTCGATATTCAATAGATTGCGGGCCGCAATGGGGTAGCTCGGGTGGTGCTTCCACAACGCCCTCGTCGCCATGAAGATTGGGCGATTGCAACCATCCATCCACTCCCCGTAGATGCTCCTTTCCCCAATGTAAGAGATGTTCTTGAAGAGTTTATAGTTGAGCATAGGCAGTTGGGTTTGCGGGACGTCCAGCAGTGCCCTTTTGGAGAAGCATATGTGCGTCTTACGAGGGTTAGAGATAGGGATAAACTGGTGCTCAACAGCCCGCATGAGTTTGGCGATGTGTTCATTTCCTTCGTGAAGCATGATGAGGGCAGAAACCATAGGCAGGTCCATTTCAATAGGACCGTGTGGTTACTTCTGATAGGAGTTCCATTTGACTTTCACAACACGGGTGATTTGGCTTGTGCTGTTAGTAAGTTTGGTCGTATGATCTCCTGGGACAAGGAGGATGATCACATGGGGCGTATTGTGGTCAAAGCTCGAGTTATGAATCTGGAAATCATCCCCAAAAGTATGAGATGGTCTGAAGGGGACGAATTTGAGGAAGATGGTTGGTATTCTTCGATTGAGGTACTGGCTAGTGAGCTCCTTGGTGGGGGCCCATCAGATGAGGATCCTATTCCCCCTAACAATGTGGACCCACATCCTTTGCCTGAGATTGCTGAGCCTGGAGTTGGTATCCATAATGCTGCTCTCAACAATGACCATATGGATGTTCAGAATGAGGATAACTGGGCACAAGAGGATAATTGGAATGAGCCTCAATAGGATAACCAGAATGGAGCCCTTGATGATCTTTTGGATGTTGTGCAACAAGAAGAGATGTCTTGGGCAGATGGAGAAGAACTGCTTCCTACTGCTAGCAACAGTAGCTTGTCTTAAGACATGTCTTTCTCTGAAGGTGATAATTCAAACTTCTTTTTCCCACATGTACCAGCTGGGAATATTCTTTTTAGGGCTACTGAGCATGTAGTGTTACCCCTCTTCCTACCATTGTGATTTCTAATGGCCTCCAGAACATAATACAGGCATATCAATCAAATGATGAGGAGCCTCATATGCTGCAAGAGCAGAATGTGGTTGTTGCACCGATTGTTGTGGATCTTCCTGATCAAGATGTTGCAAACTAGTTGCAACAAGTTGCAGTCAGTAATCCCCCTAGGAATGATGAGGTGGCTGTCCCTGCGCCTCTGAATCTCAAGATTTGGGTGCTCACTCCCCTATTCTGCAAGTGGGCTCTGCCTTGGAGACTGGCTTGGTTCCTGTCTTAACTTTGGGAGATTCAGTGCTAATTTCTGAGCAACATAGCGAAGCCATTCATTGTAGTTTTGGACACATCAATACTTCTAGAGGAAGCCTTAAGACAGTTGCAAACATTGGGGATCTTTAGTCTAGGCTTCAAGGTAATTGGGTTAATCAAATTAATGAGCATTTTAGCATGGCACCCTCTCTTCTTGGTTTGAAATGAATTCAGCTTGCTGCTACTGCTAATCATGGTCATGTTGTCTCTGAAGAAGGCCTATTGCTGTGGAAGAAACACTTCCAAGAGGAATCCTTGGAAAATAAGAGCTCCTTTTCTGCCAACATTCCTATAAGTTGGTTTAACTTTATTTTCCACCTGCTCTTATCTCCTGATAAGTTTGATTACACTGTTAATATGCTAAAGTCTAGAATGTGGGGGCTTTTTTCTGCTGTGGAGAACATGGAATAAGCTATACTGTTTCACATACCTGATAAGTGTCCTGCCTCACATGCACCTATTTGTCAGGTAATGGTCCTTGAGGAATAGCTTGCCAAGGACAAGGATAAGGAGAATATTGATGTGGCTTCCAACATGCAAGATGTGGATTCCCATGCTTTACTGCAACCCTTTGGTCCTGACAATTTAAGGAAGAGAAGGAGTGGAAAAACTCCCCTAATAGAAACTGAGGTAAGGAGGAGTGATAGAATTAAAAAGGATAATGTTGGCTGCAAAAGAAACTCCTGCTCAAATAATAAATGTCTACCTTGTAATGTTGTCCCTCCCATCACTCAAAAGTCAGTTGTTAAAAATCTCACTGCCTCTTTCTGTAAGGTTGCTGAGAGGGAGCTGAAGGACAAGTTGGTTAAGAAGCCAAGAAGAAGGCAAGAAGATGAGCTGGCCAAGGTGCCCTTGGCCAAAGGAGAAGAGAACACTTCCATGTCTCCATTATGATTGCTAACCTCAGTTGGAGCTGTGGTTTGAGGAATAGTGTGTTTGGTCCTTCTTCTTCTATTTTGGATATCCTACTATATGGTGTAAACCTTGGCTATTGGCACTTCATAGAACTTGTTTACCTGGTGATGTACTATCTTAATAGCACTTCTGTGATGTATGGTTATTGGATGTTCTGCTGGTCATGTGATGTGGTGTGGCTTAGGGTCCTGTGCCAGCTTTTCTCACTTATATTTGTTGATCAAGTGCTGGAGCTTGGTTACTGGTGCAAAAATCATATTTGTTTCTATGAATAACACAAAACAGAAACTGGAACATTCTTAACTGGAATATTAGAGGGGTGAATTCGCCCTATAGTGAGTCGTATTACAATTCACTGGCCGTCGTTTTACAACGTCGTGACTGGGAAAACCCTGGCGTTACCCAACTTAATCGCCATCTTTGACCCTGCCTACATAAAAAAATTGTCCTAAAAGAATTAACAAATTTGCTTTCCTCCCTTTTGTTGGAGCATCAGGGGGTCTTCTAGTTGCTTGGAATGGTTCTCAGTTTGCTGGTGAAGTTATTGCACAAAATAGATTCTCTCTTTCCATCCAATTCACCAGTCTGCTCTCAAATCAATCCTGGATTCTCACCAACATATATGGGCCATGTGATCCACATGACAAAATTGAGTTCATTAATTGGTTCTTGAATATTCACATGCCTGCTGATGTGGACTGGATTCTCATGGGAGATTTCAATTTTATGTGGGCTCCCTCAGATAGAAACAGACCTGGTGGAGATGTTAATGATATGCTCCTGTTGAATGAGGCAATTAGCAACCAAGGATTAGTTGAATTGCCTTTGCATGGTAGAAAATTCAGCTGGAGTAACATGCAGCAAGATCCTCTTTTGGTCAAGCTTAACTGGTTTTTTACATATGCTTCTTGGATGACCTCTTTCCCAAACACCATTGTTCTCCCTCTTGCAAAGCCTATATCAGATCATTTGCCATGTGTAATAAAGATTGGTACTTCTGTCCCAAAAGCAAGAGTTTTTCGATTTGAAAACTTTTGGTTGCAACACTCAGATTTTAAACAGGTGGTTGCTGCTGCTTGGAGTATCCCTATGGGAAATCTAGATGCTATCAAAATTTTGAATGCTAAGTTTAAGAACTTAAGGAGAGCTTTGAAGCTATGGGCCAGATCTTTATCATGTCTTAAATCTCAAATTGCAAAGATAAATGAGCTCATCTTTTTGTGGGATTTTTTTAGGAGTTCAGAGAGTTGGACGTCTATGAGTGGAACTGGAGGATTATTCATAAAGAACATCTGCTCATTTGTTTAAAAAAACAAAAGATCTACTGGAAGCAAAGGGGAAAAATTAAGGGAGTCAAGTTTGGGGATGAGAACACCAAATTTTTCATACTAAAGCCTCTATCAACTACAGGCATTATCACATTGCAGTGCTCCAAAATGATGACCAAGTTGACATATATGATCATGCTGGGAAAGCTGCAATACTCTGAGAAACATATAAGAAAAGAATGGGTACTTCACATAAAACCTCTATGCACTTTGATTTGGATTCCTTATTTGGCCAGAGACAAGATTCTGCTATATTTGATAACCTGGAATTGCCTTTCACTGAAGGAGAAGTTAATGATGTGGTCAAAGAACTCCCACTGGACAAATCCCCAGGTCCTGATGGTTTTAACAATGAATTTTTTAAATCTTGTTGGGACATTATTAAAGGATATGTGCTCAAATTCATATATGCTTTTCATGCTGGGCAAATATCACTTGAAAGTTTAAACACCTCATACATTACCCTTATTCCTAAAGGAAGTACCCCATTGACAGCAAATGATTACAGGCCAATCTCTCTCCTTAACTATTGTCTCAAACTTGTCACTAAACTGTTGGCAAACAGGTTGCAGAAAGTGATTCTACAATTGGTGCACATTAACCAATATGGATTTCTCAAAGAGAGATCCATCCATGACTGTTTGGGTTGGGCCTATGAATACCTGCATCAATGCCACAAATACAAGGAAGATATTATTGTGCTCAAATTGGACTTTGAAAAGCCTTTGACACCATTGAACACCAGGCAATTCTAGATATTTTAAAAGCCAAAGGTTTTGGAGACATATGGATTAACTAGATCGAAATGTTGTTCACCTCTGCTTCATCTGCTACCTTGCTCAATGGTGTACCTGGCAAAAAGTTTTATTGTCTTAGAGGAGTCAGACAGGGAGACCCTTTGTCACCTCTTCTATTTGTGCTTTCTGCAGATCTACTTCAGTCAACCCTCAATAGGGACATGCAACTGGGCCTAATTATTTCACCTTTGCAAGTGGTATCCTGTCCTGATTTCCCCATAGTTCAGTATGTAGATGACACTCTGGTTCTCCTTCAAGCAGATGCAAAGCAACTTCACTGCCTCAAAGCCCTTCTTAATACTTTTGCATATGCTACTGGCCTCAAAGCAAATTAAAATAAATCAAGCCTCATCCCAATCAATGTATCAGATGAGAAAGTTGAGATTTTGATAAACACTTTTCAATGTAAAAAGGAAACTTTCCCCATACAATACTTGGGAGCACATTTGGGTCTTCATAAACCTACTGTTGAGCAATGCTTCCCTCTTGTCACAAGGCTACAGAAGAAACTTGTGGGCTTGTCTTCCTTCATGAACATGGCTGGGAGATTGTTGCTGGCGAAATCTGTTTTAAATTCTATTTTGATTTATCTCATGGGATGTCTTGATGTGCAGGTCACCATCAAAACTCAATCCATCAAATTATTGAGGCATTACCTTTGGAGAGACCCAGACCTAGAGGATCACAGGCCTGCCATGGTGGCCTGGAGCACTGTCTGCAGACCAAAAGATCAAGGAGGTTTGGGTGTGATGGATATCTTTGTCCAAAACAAAGCTCTGTTACTTAAGAATCTGCACAACTTTTATAATAGACAGAACATTCCATGGGTTAACTTGATCCGGGAATCCTATTACAGCAATGGTTTGCTTCCTGCCAGTAGTTGGATTAGATCTTTTTGGTGGAAGGCAAACCTTAAGCTCACTGATAACTTCAAATCTTTGGCCAGATGTAACATAGGAGATGGAAAAAGTGCTCTATTTTGGTCTGACTTATGGCACACTGCCTGTCTGCAAGACATGTTCCCTCACCTCTTCTCCTTTGTGTAGAACAGGAATACTACTGTACACACCATCATACACAATGAATTTTTGGAGGATTTGTTCCATTTACCCTTGACTATGCAAGCTTTCCAAGAATTTGAAGCTATGGAAGACATTTGTATGGCTTTAAGAGTTTCTGAATTTCTAGAATGCACAGATACCTGGAGTTAAATTTGGGGAAATGAGCAATTCTCAGTTGCTAAGGCCTATAAAATATGATGGGACTCAAAATAGTGCCTCAACAGTTCAATTGGATTTGGAATAGCTCCAGTCAGCCAAAGCACAAGGTGTTTTTCTGGAGCCTCCTTCATGACATGCTCAATACTAGGAATCTTCTTCGAAGGAAAACTTTTCATTTGGATAACTATAACTGTGTTGAAATTATTGTTCACAGGAGGAAACACTTCAGCATCTCTTCTGGACCTGCCCCTTTGCAGCCCAGTGTTGGGACCTGATTTGTCCCTCAAGATAGGCCAATGTTTCAGTGCTTGAAGCTTTTGCTGACCTCAGACAGAAACTTCATATGCCTTTCTTAATGGAAATCATCATCCTAGCTTCTTCGGCTGTTTGGATTTCAAGGAATAATCTCATCTTTCAGGCCATTCGACCTAGTATTCAGAGGTGGAAAGTCATCTTCTTGGAGGATCTCAACTTGCTCAGTTTTAGAATAAAAAAGAGCTAAGATAGGGCCTTTTGTTCTTGGCTTGATAGCCTTGTCTTGTAATTATAGGTAGTTTTTGTTTTATTTTCTTTTCTTTTGGCTTATCTCAAGCCTTTGTATTGCTGGACCTTTGTTCTTTTGATATAATATAGAAATTGCAGTGGGGTTTTGCCCTACTGTGTACAGTCAAAAAAAACTATTACCATAAGCTATCCCAAAGGTCTTACTTGGCACAAACACTAATTAAAACACAAAACCACATCTAAACAGAGGCTAGATGATTTATTCAAAGCAAAGCAGGACCTAAAAAGCAAGAACAAAAATAAAATTGGGTTGCCTCCCAACAAGCGCTATTGTTTAACGCTCCTAGCTAGGAATAAAAACACGAATAGATCTAAGTATTCTCATCTTCGGAATTCAGTTCTTTTCTCATCAAGTCTTCCACAACTCATCTAAGTAATTCTATTCTTTCTTTTATCTCCCTCCTAGTCGATGACTTAGATCGTGAAAGGGACTTTGGTTGGTAATATTAACATTCATAAATTCGTAATCGGGATCATCCCTGTAAATATCATCATATGAAATACGTAGCTCGTTTCTAACGGGTTCCTTCATCATTTTATTCAACCAATCTGTATTAAATCCTACATAAATTCCTCTAGTTCTCCAATAAAATTCTTCAAAATTTTCAAGATACAAAGCTTGAGAAATCTCAGAATGGGGAACCCTTTTCCTAAGATTTTCACTATAAGATTGACAATTCCTAGATTCCAAACTATGCATAGTTTCTTTATCATGAAGTATGTCTATGATTGGACGATGTTCAACATCCTTTTTATAGAAATCAAAAATATCCCTAGCCTCTTGGATAATAACATCAAATTCACGCATAAGAATAATGGTGGCAATATTTTTAGCTATAGGGTGATTGATTTTAGGGAGTTCATAAAACACTGTTTGCAAAGCAGGATGAAGATGCACGAATTTTCTTTCTAATTTCTCGACAAGCATCACAATAGCGTCAACATAACAATTTGTCTAAAAAAGAATGGTTCTTTTATTAATAGGCAAGGATCCGATACAATCAAAGAATTCTTGAATAATACTTTTGTCTATAATATTACCGTCTCCTATACGAAAGATTTTAGTTTTGTAATTAGGAGGCTTTTCAGCTCCGGGATCCATAGAGAAAGTTTCAAGATTCTCCTCAATATTTTCCGCGATAAATCCCCAGTTTTAGATATAGTGGCGACAAACGAGCAAACAAAGAATACGAACGAAAGAGAGGCGAAGAAAAGGCATATCTTTTCGAGAATCGTTTTAAGTGGGGGAGAGGAAACGAGAGGCGAATGGCGAATAATGTAATGCAAGAGATGAGAGTTTATGATGGGTACTTGGTATGTCTTGGCTTGGTGTAGATCTCCCCGGTAATGGCGCCAGAAATCCTTCTTGCTACCTCTTGAGCTTGCATTGGTTTTTCCCTTGAAGAGGAAAGGGTGATGCAGCAAAGTAGCGTAAGTATTACCCTCCGTTTTGAGAACCAAGGTATCAATCCAGTAGGAGACTACGCAACAAGCCACCGAATACCTGTACAAACAAACTCCAACTTGCAACCAACGCGACAAAGGGGTTGTCAATCCCTTCACGGTTATTCGCAAAGTGAGATCTGATAGAGATGGATAAACGGTAAAGTAATATTTTTGGTATTTTTGGTTTATGGAACGGAAAGTAAAAGATTGCAAATTAAGGGAACGGCGATAGAAATTGGCAAGTTGATGGGAAACTAATACGATGTAAAATAGACCCAGGGGCCATAGGTTTCACTAGAGGCTTCTCTCAAGATAGAAGTTATTGCGGTGGGTGAACAAATTACGGCCGAGCAATTGATAGAAAAGCGCAAAGTTATGATGATATCTAAGGCAATGACCATGAATATAGGCATCAAGTCCGTGTTAAGTAGACCGAAACAATTCTGCATCTACTACTATTACTCCACACATTGACCGACTCCTGCCTGCATCTAGAGTAATAAGTTCATAAGAACAGAGTAACACATTAAGCAAGATGACATGATGTAGCGGGATTAACTCAAGCAATATGATGAAAACCCCATATTTTTATCCTCGATGGCAACAATATAGTACGTGTCGGTTACCCTTCCGTCACTAGGATCTAGCACCACAAGATTGAAACCAAAGCTAAGCACTTCTCCCATTGCAAGAAAAACCAATCTAGTTGGCCAAACCAAATCAATAGTTCGAAGAGACTTGCAAAGATATCAAATCATGCATATAAGAATTCAGAGGAGATTCAAATAATATTCATAGATAAGCTGATCATAAATCCACAATTCATCGGATCTCGGCAAACACACCGCAAAAGAATATTACATCGAATAGATCTCCAAGAACATCAAGGATAACTTGTATTGAGAATCAAAGAGAGAGAACAAGCCATCTAGCTACTAGCTATGGACCCATAGGTCTGAAGTAAACTGCTCACGCTTCATCGGAGAGGCAATGGTGTTTATGTAGAAGCCCTCTGAGGGAGTCCTGGATTAGGGGGTGTTTGGATAGCCGGACTATACCTTCAGTCGGACTCCTGGACTATGAAGATACAAGATTGAAGACTCCGTCCCGTGTCTGGAAGGGACTTTCCTTGGTGTGGAAGGCAAGCTTGGCGATACGGATATGAAGATCTCCTACCATTGTAACCGACTTTGTGTAACCCTAACCCTCTCCGGTGTCTATATAAACCGGAGGGTTTTTAGTCTGTAGGACAACGTACACATCAACAATCAGACCATAGGCTAGCTTCTAGGGTTTAGCCTCCTCGATCTCGTGGTAGATCTACTCTTGTACTACCCATATCATCAATATTAATCAAGCAAGACGTAGGGTTTTACCTCCATCGAGAGGGCCCGAACCTGGGTAAAATTTCGCGTCCCTTGTCTCCTGTTACCATCCGGCCTAGACGCACAGTTCGGGACCCCCTACCCGAGATCCGTCGGTTTTGACACCGACATTGGTGCTTTCATTGAGAGTTCCTCTGTGTCGTCGCCATCAGGCTCGATGGCTCCTACGATCATCAATAGCGATGCAGTCCAGGGTGAGACCTTCCTCCCTGGACAGATCTTCGTCTTCGGCGGCTTCGCACTGCGGGCCAATTCGCTTGGCCGTCTAGAGCAGATCGAAAGCTACGCCCCCGGCCGTCAGGTCAGATTCGGAAGTTTAAACTACACGGCTGACATCCGCGGGGACTTGATCTTCGACGGATTCGAGCCACTGCCAAGCGCGCCGCACTGTCACGACGAGCATGATTTAGCTCTGCCGCCAAACAGAGCCCTGGAGGCCGCACCCGCGTCGGCCCCGACCCTTAATTCGGAGCCAACTACGCCGATCGAGGATGGACAGTTGGATGCCACCTCGGGGGCTGTGACCCCAACGGCGATTGAGCCAAACACCAGCCCCGTACTCTGCGAGACTCGTGACTCCAAGGAGCCGGACTCCTTTTCAGACTCTGAACCCTCCGCGCCCCTGCCGATCGAATCCGATTGGGCACCGATCATGGAGTTCACTACCACGGACATCTTTCAGCACTCGCCTCTCGGCGATATCCTGAAGTCACTGAAGTCTCTGTCTTTATCAGGAGAGCCCTGGCCGGATTACGGTCAGCAAGGTTGGGGTACAGACGATGAAGAATTTCAAAGCCCACCCACCACCCACTTTGTAGCCACTGTCGACGACTTAACCGACATGCTCGACCTCGACTCCGAAGACATCGACGGTATGGACGCCGATGAAGGAGACGATGAAGAACCAGCGCCTATTGGGCCCTGGAACGCCACCTCGTTACATGACGTATACATGGTGGACGCACCAAAAGATGACGACGAGGAGCGGAAGGACGCACCGAAGGCTTGTTCCCTCGAATAGCAGTCAAAGCGGCGACGCAAGCGCCGCCCCAAATCCCGCCCCGACATAAATAGTGATCACACAGACCCAGCGCTGGAGCAGGGCGAACCGCTGCTGGACAACGGCAATCCGGATAATCAAACCGAACAAACAAATCCTATGAAGGATCATGGTCCGGACGACATAACGCCAGACAGGCACCCTGAGTAGCAGACTTCCCGTAAAAAGCTTGTCGCCACCGCGAGGAGTCTGAGAAAGCAGAAGCAAAGGCTCAAGGCCGTGCAAGACACACTCCAAATCAGATGGAGTAAAATACTTAACACAGCAGCAAGGTACGGCGACAATCGCCCCTACAAGAGCTACCCAAAGCGGAAGCTGCTACCCGAATTCGATGAGGAGGCCTCAGACCCCCCACAACCAAATATCAAAACAGCCACCTGGTCGGATGGAAGAACCCTCTACCAACACAGAGCGACATACAATGTCGCTCACCATACAATGCGCAACCAATGCGAGGGCTCGCACCCAAAGAACGGTGCAACAAGATCCATCTATGGACCATGCAAGCGCGCCCCAGCATACAATGCAACACAACAAACATCCGAACAACGCGGTACACCCAGCTACAGGGGTGCCGCACACCCCCTATGTTTCACCGATGAGGTGCTGGACCACGAATTTCCAGAGGGATTCAAGCCCGTAAACATAGAGGCATACGACGGAACAACAGACCCTGGGGTCTGGATTGAGGACTACATCCTTCATATCCATATGGCTCGAGGAGATGATCTCCACGCCATCAAGTACCTACCCCTCAAGCTCAAAGGGCCAGCTCGTCACTGGCTCAAAGGCCTCCCTGAAAGCTCCATTGGAAGTTGGGAAAAGCTCGAAGACGCCTTTCGGGCAAATTTTCAAGGGACTTATGTCCGACCTGCGGATGCGGACGATTTGAGTCATATAACTCAATAGCCCGGAGAGTCAGCCCGAAAGCTTTGGAACAGGTTTCTTACTAAAAAGAACCAGATTGTCGACTGTTCGGACGCCGAAGCCTTAGCGGCTTTCAAGCATAGCATCCGTGATGAATGTCTCGCCAGACACCTCGGCCAAAATAAGCCGAGAACGATGGCCACATTAACAAACCTCGTGACCCGCTTTTGCGCGGGAGAGGACAGCTGGCTAGCCAGGTGCAACACCAGCGACCCCAGTACATCTGAAGTTAGAGATGGAAACGGGAAATCACGGCGCAACAGCAATAACAAACGTCAGAATAAGGAAGACAGCATGAAGGGCACGGCAATAAATGCCGGATTCAAAAGCTCTCGGCCAGGACAAAAGCCGCGCCCTAAAGACACCAGGGATGAATTGTCCAGCCTCAACAAAATTCTGGACCAAGTATGTCAGATTCATAGTACTCCTGGTAAACCTGCTAATCATACCCACAGAGAATGTTGGGTCTTCAAGCAGTCTGACAAGCTCAACGCCGTACATAAGGGGGAGGATACACCAAGTGAAGACGAGGACGAGCCCCCCAAGCAAGACCCAGGGGAGCAAAAGCAATTTCCACCAGAAGTCAAAACAGTAAACGTGTTACACGTGATCAAGGGAAAAACAAGGCGACACTCCCAGGAAAGTATACCCAAGTGCCTATCACCACGAAGTCCTGCCACTGGTCATCTCAACCGATCACTTTCGACCATCGCGATTACTCAGCAAGTATCCGACACGCAGGATGGGCTGCCCTGGTATTAGACCCAGTACTTGGCGGATATCACTTCACAAGGGTCTTGATGGACGGCAGTAGTAGCCTAAACCTAATATATTAGGATACAATCCGCGGGATGGGGTTAGACCCAACGCAAATTTGCCATAGCAACACTACCTTTAAAGGAGTAACGCCAGGCCAGGGGCTCGTTGTACGGGCTCCCTCCTACTACAAGTTACATTCGGCTCCTCCGATAACTTTCGTCGCGAGCATTTAACTTTCCACATCGCTCCGTTTCAAAGTGGCTATCAAGCACTGCTCGAACACGAAGCTTTCACTCGCTTTAACGCAATACCACACTACGCCTCCCTCACACTCAAGATGCCCGGTCCACGTGGCATCATCACAGTGCACGGAAATATCAAGCGATCTCTACGCGCCGAAGAGAGTGAGGCTGCCTTGGCCGCTGCACACTAAAGGTGCTCGGACAAGTGAAAGCATCCAATTGGTCGTCAAGACCTCAGATACAACTAATCAAGTCCGACGCCGCTATTTATACGGAAATAAGTGGTCACACCCCTATTTGTCAATACAAGGGGTTCAACACGCGCAGACAAGTGGCAATTTCTTATCATCTTGAATTATACATGGTTTGTTTGAAAACTATCCTTTTGCACGACAACTTTTTCACTTAACTTCCTCTCTTTCACATACGATCATCGTGCTACACCCGTCCAGGATACGGCACAACGAAGACACAGGCGCAGACGTGCAGCAGGGACCCGCTCCAAGGATTCTTTTTAGATTAAGACCCTGCGTAAACCTTTTTTACTGTCTCTTGTTGATACATATCCACCATTGAGAAGGATGCTGACGTCTTGGCATGTGTCCACGCCAGACCAATGCATGTACCTGGACACACGGGGCTTCTTACAAAGGCCAATATTAAGGCCCGGTTTATACCACAAAGACCGAATACCTTAGGGAGTGTTCGGCGTCGCGAGTTTGGCCCTATATGCATCAGCTCCGAATCATTGTCTTTGGTCAAATGTTGGGTTTTCCCGGCTCCTGTGTTTTGGTGCCTTACGTTCCGCCTTGCCGGCTAAGGTAGCACCAGGAGAACTGCTGCGATTTTGCCCTGGTTCATCCGGACGAGCACCTCAGTAGAGAAAGCCGAAAACTGACTATCATGATATCGCATGAGACTGGTCAACCACTCGATGACCTGTGGGAATGTTAGAATTCCTCCGCCTTAACGAAGGGTCGTTTTCCTGGCCAGGCATGCACGCACCCCGAGATCGGGAGAGTGCGGAGCCACCAGGGGCTATCTAGTAGCCCCACTGTCAAACTCCTATGGCTAAGTGAAAGTGCTAAAGCATTATAGTCCGGTTGCCTCGCTCGCTCCGCTATCACCTCCTTAATAGGACCAAGACGTTGGGTTAAGTGTGAATGCGTGTTTTTGCGAGCACCTCCGCATCATATGCGTGAGGGTTGAAGCCGACGGCTGCAATCTTTTAGGTTATACACATGTATACATAAACGGCCGCCCTGGAGGCGTCATATTACTTTCAGGCAAAAGTATAAAAATAGCCTCATAAAAGTTTATAAAAGCATTTCGCTTACAATGAGATTACATATCACTCAAACATAATATTTTTTGAGCACTGGGTCTCTATCAAACGAGCACCCTAAAGAACTTCTTCAAAGTAGTGCTCGGCAGCCTTTCGACCTATAGCCGAATCCCGCGCTGCAACATTGGTAGCATCCATCTCCGCCCAATATGCCTTAACATGGGCAAAGGCCATCCGTGCGCCCTCTATGCACGCTGACCTCCTCATCGCATTAATGCGCGGCACCACGTCAAGGACCAGCTGCACCAAGCTGAAATAGCTATTCGGTTTTGGCCTTCCCGGCCATAGCTGATCCACAACAGACCTTATAGAGAGTCCGGACAACCTACTTAGTTCGGCCCATTTGGCTAATTGGTCAGTCAATGAAAGTGGACGCTCGGGAGAATGGAATTGTCTCCAAAACAGCTGGTCTACTCCACGGTCCGTCTGACCCTGGAAGTACTTGGCCGCATCGGCAGCGCTCGCCGCCAAATCCATATACGCATTCTCCGAACTCCACAGCCGATCCAGAGGGGCTTACCGTGGATCTCCGAATTTCCTCCGCAACATAAAGGATTTCCCAGCTACAATATCCCCGGCTTCCCGTAGCTCCTCCTTCTTTGCCCTCATTGCAGAGCGGAGATCCTTTTTCGTTGCAGCAGCCTTCGCTTGGTTTTCCTTTTCAAGAACCCGGCAACGGTCGGCGGTGGCTTTTAATTCTATAGCCATCTTGGCCATCTTGTCTCAGGTCTCGCCATGCGCGGCCTTCTCGGCTTGCAACTCTTTGGCCGCCTTCACAGCAGCCGCATTACCTAACCTCGCTTGTTCCTTGGCTCGGGCAAGTTCTGCCCGCAAGGCTTCAATAGTGGCAGCTCCATCTGCAGTCACAACATATTTAAGATACTGGCATCATGCTGCTCTTCCTATGTGGCATTTACCAGATATTGACACTTACCCTGTGCCTCGTCAAGCCTTTTGTTAACAAGCTCGACGTCGCCTTCTGCTGCATCCAACTGCCGTTCTAAATGGGCAAACTCGCTAGTCCGGTTAGATACCGGAGCTTCCATCACCTGCACATAAAGGCATTATGGTTATTTCCTGGAAACATGATCCTCTATTGGTCGTCGTTTCTGACGACAACCAGAGTCTCAGGGGCTACTACCTAGACAGGGCACACCTAGCATGTGCAGGATTATCATACATTCTTTTACGTACCTCAAAGCCTGTTAGTAGACTCATAAAAGCTTCATGCAGTCCGCTTTCGGCGGACGATATTCTCTCCATCACCGTATTCATCATCACACGATGTTCATCTGAGATGGCCGCTCGCCCGACCAACTCCCTCAGAACATCCGATCACACACTAGACGGGGCCGGACTCTTTTGTCTGCTCCCCTCGGGAGCCGGACACTGGGAGCTTCGGGGGTCAATAGGATTATCTTCTGGCCTCACTGGACTCGGAGAGGCCCTCCGCGATGACACTTCAGGGTCGCCCGCTTCTGGAGCGGAGGAGTCCGGAGGAGGCGTTTTGCTCTCCATCATCTCTGGAAGAAGATCCCCCGAAGATGAGCTCATTTGAGAGGGGCTAAGGCCCGAACTGCAAAATATATGTGGTGGTTATTTTCTCAGAAGAAAAAATGGCATATCTGTACTATTAGAAGTATTTCGGGTCACTTATGACTCGTGGGAGAATTGATCCCCCCGCGGACTTTGTGCGGCAACAGCGCCCCCCAAGGTGGGACCCTCTGTGGGAGACTTCTTCTCTCGTTTGGAAGCTTCGGCTTCCTAATCCCCGGGCGCAGTCCTTTTCCTCTTCTGGTCGCCTTCCCTCATGGTGACGCTCGCTCCCTCAGCTAGAATGGGCAGCGTTGGGGGCCCGCGTCCGCCCGCATTATCCTCCACAGTATCTTCCTTCAAGGCTCCGGGCAAGGTGCGGTCTGGAGCATCTTTTCCAATACCGGATTTTCCAAACCCTCAGGGAGGGGGGCCAAACACCGAATCAACTTCGCCTTTGTTAGCCAGTCCTAGTCAAAAAGTGAACTCTCATAAATAACTTCATAACAAAGTAGAGAAAGTATGTTCGGCCGGAAGATGCTTTACCTGTTCGGCGGTGCGGTTACTACTCAGGCCCACGTCCTCGGTGATTTCCGGACACTCCGTCTGAGGTCTGAATAATGACTTGTACATCTCCTCATGCCTCAGGCCGAGAAAATTTTGAATGGCACGCAGTCCCTCGGGGTTGAACTCCCACAGGCGAAGAGGCCGGCGTTTGCAAGGCTGGACTTGACGAACCAGCATAACCTGTATCATCGCAACCAAACTGAAATCTCCATTGAAGAGATCTCGAATGCGGTCTTGCAGTATAGGCACGTCCTTGACTGGACCCCAGCTCAGACCTCTGCTGGTCCATGACATCAGCTGTGGTGGGGGGCCTGAGCAGAAAACAGGGGGGCCGCCCACTTGGCACTTCTAGGAGCCGTGATGTAGAACCACTCCTGTTGCCACAATTCAGACACCTCTGGTATGGAACCTTTGGGCCACGGAGCTCCCATCATCTTGCGTATTGAGGCACCTCCACACGCTGCATGTTGCCCCTCGACCAGCTTCGGCTTCACTTCAAAGGTCTTGAGCCATAGGCCAAAGTGAGGGGTAACCCGGAGGAAGGCCTCGCACACGATAATAAATGTCGTGATATGAAGAAAGGAGTCCGGAGCTAGATCATGGAAATCTAGCCCGTAGTAAAACATCAAACCCCTGACGAAAGGATCCAGGGGAAGGCCTAGGCCTCGGAGGAAGTGGGAAACAAACACGACGTTCTCGTTGGGTTCGGGGGTGGGGACGGCCTGCCCTCGGGGAGGCAGCCGATGCAAAATCTCGGTATTCAGATATCTGGCCTCCCTCAACTTCTTGATGTCTTCTTCCATGACGGTGGAAGGCATCCATCGGCCTTGAAGGCTAGATCCGGACATGACTGAAGGTTCTGGGCACCTGACCTGAACTTCGGGCGTTTGAGCTTGAGGTGGGGGAAGGATTCGATTGAGCACGGAAGGGAAAAATAAAAGCCTTGTCCCCTTTATAAAGAGGGTGAATATCAAGCGTCCTCTCCGTGCCCGTTTGGACTTGCCTATAATCTAGGAGTCCTAGAAGCGGTTGGGTTACCCACACCCGTATTGATGAGAATCCCGGGATAAGGGGACACGATCTTTGCTTTAACAAGACGTGCCAAGGAAAACGCCTCGCATGACGCACTGAGGTGGGATAATGAAACGACTCAGATAAAGGCTTGGCCGTGGTGTGACACGCAACAGAATACGTCAGCAGATTAGATTGGTGTAAATATTATTCTCTCTATGGCAATATGTGGAAACTTGTTTTGCAAAGCCGGACACTATCTTTGTGTTCAAAATCTTCTATGAAGTACTTGGAGGAGGAACCCGCCTTGCAATGCTGAAGACAATCTAAGCGCCGGACTCGTCGTCATTGAAGCCTGGTTCAGGGGCTACTGAGGGACTCCTAGATTAGGGGGTGTTCGGATAGCCGGACTATACCTTCAGCCGGACTCCTGGACTACAAAGATACAAGATTGAAGACTCCGTCCCGTGTCCGGAAGGGACTTTCCTTGGCGTGGAAGGCAAGCTTGGCGATACGGATATGAAGATCTCCTACCATTGTAACCGACTTTGTGTAACCATAACCCTCTCCGGTGTCTATATAAACCGAAGGGTTTTTAGTCCGTAGGACAATGTACACATCAACAATCAGACCATAGGCTAGCTTCTAGGGTTTAGCCTCCTCGATCCCGTGGTAGATCTACTCTTGTACTACCCATATCATCAATATTAATCACGCAGGACGTAGGGTTTTACCTCCATCGAGAGGGCCCGAACCTGGGTAAAACTTCGTGTCCCTTGTCTCCTGTTACCATCTGGCCTAGACGCACAGTTCGGGACCCCCTACCTGAGATCCGCCGGTTTTGACACCGACACCCTCCGTGATCGATTTCCCCTCCGGCAGGATGTCAGAAAAGGTCCCAAGATGGGATCTCACGGGTATATAAGGTTGTGGCAGTGGAAAAGTGGTCTTGGTGGCTCCCTTGGATGTTTTTGGGGTATAAGAGTATATATAGGAGGAAGAATTAGGTCAGGAGAGCTACGAGGGGCCCACAAGGTCGGGAGGCGCGCCCTCCATCCTTGTGGCCGCCTCTAGGCTCCTCTGACTTGCACTCCAAGTCTCCTGGGTGTCTTCTGGTCCAAGAAAAATCATCGCGAAAGTTTTATTCCGTTTGGACTCCATTTGGTATTCCTTTTCTGCGAAACTCTAAAAGAAGGAAAAAAAATAGAAACTGGCACTCGTCTCTAGGTTAATAGGTTAGTCCCAAAAATCATATAAAATAGCATATTAATGCATATAAAACATCCGAAATAGATAATATAATAGCATGGAACAATAAAAAATTATAGATACGTTGGAGATGTATCGATGGGTAGGGACACCAGGCGGCCTACAACATCATATCAAGTTGGAGTCAAATAAAAAAGGGCTCGTACTGTAGTCAATCTTGTGAACAACATGTTATGAGCATGAATATTTTTCAGAAAATGTTGAAAGTAATATAAGCAAGCCATCATGATATCATATGAAAGTAACATACTTCTGTAACAGCCATTTGTAGCAATGATTGGAGTAGGCCAGCAATACGTCTAGCCATAGAAGGAGTCGACGGCGTAAATGAAGCCCTTGTGTTCAATGGCATCAGAGAACCATGGAGAATGTATGATCCTGCGATGGACATGCAAATTTATCAACTTACCATAGTGACCTGTCAGATAGGCGAGACCGCGGTTGAAGAACGCAATTAGCCTAAAGTCTTTATAATTCGCAGATCTTGTGGTCACTTGGCAGATTACAACCTTGAACAAATCAAACCTGGTATCATGTTGGCTACTGTAAGATTTCGAGTATTCTGGGCCGCGGTGCCAAAGCAGTGCAGTGTTAATCGAAGGAAGGGGGATCAATCACCGGGTGTAGACCTCCACGAGCATCCAGCAGCCGCGACCGTCGACGAGCACCATCCAAGACGTGTGCATGCCGACCCAGTACATGCCGTTAATGTAGTTGAGGGTGACGGGGATCGGATCGCAGTCAAGGGGGTTGATGCTCTCCACCCTACGATCATTATGCTGCATGACACGTCGTTTCTGAAGATCAGGCGGCATCAGCGAGCAAGGAGTTGGCTTAAAAAGCTCCGACACGAGGACTTTGAGTAAACGGTACAGCCCATACGAGTACACGGCGAGCGACATGGTACTGAGATTGTCCACACGTGAAACAATGAGCTTGATTACCTCTGTGGGGAGTGAATTCCAGCCACTCTTTCGGTGGACGCTGCTCGGTTCTGCCATTATTAGTGCTTGGGTTTCGGAAGAGGGGGAGGCGCCTTAGCGGGGATGGAAGATTGGACAATTATGTGCGGACAAAGATGGGGAAGCGAATATGTGCTGCGGGAAGTGGATAGGTGATGATGACTACAGCACGCCGCTTGACTTACGAGACACATACCAGCAGCGTAGGGTCATATCGATGCCAGACAACTTGCTTGAGTGATCACAGTACTAGTACTCCCTACAGTACCTACTACTATGGCCTAGTTTGCATATAGATGAGTAGGACTCTGCTCTACTTACTACTAGCTCTGGAGGAGTAGTATATTCTAATCCAAAATAGTTACAAACTTCAATGCCCAAGCGTGGAACGACTACGAACCGCCATCGGTGCTAACTCCAATCCCCAACAAACGTTCGCTGGGAGACATGGCCGTTGCAAATGCCCACAAGGTAGTTACGTTACGTGTGTAAGGGTGGCAGTTTTGTTAAATACTACGGCTTAAATATAGGCCACCGCTGGATGGAAATCTGATGGTTACGTGGGATTCGCCAGGATTGAGCTCGTGGCGAACAATCGCCAGATATCATTACTAAAAAAGGTTAAAACACCCGGGACTATAACTTGCACCGGCTGACCACTAACAATGATACTAACATAGTTGTAAAATGGTCAAAGACTATGTCTACGTGGTGTTTGGAATTATATGCAAACTAGCAAGATGCCCGTGCATTGCACGGAACATCAAGATGCATTTTTTTAGAAAACACCTGTTGTGGCTGACCAATGGAGGAGTAATCCCATGTGTAAAAACTAATGATATCTCGAGAATTTTATTGGAAAAATGGTATCTCGAGAATTTCATCGAAAAATAATATCTCGAGAAAGATGAGAGGTAAGGTGAGGAGGAGCGGGGCATGGTGGTGACTGGTGGTCGGACTGGGCGGAGGCATGGGGATGGACGGCGCCGGCAGCGACCACCTTGCCAGATTGTTCTAGAGACTTCCTTTTTTAATTGCTCAGCAATTAGGTTGTCGGAGATAAGGATGAACGAGGCAAGGCCTTATCTGTAAATGTGGAGACACGTGCAGGTATCTTTTGTGATATTGTCATAGTTCTCTTTCTATCCGTCAGCTATAGATCAGACGGTCTATTTTACAAGATGGCGGGCACACCATCATCACTAACTCAGTTTTTCATAAGAGTAGAGATAGAGACTAGGGAGGAGCACCATCTACTGCTTCGTGTGCTACTCCTGCGCTCCATTTGGCAGCCGCAACGTCCCCTACAGCCACTCCCTCCTGCGCTCCATTCGGCTGGCGCTGTTGGAATTTGGGGAGCGCACTCGCGCGACTACTGGTAGCGACGACTTCACCAACGACGACTTCTTCCCTGACCTCGGCAACCTCTTCCTCAACTACATGGGCGACAACCTCAACGCCAATGGTGCTGCTACCGTTGCACCGTATGTTTCTGCCCTTCCTATTCAAAATCATAGTAGAATTCATGTTTCTAGTCTGTGTCCTAGATTCGATCTGTTCATCTACTATGCTAGTCCACATGATTAGTTTAATGTTTGTTATAGCCGTCATGATTTATTTTGTGCTTATTTGGATTAAATCTCATAGTAACTTGCTCATATATTCAACTAGCGCAATGTCCCCTACAGCCACTCCCGTTTCATGGATGGCCTGGTCGATGCCTCCAAGGTGCCCTGCGTCTACAAGAGTTTCGGCTGCGAGAGGTACGTCGACCAGCACTCGCTGGCAGAGCATAGTTCCAGATGCACACACGCGCCCTGCTACTGCTATGAGTGCACGCTGCCGTTTGAGGGCTCGCCGGTGAGCCTCGTGCATCACCTCATGGCACCGTCCGTCGATCACTACTGGCCTGTGGCGGTGAACATCAAGTACGAGACATGCTAATTGTTCGCCGTGCTGGAGTCGCTGGAGAATCACCGCCACCTGCTAGTCGCGGAGCAGGACAGCAACGTCTTCCTCTTGGCCGTGGGCACCGGCAAGGCCCGCGCAGGCCACCGCCCCGTCTCTGTAGTGTGCGTCAGTGGCAACGCCGCTAACACTAATATGGGGCCGGTGTATGGGTGCGTGCTCACTGTTACTACCCCTTAGAGGTACATGGGCGCCCACACCAGCTCCATCATGCTGACTGGGACTGTGCCGAGCTGCTCCGTTCCCGGTGATGTGGACATGGAAGACCCATGGTATGATTTTCACCCCAAGATGGTGCATGGGGACTCCAAGGAGCTTCACCTGGACATATGCATTACGAAGTTAAATGTTGATCATTAGTCTTCGCTCAGTGTAATCCGTTGTGTATGCATGTGGAGACTTCTTATTTATATAGTATAGAACCTTCCTTGCATGATCTTACTCTATTAGAGTATCATGCTTGAATAAAAGTGTATCTGTTTATGGTTTAGTCTAGAATCTTCCATATATGATTTTGCTCCATTAGAGTTCTCGCTTGCCATTTATGAGATTAATTGAGAATTTTTACTACAATACTGGTGAAAGACTTATGATGAACCATTTCTTACATCTCCTCTGCCCCCTTCCAAGTCATCTTGATTTAATCCCTCCGTCTAGGTGTATAAGAGCATGGTTAATACTTAATAGTATAGACAACTGTTGACTATAAGAAAGTGCCATGTCATCTGTAGCCAACATGTATAACAATTAGCTATAAGTCAGTGCTACTTTATTAATACATGGCCCACTTTCCACTCTCACATAGTGCCTAGGAGCTCGTGCTACAGCTGGCTCTTGCATGAGAGCCCGCTTACATTCTCTCTCCTATCCTCTCTCCTCCAACTAAGCATTAGAAATATTACTTTACTTCTTACAGCCTGCGGATTGTACCTTATTGTACTCGCTCTAAGTCACCTTAAGAAAACCAAATAATCCCAAAACACTTAGGCGCGGTGTTGGGGATATGGTTACTAGAGGTAAACCGGCTAGGAGTGGCCGGGTTAGCTCCATGAAGATAGAAGCCCATGAAGATATGAAGATGGTGGCGCTTTACGAAGGCCCAAGGCCCAAAGGCGGGTTAAAGCCTGTAGATGTGAACCGACCTTATCATATAAACTTGTATTGTAATTTAGAGGAATAGAGACCGAGATGGACACCTCTATGACCCAGCCTCGGGACTCTGTAAACCGGCGGGCATCAACCTATGTATATAAAGGGACGACCCGGCGGCGGTTTGAGGGGAACATACAATAACTCGAGAGCCAGGAAAAGCGGATTTGCTCCCTGGTCATCGAAACCCTAGCAATACCAATCACAACTAGACTTAGGCTTTTACCTTCATCGAAGGGGCCGCACAAGTATAAAACCCCTCGTGTCCCCTTGTCCGGTTTAACCCCTTTGAGCTAACCCGTAGCGATGGCTCCACGACTAAGTCCTTCCACGAGGACATCTGCTGTGACAAACCCACGACAGTTGGCGCCCACCATGGGGCCATCGCACGATGGTTTCGAGTTCTTGAAGGGCAGCTTTGATGGACTCAAGGGATACGCTGTGGGCCGGATGACGAAGAGTTGTCGCGGCAAGCTCTACATCGACGACGTAGGATGGGGCCCCGAGGCCGGTTCAATCGAATATGGGTACCGGGTCCCCTTTGGTGGGATTCACGTCTTCATCGGCAAGATCGACGAATCGGGCCCTGAGCCGGACACCTGCGTCGACATCATCGAGACGGATCAGTGTGCAAGCCCTTCCCCGGTTCAGCCCGCAGCAAGGCATGTTTTTGTAGGTGTCATCCATGGAGAAGAACATGAGGATGGACCGGCATCTGCCGAAGAAACCGTTGTGTGCTCTGATGACGAGTCTTCAACTGGAGAAACCGAATCACTATATCAGTTGCAGGACGGCCGGATTAGCGGAGGTTCCGATGGCAACAGTATTTCGGACCCCCTTGATCTGCCAAACCGGGTTGCTATCTTCATGGCCAGTACACAATCAACACCCCACTCATCAACCTCCGCAGCAATGCTCTCTAGTTCAGCAACAGCCACGCCGGCAAGAGTAGGGGGCTCTGCACCACCTCCGGCTCAAGTTCTGTCTGACTTGTTCGACGCTTTGGCAACATTCATGGCCGCGGAGGTGGACGCAGCAGCCCGGGATCAGCACAATGCGGAGATCGCAAAGGTGAAAGATCAGATAACTCAGGCTAAAGCGGACCCAGCAGCAGAGAACGCTAGGATGGCTACAGAATGGGCCGAGTTGGAAGCTCAGGCCTACCGGCTTAGGCTGGATCAGAATGCCTCAGAGGAAGTCATGAGAAGAAGATACCGGTCGCATCTCCCACCGAGTTATGAGCCAAGAAATCTCTTCAGCACGCCAGGAGCAGGAACTAGTAACCAGCTAGTATTAAACCGGACGGAGGCGCCGGGAACAGGAGCGCCGGTTCACCCGCGCATGATGGACCCGCCTCGTCAGAACAACATTGTGCCACGGTATGTTCCGACGCCCCCCGGGCATTACTCCAACCCGTTGGACAACATTGTGGCCGCCGCTTCACAATTGGCAGCCCTCCCAACCGACAGCGAGTCACCAGTTGCGATTGAGGCACGACGGGCCAGAGAGCTCCTTCAAACAGCTTTAAACCAGCAGCAGGCTTATTCGCATAGTCATGAGAGGATTCATTCCACCCCCCGTCCGAGCCGGGGCTACAGCAGGCACATTGAGGATGAACCGGCCGTGTCAAGCAGTGCACGTCGCCGTAACTCGTCGCGAGGGCACAACCCGGCAGGTGGAGGTGCTAATGCGCAGGATGTGGTGGATCGTGGTCGTGCAAGTCGAGAGGCCGAGTTAGCAGCTCTGCATGGAGCCCGTCAACCTACTCCGGTTCACCCTACCGCTTCAGTAGAGCCAGGTGTGGTATTCAGTTCCTTAGGGGTGCCGTGTCTCACCCCCGCTTTGCGTAATGTGCGACTGCCCAAGGATTTCAAAGGCCCTCGTAAAGTACCTAATTACACCGCCGATTTGCAACCAGAGGCATAGGTTGAAAGCTACGAGATGGCAATGGAGATGTTAGATGTGGACGAAGCGGTGTGTGCTAAATACTTCACTATGGTGTTGGAAGGGACAGCTCGTACTTGGTTGAAGAGCTTACCAGCTAACTCTGTCGGATCATGGGTCGAGTTGAAGCACCGGTTTATCCAGAATTTTAAGGATACCTGTAAGCAGCCGATGTCAATTGTAGACCTGGCCGCTTGTGTCCAAGAGGATGGGGAGTCTACAACCCATTGGGTGAAGCGGGTCTCAGCTATTCTGCATTCATCGGATCGCATTAATGCGGATACCGCAGTGTTAACGTTGGAGGGTAATTGCCAGTTTCTATCACTCAAACAGAAGTTAGGAAGGCTCAAACGTCACTGCAATGATATGTCAATGCTTATGTCCGCTTTGGTTAAGTATGCCGATTCAGATATACCAAAGACCCTGACTCAGAGGAGGATAAACCGGGGAAAGGAAAGAAAAACGGCAATGCCAAGGGGCAGCAACATAACCCGGCAGGTCATGGGAATAATCGTAAGCGCAAGGCCGGCAATAGTTTGGACTTTGTGGCTAACACCAATGCTCAGGATAACGGTCAGCACCGCAAGGGCAAGCAGCCCCAGAGGGGCGGAGGTTCAGGCCCCAACCTGGAGCGCTTGTTAAATCAACCTTGTCCAAAGCATGGATCAAAGGAGAAGCCAGCGTCACATCTTTGGAAGGATTGTTATATCATGTGAGAATTCAAGAATTCCAATATGTTTCAGTATGACAATGGCCAGCCCGGTGGTTCAGGAGGTGGTTTTCACGGGCCGGGTTACGGAGGCGGCAGCTCCGGTTCAGGATTTCAGGGCAATCAAATCGAACACAGCAATCAAGGGAACCAGGGCAACCAGGGAGGTTATAACCATCAGGGGAACCAGTAGCAGCAGCAGTCGGGTTACCAGAGCAATCCGAAGCAGTTAAAGAGTGGGCAGTATCATGTCTTCACCACTAGCTTGTGCAAGCGTGATCAGAAGCTTCACAAGAGGGCCGTGAACTCTGTTGAACCGGCTGTGCCTCAGTATTTGCGCTGGTCTGAGCAACCCATTTTATGGAGTAGAGAGGATCACCCACACCTGGTTGACAATCCGGGTCATCTAGCCTTAGTGGTGGCACCTCAGGTTGGGGGGGTATAAGTTCACCAAGGTGCTCATGGATGGGGGAAGTAGTATCAACATTCTATATTATGATACCTTCCATCGTATGGGGTTGACAGATAAGAATCTTAAACCGTCAAACACCGTTTTTCATGGTGTGGTGCCCGGTAAGTCTGCATATCCAGTGGGCAAGATAGCCCTAGAGGTGGCTTTTGGAGATGATCATGATTCAAGATCAGAAACATTGACTTTTGAGGTGGTAAAAATCAAAAGTCCATATCACGCTCTGTTTGGGCGACCGGCTTACGCCAAGTTCATGGCAAGGTCGTGTTTTGTTTATCTGCATGTTAAGATGCCAGGAGGACCATCACAGTACATGGGAGCAGGAATATTGCTTTGGAATGTGAGGAAGGTGATGCGGCTTATGCTGAGTCGGTTTGTGCCACGGAAGAGCTGAAGTTTTACAAAGACAAGGTTGATCCGCCAGATATGACTTCTTTGAAAAAGCCAACTACGGAACACGATCCTGCATTGAAGTTTAAATCGGCCATAGATACTAAGATGGTTGATTTTGTTCCTGGCGATTCATCCAAGCAGTTTATCATCAGCACTAACCTGGATCCCAAATAGGAAAGCGCGCTCATCGAGTTCATCCGTGAGAACCGGAACATCTTTGCATGGAAGCCTTTTGACATGCCAGGTGTACCGAGGGAACTCGCTGAGCACACACTTAACATTGATCCTAAGTTTAAACCGGTCAGACAGTTTCTCCGCCGCTTCAACGAAGAAAGGCGCAAGGCTATTGGTGAGGTAGCTCGGTTGTTGGCCGCAGGATTTATTGTGGAGGTCTTTCACTCGGAATGGTTCGCTAATCCGGTGCTGGTTCTCAAGAAAAAGGGCACTTGGCGTATGTGTGTGGATTACACAGACTTGAACAAGGCTTGCCCAGCATATCCCTTTGCCCTCCCTCGTATTGATCAGATTATTGATGCTACGGCGGGTTGTGACCGCTTGTGTTTTTTGGATGCTTATTCTGGTTACCATCAGATCAAAATGGCAGTTAAGGACCAGGAGAAGACAGCTTTTATAACTCCCTTTGGAGCCTTCTGCTATGTCTCCATGCCCTTTGGGCACAAGAGTGCCCAGGAGACTTATCAACGTTGTGTTCAGAATTTTCTCCATAAGCAGATTGGGCGCAATGTTCATGCATATGTGGATGATATTGTGATAAAGTCCAGGAAAGAGGAAACATTGATAAATGACCTGAGAGAAACCTTTGACAACCTCCGGGTTTTCAAGATGATGCTCAATCCGGACAAATGTGTCTTTGGTGTCCCGGTAGGCAAACTCTTGGGCTTTCTGGTGTCAAACATGGGCATTGAGGCTAATCCGAAAAAAATTCCAGCAATTACATCTTTGGCTAAACCGGGGTGTAACAATGACGTTCAACGTTTGGCCGGCCGGATTGCGGCTTTGAGCCGGTTTATCAGTCGTCTCGGGGAGAAAGCTATCCCTTTATATCAGATGCTAAAGAAAACGGATGACTTTGTCTGGAGCGAGGTGGCTGATAAAGCGTTTGAGGATCTGAAGAGGCAGTTAGCTGAACCGCCTGTGCTTGCAGCTCCAATCGATGAAGAGCCCTTACTGCTGTATGTGGCTGCTAATGCCAGAGATGTTAGCATAGCTATTGTTGTGGAGCGCAAGGAGGCTGGAAAGGAATATCCGGTTCAACGGTCGGTTTATTATATCAGTGAGGTGCTTATTGAATCAAAGCAGAGGTATCCACATTGGCAGAAGCTGGTGTATGGAGTATTTATGGAAAGCCGGAAGCTCAAACATTATTTTCAGGGACATCCTATCACAGTGGTTAGTTCAGCCCCTCTGGGAGATATCATTCAAAACAGAGACGCAACTGGCCGAATTGCCAAGTGGGCTATTGAGCTTGGACCTCACGGGCTCAAATACACACCTCACACAGCAATTAAATTCCAAGCACTCGTGGACTTCATCAATGATTGGACAGAGTTGCAGGCACCAGAGGAAAAGCCAGATAACACGTATTGGACTATTCACTTTGATGGATCCAGACAGTTGGAGGGCTCGGGGGCTGGAGTCATACTAACTTCCCCACAAGGTGACAAGTTTTGTTATGTCCTCCGTTTAATGTTCCCTTGTACTAACAATGTAGCTGAGTATGAGGCCTTACTCCACGGTCTTCGGATGGCTAAGGAGATGAACTTAAGCTGGGTTAAGTGCTTTGGTGACTCGGATCTGGTGGCTCAACAGGTGTCTGGCACTTGGGATTCTAAAGACCCACTCATGGCTGCATATCGACGAGAGGTGGACACGGTGGCTGGTCACTTCAAGGGTTATCAAGTTGACCATATAGACCGGCGAAAGAATGAAGCGGCGGACACTTTAAGCCGCCTTGGCTCTCAGTGTAAACCGGTCCCACCAAATGTCTTCCTTGACGTACTACATAACCCGTCAGTGAAGATACCAATAGAGAAGAAGTTGGCTATTCCGGACCTGGAGGCCCAATTGGTGGCAGCTTTGCATGTTATACCGGATTGGACAATCCCGTACCTAGCTTACATGAACCGGGGCGAGTTGCTAGAGGATGAAACTTCGGCCCGTCAGATAATCCGGCGTTCCAAGTCGATGACCATAGTCAATGGGGAGTTACATCGTTACAGTGTCACAGGAGCAATTCAGCCTTGTGTATGTCCTCAAGAGGGTTGTGAGATTTTACGAGAAATCCACGAAGGAGATTGCGGTCATCACGCCGGTTCAAAATCATTGGTGGAAGGCTTTTCCTCATGGTTTCTATTGGTTAACAGCTCATGCTGATGCTGAGGATTTAGTCAAAAGATGTGACGGTTGTCAAAAATTTGCACGTCGTGCTCATATTCCGGCTCAGGAGTTGAGGATGATTCTAATAACTTGGTCGTTTGCGACTTGGCGGCTCGATATGGTTGGACCCTTTAAGCGATCCAAGGACAAAAAAACCCACTTGTTAGTGGCAGTTGACAAGTTCACCAAATGGGTGGAAGCAGAGCCAGTCAGTAAGTGTGATGCGGGCATGGGGTTCAGTTCATCAAAAAGGTGATATTACGGTTTGGCTTTCCACACAGTATTATAACTGATAATGGTACTAATCTGTCAAAGGGAGAGATGGAGGTATTTTGCCAACGTGAGCACATCCGGCTTGATATAGCATCGGTGGCTCACCCCCAATCTAATGGTCAAGCAGAGAGGGCAAATCAAGAAATTTTGAGAGGTATTAAACCCCAGCTCATGGTTCCTTTGAAGCGGACACCGGGTTGTTGGGTAGAGGAGTTGCCTTCTGTGTTATGGAGCATCAACACCACACCTAAAAGATCTACGGGTTACACGCCTTTCTTCATGGTTTATGGAGCGGATGTAGTTCTTCCTAGTGACGTCCGTCACGACTCGCCCCGTATGACAGCTTATATTGAAGCTGATAATGAGACGACACATCAGGACTCACTGGACCTGTTAGATGAAGAGCTGATCTCGCAGCAGCACGTTCGGTGATTTATCAACAAGATCTCTGACGTTATCACAGCCGCCGGGTTAAGACCAGAACCTTTCAAGAGGGCGATCTGGTGCTCCGGCTCATCCAGGATCAGACTGATATGCACAAGTTATCCCCACCTTGGGAAGGGCCTTTTGTGGTTAGCAAGAATCTGCACAACTGGTCATACTACCTCATTGATGTTCGAGAGCACAAAGACTCACGTAAATCGGAGGAGGAGACCAAGCGACCGTGGACTATAGCTCTTCTTCGGCCTTACTATACTTGAGCCACAGGCTCTTCTTATGTACATACATATGACAATGTATATATTATATAATAAATCGGAGCCTCGAATAAAGCAGGGTCTCTGTTCTTTTTTACATCATGAGAGCCTACAAAGAGCTTTTACTAACAAAGCGGAGTTTTGTTAAACCGGCCTCTACAGCTGCACGGATATAAAGAAAGTCACTAGGGGGCTTGGTCATATTTGAACCATAGCTACACCTCTTGATCGGTTTAAAACCAAAAAGGGATATCACTAGGGGGCTTGGTTATTTTCACACCATAGGTACACCTCTTGATAGGCTTTAAGCCAAAAGGAAATTATGTGGAGCCAAAGAGAATCTGTTGCATTAAGCACAGTTCAAACATAGGTAACCTCTGAGCATGGCTCACATATTACCTGGGGGCTCCTTGCTTCTCAAATAACAGTGAGCTTGAAACCTTGTAATAGGCTATCAAGCCAGGCTTGGAAGCTAGGTGTATTCACCTAAAACTCCGGGTTATCCTGCCTCTTTAAGTAAGCCATTCCGTCCAGGTAAACCTGGTATGACCCATCGAACGTTTGACAAGTCAATCCCATGTACCCTGAACTTATCAAAGTTAAACCGATTATTGGTTAAAGATTGAGGTCCATCTTAACAGGCTTTACAAAACGGTTTAACTCAGCGGCCTGGCAGCCCAAGAAAAGCCTCGATTTAGGGCCTGGCAACCCATGAAAAGCCTTGTATATTTTTTCTTTGTGATTTTTTATAAGCGATTTATAAATATATTTTTTCTGATAAACCGGTGTTTCTTTCCAACCCGGCATGCCTCTCAACACTTAGTTGTCAGTACATGATCAGTTTTAAATCGGCGGAATATTCTTCCGGTCTGGTTTTTGATTATATATCACCAATATTATGCAGCTATTATAGCTCCAAATGGTTTCTATATGAACCGGCAAAAGGGCAATGAATTGACAATGCTATGGACTGGTGTTCTTCACCTTTATCATAAAAGCAGTTGGTCAGCTAAATGAGGTATGTCACAGATAGTATTTATCTTATCTGGTTTAAATAAAATCTTGGATATCCATCCAAGTTATGTATGGCTTTTGAGCATCATGACCCGTCTAGTGGTAAACCACTAGGACTCTTTCTAGTTCTTATATGCAGGAATATAAAGGATTATGCATAAATAGATTCCAAAAGTGGAGCAAGTTTTCACAATATCAAGCAACACAAAGCATGCTCGATGGCATGATAGATAAAGGTGTTTCTACTATCCTATTACAAGTAGCTTCAAAACGGCTCCAATTGAATAATTGTTTCAAGTAGTGGCACACAGTAGCTGATAAACCGGCTGCTGGTTTAAGATGCTTCATCGGGACGGCTTGACAATTGAGGGTCATTTGGTGCAATCACCTCTTCTTCATCCCTCCCCAGATGCTGGAAATCAACCGTTGACCAATCGATTCCGGTTAAAGCTTGAAACACGGCTTCTTCATGGATAAGGCTGGAGGGGTTAATGTCAGGAGCGTAAGTATGCTTACGGATTGGAGGCACAAGTTCTTTGACTTCATGGATTTCGGCAGGTTGTCTCTTTCCTTCAGCGTCGTAAACCGGCTGGAAATGAGATAATTCTGTGTCCTCCGCCAGTTTGCTGGCTATTGGCCGCATCTCCTTTGTCAGCCTTCGGAGGTCATCATTGTTGAAGTTTGAACCATCCTCCTTCACACCTGGATATCCTTTAATGATGTCATCCGCTTCAAGATCCGGAATCCATGCCTTGGCCCGGATTAGTGCGGTCAGCGCTCCTGATCTCGCGGCTGCCTTCTTCAGTTCTGTAATCCGGGCTGGTAGCATGGCCAGCTTCTCAAGGGTTTCTTTTATCAGTGATGGCACCGGTTTGTTGTAGGATGCAGTACAAATAGCACGCTGGGATCCAGAGTATAGCTATTCTATTAAGGTGTAAGCCACTTTAAGCTTCATACGCATGTCAGCACCCAGATGAGCAATACGAGTGCCTGTCATGGTTTAATATCATCAAACTGGTAAATGATAAGATCTCATGAATTGGACAAACAGCATAAGGAGGTACTTACCAAACACAACGGACGTCATGGCGTCGATCTGCCACTTCAAGCCGGTCAGTTCGTCTACAACTGGCTTCAGGGCTGCTTCTGCGTCTTCGACTTTCTTGGTTAAACTAGCCTTTTCGGTTTCTCAGTCAGCATGCTCCTTGTTAAAAGTCTCTTTTAACTTCTCCATAGCTGCCAGGGCATTGGTCAGCTCCTCCTTAGCTTTCGAAGCCTCTCCTTGTTGGGACTTCATGTTCTCTTGAAGATCAGCGATTCGAGCATCCCTATTACTTAGCTCGGCCTGCAAAGGCGAAGATATGTCAACAACAGGATATGTATTTTCTAAGTACTAAGCGTATAACAAGTTATGCACTTCGTACTTGGGGGATAATGCCTATTTTCTCTATTATCAACAAGTCTTTCACAAGTCTCAAGTACAATGCAAGCATTATCCTTAACACTTGGGGGCTAATGTACATCTGTTTGAAACTAATGCATGGATTGAGGACCCGGGTTACCTCGCAAAGCTAAACCGGCCCTTGGAGGCTACACCGAGGAAAGCTACATAACTACACTGATAAAGTATCGGTTTTGTTTTTACTGAGGACTTGACATATTGAGGATCGGCATGTAAGGATTAAGGTATTACAAAGTCCCGGTTTAAGATTAACATCATAAAATGGCCCTTGGGGGCTACTTGGGTTGATGTTTAGACTTTGGAATCAAGAAATGAAAGGAGATGAAAATACCTCATAGAGTTCCTTCATCAAGTTCACCAAATCGGCTTCATAATCACGGTTTGAGTGCAGACGGTTTAAAAAACCAGAGTGGAGTTCTCCAGCGCTGAGATGAGCATAACTTGACAAATCAGTGCTCCATTTACCCTTCTCCATGGCAGCACGCTCTTCTCTGGCACTATGTTTGGCCAAGATTACAGGATGGCCAGTAGAGTTGTGGCCCATGCCAGTAATGATAACATCATCTCCTTGGCCTCCGGTGGTTTTTACGGGTGATGGTGGAGTGCCACTAACTCTCACCGGACTAGCCCGGATTGGAGCTGCCGGTTCAGTATCAGGAACAACAGTGTCAGCTTCTGTTTGTTCATCGATATTCTGATCTTGAGGGGTGGCTCATCAAAGGTAGCTTCAGGATGGGGACCCTCCGGTTCACCATTTTGCTCCGGTTCACCTGTTTGCCCCTGTTCAAGAACCACCTGGTCTTCAGACGGATTGTTCACCCGAGCTTTTTTGCTGGGTCTGGCTTTGGCTCTGCAAACAAAAATAAAAGAGGTGAAAATTAAGCATACTATTCAAGATATGCAAACATTGGAAGAAAGGGTTTGAGTACTTACCCAGCTACAGTTTTAAGAGGATGGAGTTGGGTCGCTGTTGACTCACCAGAGGATGAGGGAGGTGTCACCTGATAATTTGAATCGGACGGATTAAGAGGTTGTCGGAAATAACCTGCCTTGGGATAAGAATTATCAAAAGTGGGGGAGACCTCAGATCGGCGCTTCCGAACCGGGGTGTCAGGTAAACCGGCCAAAGTGACCTGTTGGCCGTTGTGCTGGGTTTTCTGGCGAGCCTCGTGCTGCTGTGTCTTCAAAATAAATGTTGGATCCAAGTAAGCAAGAGGATGAGAAAAGCTTACTTTCCGAACTGCTTGATGGGTTTTTTGTGTTGTCATAGAGTCTGAACCGGAGGAAAGGGTAATTACCTCTACATCATCAGCCTGGCTGCCTTCCACGTCCTCCTGATAAAGATCATTGTTAATGAGGTGCATGAAAAGGGAGCCAAGTGAGTCAAGTTCTACCTCAACTTCCGGTTCATCTGCATCTTCATCAAGTTCCATGTTGATCCAATCAGTTGTTTTCCGCTTTGAGGTTCTCTTGACGGCTTTTGTTTTGGGGCGGGATGGCTTCGCCGCTTTATCTACGGGTTTCCTCTTCCAGAATGGATCATCACCCTGTTTATAAACAAATAGAAGAATTTTTACGGGTTGAACAATTTAAAAAGATGTCGAAGATAAAAAGGAAGGATAGTACTTACAGCAGGCAGTTTGTTTTGTGTGTAGAAGGGGTTCAAGCCGGTTCGGCGATAGACAGATTCCGATTCATTCAAAAATTTCTTAACACCTTCAGTGATCTCTTCGTCGGTTAACTGAATGTTGATGTGGCGTTGGGGGTCTTCTACTTCACCGGTGTACTCACACATTAAACTGGAGCGGCGCCTTAATGGCAAGATGCTCCAAGATATCCAACAACGCACAAAGTCGACGCCCGATAAACTGTTGGCCGTAAAGGCTCGGAGATTGGTGAGTTGAGGGGCATATGCGGCCCATTCCGCAGAACTCAAACGTTGCGGCAATGGATGAGTGTTGGAAAGCCGGTGGTCACGATAGCCTGGCAGAGGGTTCTCATCTTCAGGAGAGTTATCCTTACAGTAGAACCAAGTCTGGTTCCAGTCCTTAGGATGACTGTGCAGCTTGGCATGAGGGAATTCAACTTCTTTCCGCTTTTGAATAGAGACGCCACCAAGTTCAGTGTTGGGACCGTTTACAAATTCTGTGCGCCGGTTCAGATGAAAAAAATCCAGGAAAAACTCAGCAGTTGGTTCTTCTTGTAATTACACTTCACAGAAGACTTGTAAGTTGCATAAATTGGACACCGAGTTGGGTCCAATATCTTGAGGATGGAGTTGGAAACTGGCAAGAACATCTCAGAAAAACTTTGACCCGGGCGGATTGAAACCACGACCTATGTGGTCGACAAATATCACTACCTCACCCTGCCTCGGGGTAGGAGGATTCTCTGTTCCTGGAACTCGCCACTGAATCTTAGTTTTTTTAGGCAAGGTGCCAATATTGACCATTCCGTTCAACTGTTCTTCGGTAACCCGGGAAGGAACCTAGTTGCAAGCATAAAACTATTTGGCCATTGCGAACGAAAAGCTGAAAAGGAAAAACCAGTTTACAAATCATTCATGGTGGTACGCAAGGTGCGACGGAATAAAGATACACAACTATGTAAAATTGCGTAAACCGGAGGCTGATACAATAATGAATAACAAGGTCATATCAGAGCAAAGGTATACACATGTTGTTAAACCGGATTATAACAACGGATGTAAAAGGGTTTGCCGGTTTACCAGGGGACTAATGGTATGTGATAGGTTGTTTTTACAAAGGTAAACCTCCTATGTGGTAACGAGGATACAAATCCAAGATAAAAATGACTAAGTAAGGTGAAACAGGTTCCACAAGGGGACATGGAAATTTTGGATCTACTAAAAGACAGGAAAGCAAAAATATTTTGACCTAAAAGGGTTGGACCCAAAGCAGTTCGTAATGGTTCAGATCAGTTTTTTGCGTACAAAAGGTTTGTTGTGGTAGCGGAAAGTAAGCCCTTACGAGCAATATATCAAGCTTGAAGTTTTTATCCATAGATAAGGAGGAACAGAGCCGCACTCGAGCCCTGATGAACTTTGATGAACTGTGAAGAATGAGGGAACCCTAAACAGATCTACAAAGGGGGAAAGGGAAAGACTTACAGAGGATGAATCAACGAAGGAGCGCCGCAGCTTTCTGGTGCAACCAAGTTGATGCAGCGGCCGGCGGAGAGACAGAGGCAAAGCTCGGTGGCGGCGGCGGCGCTCAGGGACAGAGATGTCGCAAGGAGGAAGAAGAGGTGAAGGAGACGGAGGGGAAAAGGAGAAGGGCCCGTGGTCCTATTTATAAGGTGAACCGATAAGCGATAGGTGCGTAAATCGAGGAGCTGGAAATGGATAGTTAATAAGGATGTCACCTCGAGGGTTTAACATTCATTAATGAAGGGTATCTTCGGCTTCAACGGGCAGATGATGTCATAATGATTTACTGCGGATTTAAAGGATGACGCCACGGCGATTTACCAGATTTATACGAAGGTGCCAGGCAAGAATTTTTCTAAGTATTGAAGATTGACATGAACAAGTTCAAATCAATCTGGGGCCTAATGTTGGGGATATGGTTACTGGAGGTAACCCAGTTAGGAGTGGTCGGGTTAGCTCCATGAAGATAGAAGCCCATGAAGATATGAAGATGGTGGTACTTTACGAAGGCCCAAGGCCCAATGGCGGGTTAAAGCCTGTAGATGTGAACTGACCTTATCATATAAACTTGTATTGTAAGTTAGAGGAATAGAGACCGAGCCGGACACCTCTATGACCCGGCCTCGGGACTCTGTAAACCGGCGGGCGTCAACCTATGTATATAAAGGGACGACCCGGCGGCGGTTTGAGGGGAACAGACAATAACTCGGGAGCCAGGAAAAGCGGATTCGCTCCTTGGTCATCGAAACCCTAGCAATACCAATCACAACTAGACGTAGGCTTTTACCTTCATCGAAGGGGCCGAACTAGTATAAAACCCCTCGTGTCCCCTTGTCCGGTTTAACCCCTTTGAGCTAACCCATAGCGATGGCTCCACGACTAAGTCCTTCCACGAGGACATCTGCCGTGACAAACCCACGACACGTGGTGCATTAACTCCCACCTCGTTTCTTGTTTCTTGACATATCAACCAATAAGAGATGTGGGGCATGCATGTTTTCAGTGACTCAAGACTACCAAACATGACATGCAATGGTTATTTCATTGCATGCAATGCTATTAATTAGCAAATAAACATTAAGTTATCTCATTTTCCCCTCATTCTTGGTCACGGTGTACAACTTAAGATGACTTATTCACCTAGACGGAGGGAGTACATTCATGGTGGTCTAGAAAAAGTAAACAAAATCGATACTCAAAAACTAATTCTTAAAGATCATTTCTTGCAAAGCACAATAAGTGTTATTTCTTCACAAGTTTTGGATGCAGGTTGAACACTTGAACGCTTTTGTTTGCAAAAGATACTTTTTTATCTATTTCACCTAGATGTTTGTGAGCTCTAGAGAAGAAATAATAACCGAAGAAACCTATCGATACTCGTTACACATGAGATGACCCCCCACATACTTTGTCAAAATAAACAACTCGCCGATCAATGCATTTCACTGTTCCGTGCAACGCACGGGCACCTTACTATATATTAATACGACCATAAATTTAACTAACATTATATTGTACGATATGCTCATGCATGTCACCAAAAATTATATCATTGGAAACTATGTTCAAATACGAATCCAACGATATAGTTTTTGTTGACATGCACTAACATTTTTTCAGTTAAATCTTCAGTCAAATTCAATGGGGGACTAATAAACCACGACTGAGGTAGTACTAGTGTAGAGGGCGGCGCTACACGGGAGTATCACCCCACTCGTGGCACGACAGTGAAGCCATCATATCACAAAACCCCACCACTCCCAGTAATAAGTGGCCTGGTAAAATAAACGGACAAGCAACCATGACATCCCCCCGTCTTATTTGCATTTCATCTCTCCGCATTTACTTTGTCCAGTTCATCTCGTACACTCGATCGTTAGCTACTACACCTAGTATCTGATACGTCTCCAACGTATCTATAATTTTTTATTGTTCCATGCTATATTATATTCTGTTTTGGACATTATTGGGCTTTATTATACACTTCTATATTATTTTTGGGACTAACCTATTAACCGGAGGCCCAGCCCAGAATTGCTGTTTTTGCCTATTTTAGGGTTTCGCTGAAAAAGAATATCAAACGGAGTCCAAACGGAATGAAACCTTCGGGAACGTGATTTTCGGAACGAACATGATCCACAGGACTAGGACCCTACGTCAAGACATCAACCAGGAGGCCACGAGGTAGGGGCGCGCCTACCCCCTGGGCGTGCCCTCCACCCTCGTGGGCCCCCTATTGCTCCACCGACGTACTCCTTCCTCTTATATATACCTATGTACCCCCAAACTACCAGATACGGAGCCAAAACCCTAATTCCACCGCCGTAACTTTCTGTATCCATGAGATCCCATCTTGGGGCCTGTTCCGGAGCTCCGCCGGAGGGGACATCGATCACGGAGGGCTTCTACACCAACACCATAACCCTTACGATGAAGTGTGAGTAGTTTACCTCAGACCTACGTGTCCATAGTTATTAGCTAGATGGCTTCTTCTCTCTTTTTGGATCTCAATACAAAGTTCTCCCCCTCTCTTGTGGAGATCTATTTGATGTAATCTTCTTTTGCGGTGTGTTTGTTGAGACCGATGAATTGTGGGTTTATGATCAAGTTTATCTATGAACAATATTTCAATCTTCTCTGAATTCTTTTATGTATGATTGGTTATCTTTGCAAGTCTCTTTGAATTATCTGTTTGGTTTGGCCTACTAGATTGATCTTTCTTGCAATGGGGGAAGTGCTTAGCTTTGGGTTCAATCTTGTGGTGTCCTTTCCCAGTGACAGTAGGGGCAGCAAGGCACATATTGTATTGTTGCCATCGAGGATAACAAGATGGGGTTTATTTCATATAGCATGAGTTTATCCCTCTACATCATGTCATCTTGCTTAAAGCGTTACTCTGTTCTCTTGAACTTAATACTCTAGATGCATGCTGGATATCAGTCGATGTGTGGAGTAATAGTAGTAGATGCAGGCTGGAGCCAGTCTACTTGTTTCGGACGTGATGCCTATATACATGATCATACCTAGATATTCTCATAACTATGCTCAATTCTGTCAATTGCTCAACAGTAATTTGTTTACCCGTCGTGAATACTTATGCTCTCGAGAGAAGCCACTAGTGAAACCTATGGCCCCCAAGTCTATCTTCCATCATATTAATCTGCCAATACTTAGTTATTTCCTTTGTCTTTTATTTTACTTTGCATATTTAGCACAAAAATACCAAAAATATTATCTTATCATATCTATCAGATCTCACTCTCGTAAGTGACCGTGTAGGGATTGACAACCCCTTATCACGTTGGTTGCGAGGATTTATTTGTTTGTGTAGGTACGAGGGACTCGTGCGTGGCCTCCTACTGGATTGATACCTTGGTCCTCAAAAACTAAGGGAAATACTTACGCTACTTTGTTGCATCACCCTTTCCTCTTCAAGGGAAAACCAACGCAAGTGCTCAAGAGGTAGCGGTATCCCTAACTACTACTCCTAGTATCCCTAGCTACTACTCATAGGGCCAGTTCTTTTGGCGGCTTAAAAAATAAGCCGTCTCTTCCCCAGCTTTTTCCATAAGACTAGTCATGGTGGAGAGTAATACAAGGCGCCTCACTCATTTATTTGGGCTTCTAAACTACTACCTTTGTCCTAGTTTATTAGTCATCATTGTAATTTGTGCTAAATTTTGACCAAAGATTTAACTGATAAATTGTTAGTGCATGTCTACAAAAGTTATATAATTTTGGGTGACATGCATAAACATTTCATTTGTTAAATTTATGGTCAAAATTTGACACAGATTACAATGGGGACCAATAAACCAAGACGGAGGTAGTAGTTATGGGATTACTAATCTAGAAGCCTAAAAGAATTGGTCCCTGATACTCCTAGTAATAGTACTCAAGTTGGAATTCCAATTGCACGGCACAACAAAATTGATACAAGGTGTAGGAAGAGGTTTGGGAATTTGCATGCCTTCCCGACAGGTGAGATACTCCGTACAGAGTACGATAGAGAAATAACCACAGAGAAGGAAGCTAAAAGTAAACAAACAAACGAGAATTTTTGCATTTCTTTTGCATTGAATTGTTTCACAAGTTTGACTAGTGTTGTTTTTCTACTTTTACAAAAACTGCATCGTAATGTTAAAATGTGCATTTGCACGTACATAAGTAATAGTAGTAGCATAGCTTGCAAGCATATATAGAGAGATACGTGTAGTGCGAGATATATATATATATATATAGTAAAGTTTGTGCTATATGCACGTACTTACAAAATGCGTACGGATACACAATGTTTCCAAACTTTTCCTTTTACATACTTAATTAAGGATGCTAATAATTCCCAAACGTTCGGGATTTATCATTTGTGTCCCAAAACTAATGAGATTGCCTTACGAAACTAAATTATTCCTAATAAATGCCACGGCGCTCGCAGGAGCGCTTGCGACGCGCCACGAGTGTCCTGGTGCACGGCCGTTTCCCAGCGCGCCGACACAATGCCTCTTCCTCAGCCTCGCAACTCGCGAGCTGCTGATTGGCGGCTTGCCGGTGGGCGAGCGCGATCTAATCGGTGTGGTGATCTGCCGCCAACAGGTACTCCTCCTTGATGGAAACGTGCACCTGGTCCACGTACCGCCAAGCATAGATGAGGCGCTTGGGCCCGACTGCACTCAGAGCTTTGGCATGTGCGTCCTCTGCCACCCTCATGGCCCTCGCACGAGCCTACTGCCACAGAGCCAATTGCCTCACTCTCTCGGACGCGACATAGGCCTGCCAGGCAGCATGCCTCGCGGCGCGCTTCTCTTCCTTGGCCTTCTTCTCCGCCTCTATTTTGGCGCGCTCTGCCGGAGGCAAAGCCTCCCACAAGGCGACATCCATTTCTTTCCAAAGCTCCTCAAGGTTGGGGGGCTCGGCGGGCGGCGCAACGTTCTCCTCGTAGCGGGGAGTCGATGCGTCCTCCGATGCGCGTGCTGGCGAGACTGGGAACGCCAACACATCCTCCTCGACTAGTGGCGGCGAGGAACAGAACGGTGACGCGTGACCGTCCACGTGGTGTAGCGAGGGGCGCCTATGGCTTGGGAGGGGCGATGCCATGGTGGTCGACGTGAGAAGGAGGGGGAGGAGATAGCGATGAACATGAGCGTTCTTCTGAATGTCGTGGGAGGTGCAGTATTTATAGCGAGCAATGGCACACCTACGTCAGATATGGACTAAGCTTCAGTGACTTAGCTGCAAGTGTAGTTGCGTCACTGACATGTGGGCCAGATGCCTGTTGGGCCCACATGTCAGTGACCCAATGCACCTGCAGTTAAGTAACTGAAGTAGTGCCCCGTAAGATATGTTGCGTGATTAAAGTAACAACTACATGGGCATATTTGTTGGAGTAAATTGTGGGGGATGGAAGGGGTGGAAATATTGCTGTTTACAACGTATTGGACGAGCGTGGGGGAGGAGAGTCATGCATGCAGATTTTTTCCACAAGGGGTGAAGTGGTGGGACTGCCGGAGGGAGGAGAGTCAAGCAGGCAGATTGTTTTCGCACATGGAGAGGAAAAGATTTGGATATGAACGGGCTTCCGGCAGGTATGGGGAACGATGCATAATAAGTCCTCTTGCATGTCGGGCTAGGTATAGTCTCAAGTCATTAGAAACATACACGTCCCACACATGTTCAGATTTCAAGGTGCAGTAAATTATTGCATGTGATGATTAAGGCTGACCATAGTGGTGGTATAATGTGGTCTATTAGCTGGTATCATGCACACGGGAATAGCAAACATGCTGATGTGGAAAATAATTAAAGAAGAGAGGAGGGTTAGAGTAACATAGATAGATACCGTATCATGTTAAAATACTATGCTACTTTGTGTCATGCATGGCACTATAAAGGTAGTCCCGTATCATACACTAGTGCCATGCACATGATACTAGTATATGATACTTTCCACTATGAATAGCCTAGAGATAATATTAACTTATCTATACTCTCTACTATTATGAAAAGCAGAGTTGGTGATTATGGTGTGCCTACCATCCTGCAATATAGGCCGTCTGATCTATATCTAATGGATAGGAAGAAAACTATGACAATTTACCCGCACTCCTCTCCATATTTGCAGATAAGGCCATCCCTCGTTCATCCTTTTCTCCCACAAGATAAACAACCCATACAAATGCATCTTGATGTTCCGTGCAACGCATGGGCATCTTGCTAGTGCATGTAAAAATCTTTGACTAGTGTTCATGCATGCATGCAATGCGATAATGCATTGGTAAACACATTTTTTGTGAAGAACGAGAGCATTAATTGAGTACTTTTGCAGACTACAAAAACTATTCCACCACCTCTATCTTGGTAAGAGTAGGTGAAATTTTTGAATCGAGCCCTTTAAACTAGAAGGGAGGTAGTAGTACTCTAATAGCTAACCTTGCTGTGATGACTATTTAGGACAAGGCACGCACCTGGACGGAGTAACTAGTCTTCATCGTGCATATAAGTTTTGTCTAAAGTCAATGTACCTTTACTTTGACCAAACTTATAGAAAAATGTATCAACATTCACAATGTCAAATCAATATTTTTATACTCATTATGAAATGTAGTTTCATAAAATATATATTTGGTATTGTAGATATTGATATTTTTAGTATAAATTTGGTCAAAAACTTTGCAAACTTTGACTTGACACAAATCTTACGCGGAGTAAAAAGGACCAGAGGAAGTATCATGCATGCGGAGTAGGAAAAAAAATGCTCATTTATAGCCGTCCGAAGTCTCAAAGGGCGCGACCGCGCGAGGGAGGCGAAGGTCGTGGGAGGCGTGATGGTTGACAGAATTAAGTGAAGTTACATCCAGTCCCCACGCGCCAGCATGGCGTGCGAACACACAGAAGCTATACCGTCAGGCCTACGATATGAGTCTAGTAGACATGACATCTAGTGGGTCCCGCATAGTACTCGAGAACTCTTTGGGGCCATGCAATCGTTTATCCACCGGGCAAGCCAACCACCCCACGCCGTTCACATGCCCTACTTGTCCCCGTCTTCTACCTTACAACAGTTCGTTCCCAGTCGTCCCGTCCTTTCACATTACACCAGTTCAACTTCTCCTAACCCGCCTCCAAAATCCATGGCCTCCCAAATCTCCATGATCACCGCTGAGTACCAGGTTAGAACCATCACCGACGATGAGTTCATCGTCATCTACACCTATAGATCCACGACGGTGGAAGCATGCCTTGCTCGCTTCCTACGCATGTTCCAAAGTTCAAAGGATGAGTGGGTCGTTGGGCTAGATGTTGAGTACACCACAGTCCTGAAAAGCGAGAAGCTTCTGTAGGAGGCAAAGAATAAGAAGCCCGCCATGATCCAGGTTTGCGTACATAATGTGTGCTTGGTCTACCACATATGCCATACCGACGTTAGGTGCCAGGATTTTGAGTTCTTCCTCAAGGACAAAAGACTGAAATTCATTACTGTAGACTTTACGAACGACAGGATAGTCCTGGGTCAGATAGGCCTCGTTGTAGGCTAGCCCTACGATCTCTAGAAGGCAAGCCTGGTGTCCTCCTCTCAGCCTTCAATGCTGACCCTGGCGGCAGCCATGATTGATCCTTCGTACACTCAACTGAAGAAACCTCACCAGGAGTTTCAACGTGCATGGGAGTCGAAGACAATAGATGAAGATCACATCATGTATGCAGCAACGGATGCCTACCTTTGTTTAAATATCTACAAGGGTTGGATGAAGAAGCAGAGCCCAGTGTTCGGTTCAACCAAAGAAGTGTCGACGAACAGGAAGAGGAAGAGGGACGAGGACGAAGTCGACGATGTGGACTCGGACTCCGAGTAAGGTGGCGGTGCCATCGCTCATGCTGGTTCTACTGCAGTGTCAAGCGGACTAGTTGCTTAGTTTTATTTCAGGGGTGTGTTGTGTTGAGCCCCCAGCAGAACTACGTTTATGTTCTTTCTCATTATTTGAACTCTTTAGTACGTACAGTAGTACTAGTAATTCTTACTACTTTTCTTCTTGTAGTTGGTACTACTCCTCTTATCTTCATGTTCCTACTGTACTTAATATGTACTAGTATTATAATTTGGGTCAGTCGATTTGTGAAAGAAGTTTGACAGAGCGAAGGAAGAAGACGGCAGAGAAGCTACCCCAGTATCTATATTAGGGTGGCAGGTGCCCATGATCTATCTTATGAGTCTTGGGTGTGGAATGCAGTTTGCCGGAAAAAATGGATCGTTCCCGGGGTTAAATGGATGGCGATGGTGGGGGGAGCATGGTGGTGTCAGGCGGTTCAAGGGAGGGCGGGGCGGCAGCGGTTAGGCGTGTGGCGGGCTGGTGGCTCGATGCCTGAGAGAGAAGATGAATAGTGCATCAATTACGGAGGTTGAAGAAGCCCTTCTGGTCGTACATGTTGCATCCAACGGCTCACAAGAGTCGACTGGCCCAAATTGTTCCTTCAGATTGCAGGATCCACGTGGCATTCAAGGTCTGGAAGGTAGATTTCACGTCCGCACCCGGTTTGCGGGCTCGGCGCGGGCGCGACCGGCTTCCGCCGCGATAGCCACCATAAGCGCCTCCTCTGCGCGGGCGGATTCGACAATGACACGCTAGCTCCTGCTTGCCGGTGTGCTGGAGCACGCGCTCGTCCTCCTCTTCATACATTGCGGGCATAGACGCGACTCCCCCAGCTGCTTGCGTGCTTGGCAGCGCGGCGACATCACGAGGAGGGACTGCAGACGATGTGAGCGGGCGAGCCTTCGATAGCACGGGGATGGCGAGGACACGGCGGTGATGGACGAAGATGGTCGGCCGGAGCAGGTGAGCGTCGGCATGCGCAACCACGGAGCTGGCATATTGATGAGCGCGCGTATGGGAGCTTAGTTTAGTTTTATATAGGGTTGGTCAAACTTAAAAGAACACCATACTAGTACACGTAACTTTAGACTGAGGCAGCGCTTATTCTACCATACTAGTTAGCACAGTATCGATGCGAAATCCTATGCAAGCGCGTGCACCGCGGCCGCGCAGTCGAACGAATGGTGCGTCACCATGTCGCGCCTGAAGGACATCCACCGAACCTTTTTGTGTGTGTGAAAACAATCCCCGAATATTACTCTTCTTTTTTTCCTGGAAAAGTTATTTGCGCTACAATATTTCCATATATTTGAATTTAGCTTCAGTTCGTGCTTATTTGGATTTGGACGTTTTAGGTGCGCCCTAGTTTTTTTAATACTGATTCTGTGTGTGTGACTGAGAGAGAACGTGTGTATGTGTTCATATGTGTGTTGTGGCGGAAGGGCAATATGGAACGGTGTGCGTGTGATAGAGACATAGAGAGGTGTGAATGTGCAAATGATCATGCATGAGTGAGACATAGAGAGATGCCGATATGTTGTGTATACATGAGAGAATGGTCTTCTATTTGTACTTGTGTGTGTGCAAGAGAGAGACAGAGAGGATCATCTGTAACACAACAACCATCTCTCTCGATTCATCCATCCCTCGCACGATCGAATGTAACACATGCATCAACACACACATTTTGACACCCTCACCCGGCCACTGCCCACCTCAAGACCCGCACATCGCTCTCAATCTTGCATGCACAATCTCTGTGTGAAAACCCTATTTAGCATGTAGCTTTCCGTCACATACACACACATTCTCTCCATAGGTTTGATTTCTCTCAATATCTGACACACACACACACACTGCACACACACACTGGAGTCAACAGCTGATTGAGCTGGCATGTACATGATTGATGGTCTTTCAATAAGTAGCGGCAATACAACACCATATTTTCTAGCCAGTTCCACTTTCCCGATTTATATATGCTGGTTATGGTGTACCCCTTTTATGTACACTACGACCTGCCTAGTTGTTGTGTGCTCTTGTCATCATGGTTTGGCAATAAACTCTCTATATAGTATATATTATGAACCTATCATCTGCCAACTATCCTTACTTCTGGAGCCTATTTTTTGTGTACTTGTGCCAGATTATATTAATGCACGCACCATATTACAGCACACATGGGCTCTCTCATCAGAATCCGGTGATAGCACACAAGGGTTTACAAGGAGCCCCTATATTAGAATATCCCCTGCATTACAAAGATAATCTCACTACTATTTATGTTTTCATGCTTCTTAGATATTATACGTAATCACAGTGAATATTGGAATCCGCGCATCAGAATAATATTGTGGAACACTGCAACGACTTACAAAATTGGCACCAAGGCAATGAGTGCCATTCTGGATGCAATGAAACTCATATGCTCCCCACCTGCAGATTCTTATTTAGAATATGATCCTAATGACTATTCTAACCTCGAGGAGTCGAAGGCAGATAGCATGTCCTATTCACCCATACGGGTGCCTATTCTAATTTGGCAAGGTTTTATTGATTGCGCGTATCTGGGATAAGGTGTCTTGCATTTCTTCTACTTTGTTGCATCGCCATCTTCTGAGTTTACTCATCATATATGTCAAGATGCCATGCCCATCCATTATCAATACATATTCCATCAGTCATCATACCATGTTTTTCCACTAAAATGTTGTTCTTGTGCATCAGACATCAAAAAGGAAGAGGGAGATTGCCGAACCTGAAGGAGCATCAGCAAAGTCCTTGAAAAACGTGGTGCTGCCAGAGAAATCAAACAACACCCCACTTATATTGGCCCTACAACTAGTGACACAAAACGTAGGACCGACTCCAGCAGACTATACCCATATTTCACTAGCCATAACACTAGCCCCACCACACATGACCCATACTCCAGCAAAAGGTATGCCGATTTTAGGTGCCATAGCACCAGCCGTACCGCAAAAAAATCCCACTCCAGCAAAAAGTACAGCAAGTCCACCGAACAAAGACCTATCCCAACTGCAGAGTCGGCTAATTCCTGCAAATTGGAACCCCATTCTAGTTATTCCCAGTTTAAAGACAATGCTTTCAATGTTGTTAGGGACTACGTGCATATAGTCCCATCATGGGAAGATTGTAGTGAAGACAAACACCATTTTCACATCTTCCTATCCCACTTACGTGTAAGTGCTATTATTCATGGTGATTATTTTCCTGTTTTCTGCTGATTGAACACATCAATGATTTACATTACATTGTTGTAAGTAGGCGATGGTCAACCTGGATAGTCATGACAAGCAAAGCTTACTTGCGCTTTTCAAGGAAGCATTGCAGAAGTATCGGTGTTACCGAAGGAAATCACACTTTGATGGCAAGTCTACAAACGAATTTCCGGTGAAGTCTCATGTGCTAAATTTAGAAGACATTGAATGGAAAACCCTTGTTATGCACTGGTCTCATTCCCAGGATGAGGTACTGTATATGATATCACATGACAATTTGAACTTCTACTTTTCCGCATGTCCCTTACGTATCCCTTTTGCAGGAAATCTGCTCGAAGAAGAATTCCGGTTTGAAAAGGATGACATGATATCACAAATATGTTGTCCGCTGCTTTGCTCTTGTTAGTACCTGATGTCCTGTATCACTGTACTTGCATTCATACCTGGTTCATTATGTGACAGCAGTATGCATGATAGCTTGCTTATCAATTGTTCGCTTCAAATTATCTGATATGTATGAATGGTTACATTAGTGTAGAATATATCCAATGCCAATGAAAAAATGTATCTCTGCATTGTTCTTGTAAGTACTTGTTGTCCTTTATCAGTGTACTTTTACTGACGACTAGTTGTTCATGTACCATCACTCTGCAGCTTATTTTCCTTTGCCCTCCATTTTCTACACATCAGATCTATATTTACTCTTACCATAAGGTTGGATAACACCGATGGTACTGAAGAAGTTTAGCTCTGCATTGCTCTTGGTTGTACCTTTGGCATGTATCCCTATACTTACATCTATAGCTACTTGGTTATGAATCATCACTCTTCATCTTTTCTTAAATATTCTCCATTTTTCTTATATTATCACATCTATATTTAATCTTAATAAAATGTAGGGTAAAGGCAATGCTTATGAAGAAGATTATGTGGTAAACTTCTTGAATCCCCCCCATGTCGGTGTCAAAACCAGCGGATCTCGGGTAGGGGGTCCCGAACTGTGCGTCTAAGGCGGATGGTAACAGGAGGCAGGGGACACAATGTTTACCCAGGTTCGAGCCCTCACGATGGAGGTAATACCCTACGTCCTGCTTGATTGATCTTGATGATATGAGTATTACAAGAGTTGATCTACCACGAGATCGTAGAGGCTAAACCCTAGAAGCTAGCCTATGATTCTGATTGTTGTTGTCCTACGGACTAAACCCTCTGATTTATATAGACACCGGAGGTGGCTAGGGTTACACAGAGTCGGTTACAAGGGAGGAGATCTACATATCCGAATTGCCAAGATTTCCTTCCACTCAATGGAGAGTCCCACCTAGACACGGGACGAAGTCTTCAATCTTGTATCTTCATAGTCCAACAGTCCGGCCAAAGTATATAGTCCGACTGTCCGAGGACCCCCTAATCCAGGACTCCCTCACCCCCCCCCCACAATCAGCATGGACAAGGGCTTTATAGAGCCGGTCTTCACCACTAATGTAACTTTGTCCTTCTCAAGCCTTCAAACTTTGGTGTGTATATTTGGTTAGGCATGACTGCAACACCTGTTTATTTTTGGTGTTTGCATCAAATTGCATGTTTAAAGTTTATTATGTAGTTCATAAACAAAACTTTGTCCTTCTCAATTTAAGTATTCAGTTGTACAACCAAGTTCCTTCTTCATATATACCATGTAAATTAAACCATACAGAGCAAGTGATCTTCTTTTGCACTGCATGTATGCTTCTGTTCTTGATCCGTAATGCAGTGGTGTGGTGAACCTACCCACTACAGCATAATGTCATATTCTGCAATGTCTTATTTATGAACAATGTCATATCATTCTACTATTATTTAAGCCGTCTCTTTATTTGCCATTCTGAAATGGGATAAATTTACGACACACTATCCATTGATACTTATGCGTTCTTGATCTGTAATCCAGTGGTGTTGCGAAGCTGCTAACTCCTTCACAATGTCATTTACTGCCATGTCTTAACCTGAACAATACCATATTGTGTTAATGCTATTTTAAATTGTGTCACTTTATTCGCCAATAAGAAATGTGATGAATTGTCAACACTGATACTTATATGTGCAAAACCTGTCAGCTGGTGTTTGTTTCTGTTTCAGAGTGAGGAGGATATAAGCGTCAAACAAGCACAGTCTCATCAGCTTGCTCAGTTGCTAACGCTGCAGCTCCCGAGCAGGGCTAACCTTTCTTGAACTCTATTGAAGTGTTGTCGGTTTTGTATATTATTTTGTCGATGTGTTTATTTGCACTTGTGGTGATCTTTGATGCCCAGTGGATGTAATCTGTTGTCTACTTGTGCTTTATTATCATAGTGGCGAACTTTGATGCCCAGTGGATGTAATATGCTGTAATTTCTTTATTGTATAGTCTAGGTTTTTTCTTATTCACGATGCTACAGTTATTTTACTGTACATATATAATATCTTCGCTCCAAGAAAAGTAAACCGGCCAAACATAAAATTATAGTACATAATCGGGACATCATGCAAATCACTATGTATGGGCCGCATCATGGGCCCAGTCATCTAGGTCCGTTAACAGGCCTAAATGTAAACTGGCTCACTAGTAGTATCGGGCCTTTAATAGGCCGAGTAAACCACCGGTCCTATTTTCGCAAGAAAATTCAATGGGCTTTTAGTAGGCTGAAAAGTAGGTTGGGCCTGAAATGCGTCGAACAGCTCATGGGCCGACAGCAGGCCGAAATAGACCCCGGGCCATGATTGTGCCAATCACATTACGGGTTGTTAACACGCCAAAATTGTCTCGGTCCTTGTTTGGCCCAATCAGATTATCGGTTGTCAGCAGGCCGAATGCAAAGCGGGCCATAGTTAGGCCCAACTATATGATGAGCCTTTAAGAGGCTGAAACTAATATCAGGCTGTATTACTAAATGGGCCTTTAGCAAACAGAAATCCTAACCGGGCCTCAAGTGAGCCCAAAAGCATAGCGTCCAATTAACGAGCCGAATCTGATATGGGCCATAATCTAGCCCAAAGGCTCTTAAAGGATTGGATGTGATATGGCCCGTAATATGGCCCAGAACATGGTAGGCTATTAATGGGGCGGATCTCATATTGGCCCTTATTAGGCCCAGAACGTCGCAGGTTGTTAATGGACCAAATCAAATATGGGCCGGCATTTGGCCCAAAACATGGTAGCCTGTTAACGGGCCGGCCCACTAGTGTCTTCAAAATCTTGTGGGCCTTTAGCTGGGCTGGCCCATTATGGTTTGCAAAGTCTTGTGGGCCTTTAGCTGGGCCGACCCATTATGGTCTGCAAAATCTTGTGGGCCTTTAGCTGGACTAGCCCATTATGGTTGCAAAATCTTGTGGGCCTTTAGTTGGGCTGGCCCATTTAATATTTATGGGCCACTTTTTGGCCGGTCCACATGTCAACATATCATAGGCGCATCTTGCCCACTAGATGAGTGACATCTGTGCCAACGCGGAGGTGACACGTGGTTCCATCAGCTAATGAGAATTTTACATGTGGAAAATCGCCATTGGTCGTGGCTGTTAGCGGGTTATCGGATCCAAAACCGGACCCGATAGCTTAAGGCGACCCATTACGGTGGATGCCATGTGTCAGTTACCCTTGACGAAAGGACTTCGATGACGCGCATTTATCGTCATGGAAGTGGACACTTCTGTGATGATTATTTTGGTAATGTCATGGAACACTTCTACCACAGCACATGTATGACTATCTTGATTCTGTCATAAAATCGTCATGGATGGACATGCATGACAGAAAACGTGACCTACTGTGACAAACACGTATCATCATGGAAGTGTATTTTTTTGTAGTGAGGGTTGATTGATGTGTGTCATATGGTATTATTTTACTACAAACTCTAGGGCTGTTTGTGACACTTATAGGAATAGCTCAATGGATTGATCGGAAAGAATAACTTTGAGGTGGTTTCGTACCCTACAAGCAATTTCCTCTTATGTTCTCCGCGATAGGAACTTTGGAGTGACTTTTGTCGCACGTTGAGGGATTGCCATATGATTTAATTATGTTATCATTGTTGAGAGAACTTGAGCTAGTGAAAGTATGAACCCTAGGCCTTGTTTCCAAGCATTGCAATACCGTTTTTGCTCACTTTTACCACTTGCTACCTTGCTGTTTTTATATTTTCAGATTACAAAAACCTATATCTACCATCCATATTGCAATTGTATCTCCATCTCTTCACCGAACTAGTGCACCTATACAATTTACCATTGTGTTGGGTGTGTTGGGGACACAAGAGAATCTTTGTTATTTGGTTGCAGGATTGTTTGAGAGAGACCACCTTCATCCTACGCCTCCCACGGATTGATAAACCTTAGACCATCCACTTGAGGGAAATTTGCTACTGTCCTACAAAACTCTACGCTTGTAGGCCCAACACGAGCCTACAAGAAGAAGGTTGCGTAGTAGACATCAATGTCGGTGCAAGCGCAAACGAACGCATCGGGCTGGTTGATCAAGCCAGACATGACGCGCTCGCCGGAGGGAAGGGTGGGTCCCGTCCGGAACAAAACTCTGGCAGACGCCATGGATGGCCCCATGGTGGGCACCAACTGTCGTGGTAATCTCACGTTAGATGCTAGGGGGTGGCTTATCGTGGGTGGAGCCATGAGGATGTCATCAGGTTCCGGAAGCGAGAGTGAGCACGAGCTCGGGAGCACATGAGACGTACCCAGGTTCGGGGCTCTCCAGTGAGATAATACCCCTAGTCCTGTTGCGATGACTATGATCGATGGTATACAGAGTTGCTCCTGGAGCTTTATTGCTAGAGGAGGAAGAAGGGCAGGGCTTTCCCTCTTCTCCTAGCCATGGTGTGTGTGGAATGAGAGCTGAAACCTTTGCATGGGTGAGCCCGGGGGGGTCTTATAGGCCGACCCCCAGGGGTACAATGCTAATACGACCGAGTGTAGGACCCGGACGTCAGTGTCTAAGGTCACCGGGTTCTCCTCCAGCTGCCGAGAATCCGGCGGATGGGTAGGGCCCGCCACCTACGGACCATGTTGATTGCCTTTTGCTATAGCGGGGTCCTTGCTGACGAGGGCCGCATCATGCGTCATATGGCTATAGTCCCACGTCGTGCGGGTAGGTGGCCGCTTGGTCAGTGCGCACTGTAGCCACGTCCCTCCGGGATTCGGGGGAGCAGGCGACACTGTAGCCCTGCCCCGTCTCATTGTGGTGGCTGAGTGCAGACTCCGAGGGGGAGGAGGGGGCGGCTGCTGGGAAGCCGCCTGCCCCCAAAGCCACCTTCTAGGAGTGCGCCATCTTCTGGAAGCTGGCCGCGTGGTTCTAGCTGGCCCAGGGAGCCGGTCGCGTGGCTAGTCGGCATGAGGGGCTTTGCTAGCCCCGATGTCTTGAAATGTTTATTGGGTGCTGACGAGGCTACCCGGGGTACATCCCCCCGACAGTATGGAAGGCACCCGTGGATACGGCTAGCCATGGAAAGTGAAAGAATGGTGGAAAAGGAATAAACTTTATTTCATGTTTGGGAATCGCCTATGATATATCTAGCATGGAAAGTGTTGGGAATTACTCGCTTGTTTTCGTTGACGGGAAAAGTATGCCTCCCAAAATGTTTTGTCTCTATTTCCTTTTCGCTTTGAGCTCTGGCACCTCTACAAATCCCTACTTCCCTCTATGAAGGGCCTTTCTATTTACTTTATGCAAATTTTCTTTTGAGTCTCCGTCTTCTCTCATAAAGCACCAACTAAGGGTCACTACGGTCGTACTTGAGCATTGGCTGTATCTAATATGCGAGTGTGTTTCTTGAATGGATCAATGATTGAGCATAATGGGCCAGGGATAACTTGCTTTAGTGTTGATATTTTGAAAGACATGGTTGCTAATTGATATGCTTGAGTATTGAAATCTGCATGTCAAAACTAGACTATTGCTTTGAACCACATAAAAGTCCATATGTCCATGCTACAAAAGAAAAGAATATGTGATGAACATGTTAGGCAGCATTCCACATCAAAAATTCTGTTTTTATCATTTACCTACTCGAGGATGAGCAGGAATTAAGCTTGGGATGCTGATACGTCTCCAACGTATCTATAATTTTTTTATTGTTCCATGTTCTTATATTATCATTCTTGGATGTTTTACAATCATTTAATAGAAACTTTATATCATTTTTGGGACTAACCTATTGACATAGTGCCTAGTGCTAGTTGTTGTTTTTTGCCTGTTTTTTACTTCGCCGAAAATTAATACCAAACGGAGTCCAAATGCAGCGAAACTTTTTGGAGATTTTTTTCGGAACATAAGACACAAGATGGGCCAAAGAAGTACCAAAGGGGTGCCCCGAGGGGGGCACAACCCACTAAGGCGCGCCTGGGCCCCCAGGCGTGCCCTGGAGCGTTGTGCCCACCTCGGTGGCCTCCCGCACCGCCTCTTTGCCCTATAAATTCCTAAATGTTCCAGAAACCCTAAGGGATTCAACGAAACACAATTCTAGTCACCGCAAGTTCCAGAACCATAAGATCCAATCTAGACACCATCACGGAGGGGTTCATCATCCTCATTGGTGCCTCTCCGATGATGTGTGAGTAGTATATTGTAGACCTATGGGTCCGCATGCAGTAAGTAGATGGATTCTTCTCTCCTTTTGATTCTCAATACAATTGTCTCTTGGAGATCTATTTGATGTAACTCTTTTTGCGGTGTGTTTGTTGGGATCTGATGAACTTTGAGCATGCAAGTTATTTGAGTTTGATCTCTTATATGCATGATTAATTATAGCCTCGTATTTCTTCTTCGAATCTTTCGTTTAGTTAGGCCAACTAGATCGATTTTTCTTGCCATGGGAACAGGTGCTTTGTGATGAGCTCGATCGTGCGGTGTTCTTTCCCAGTGATAGAAGGGGAGCAAGACACGTATTGATTGTTGCTATTAAAGATAACAAGATGGGGTCTATTCCTACATGAATATATTTTGTCTACATCATGTCATCGTTTTTATTGCATTACTCTATTTCTCCATGAACTTAATACCCTAGATGAATGCTAGATAGCGGTCGATGTGTGGAGTAATAGTAGGTGATTCACGCAGGAGTCGGTCTACTAATCTTGGACGTGATGCCTATATAATGATCATTTCCTGGATATCATCATAATTATTTGAGGTTCTATCAATTGCCCAACAGTAATTTGTTTACCCGTCGTATGCTATTTTCTCGAGAGAAGCCACTAGTGAAATCTATGGCCCCGGGTCTATTCTTTATCATATTTGCTTTGAGATCTATTATTATTTGCTTTTGTTTTCAGATCTATTATTCTAAAAAAACAAAATTACCTTGCTGCACTTTTTGTTTGTTTAATTTATTTTGTTCTATCGAGAGATCTATTTATCCAAAATCACACAAATCAATCTATGTTTTTACCCAGGAGGGATTGACAACCCCTCTTTCGCGTCGGCTTGCAAGTATTTGTTCTTTGTGTGCAGGTGCCGTTTACATAGTGTTTCTTGATTATCCTACTAGTTCAATAACCTTGGTTTCATCACTAAGGGAAATACCTGCCGTAGTTGTGCTGCATCATCCCTTCCTCTTCGGGAAAAAATTGACGCGACATGAGCCGTCAAGAAAGGATTTCTGGCGTTGTTACCGGTGAGACATTATCGACATCTATTAGGTTCCTAATCACAAATCTCATCTCCTTGCAATTTCCATTATTTTCCATTTGACTCTCATTTTCATCTCCCCCACTTCACAAAAAATTTCCATTTTATTCGCCCTCTTTTTCGTTCGTTGTTTTCTCGTCAGATCGGTTTCTGTGTGCAATCTTGCTTGCTTTGTCATTATGGATAGTTCTTCCTCTATTGCTTGTACCCCTGCAAATGAGGTTCTTAATTTTAAACAAAGGGGAGGGGAGAATATAAAAGATGCTTGGTATAGAATTTTCAATGCTCATAATAGATCTATTCATAAGCAATTTACTGTTGTTCTTCTTCATAGTTTTTATGTGGGCATTACCACTTGGCATAGATTCGTCCTTGATATGATTACTAGTGGGAATTTCTTGATGTGTCCATCTTTGGCTGCTTTCAATGCTATGGGAAATCTAGTGGGTTCACCACCTATCATTGTTAATGACACAGATTTGACTCTCGAGCATGTTATGCAAAGATTAGATGCTATTGAAAAGAAGATGATTATTGAGGAACAAATTGAAAATTTGGATAAAAGAATGCATAATCTTGCTAATAAATTTGGGTCAAAAGTGGGAGAGGTTTTGACACTTATAAAAGAAAAGGAAATGGTAATCAATAAAAGAATTGAAGAGAGCCCCTCTCGGATTGATAAGTTGGAAGAAAATTTTAGTAACTTAAGTTCCGCATTTTCTTCCGTTAAAACTATTGAAAAAACTACCATAAAAATTTTCAAGTTTACTCAAGCCACTAAGAACAAGGGCGACATTTCTAGTAACACTAAGGGAGATCTTAAAATGATTAGTATTCAACCCGATTTTATAGAAGTGATAAAAGATCCTACTTGCTGGAATAAATTTCTCAATATCGTTCCTAGGAGTGTTGTTATTGAAAATTTATATGCTATTTCCTCAAGGAATTTTGGTTGTGTGATTAAGGAATTCGAAACCACAGATGATAACACTTGAATCTATGCATTATGCCTAGCTAGGGGCATAAAACGATAGCGCTTGTTTGGAGGCAACCCAGTGAATAAATTTTATTCTTGCCTTTTTCTTTCTCTTCTTGAGTGTTTGCACAATTATGCTACTGTTATGATTGTGTTTTTATGTTTTAATTAGTGTTTGTGGCAAGCAAAGCCTTTGGGATCATGTGTTGGGGAACGCAGTATTTCAAAAAAATTCCTACAATCACGCAAGATCTATGTAGGAGATGCATAGCAATGAGAGGGGGAGAGTGTGTCTACGTACCCTCATAGACCAAAAGTGGAAGCTTTTAGTAACGTGGTTGATGTAGACGAATGTCTTCGCAATCCAACCGATCAAGTACCGAACGCATGGCACCTCCGTGATCTGCACACGTTTAGCTCGGTGACGTCCCTCGAACTCTTGATCTAGTTAAGGCCGAGGGAGAGTTCTTCAGCATGATGGCGTGCTGACGGTGATGATGAAGTTACCGATGCAGGGCTTGGCCTAAGCACTACGATAATATGACCGAGGTGTAAAACTTTGGAGGGGGGCACCACACACGGCTAAAGATCAACTTGTGTGTCTATGGGGTCCCCCCCTCCCCCATATATATAAAGGAGGGGAGGAGGAGGCCAGCCGTCCCTAAGGGGCACGCCCAAGAGGGGGAATCCTACTCCAAGTTGGAATCGCCCCCCCCCTTTCCTAGTCCAAGTAGGAGAAGAAGGAATGAGAGGGAGAGGGACAGGGAAAGAGGGGCCGCGCCCCCTTGCCCTAGTCCTATTCGGAATCCCCTTGGGGGCGCCACCTCCTGCCTGATGCCCTCTCTCTCCCCTAAAGCGCACAAAGGCCCATTACTTCCCTGGGGGTTCCCGTAACCCCTGCGGCACTCCGGTTTTATCCGAAACTATCCGGAACACTTCCGATGTCCAAATAACATGGTCCAATATATCAATCTTTATGTCTCGACCATTTCAAGATTCCTCGTCATGTCTGTGATCTCATCCGGGACTCCGAACAACCTTCGGTACATCAAATCACATAACTCATAATACAAATCATCATCGAACGTTAAGCGTGCGGACCCTACGGGTTCGAGAACTATGTAGACATGACTGATACACATCTCCGGTCAATAACCAATAGCGGAACATGGATGCTCATATTGGCTCCTACATATTCTACGAAGATCCTTATCGGTCAAACCGCATAAGAACGTACATTGTTCCCTTTGTCATTGGTATGTTACTTGCCTGAGATTCGATCGTCGGTATCATAATACCTAGTTCAATCTCGCTACCGGCAAGTATCTTTACTTGTTCCGTAATGCATCATCCCGTGACTAACTCATTAGTCACATTGGTTGAAAGGCTTATAGTGATGTGCATTACCAAGAGGGCCCAGAGATACCTCTCCGATACACGGAGTGACAAATCTGAATCTCGATCTATGCCAACCCAACAAACACCTTCGGAGACATCTGTAGAGCATCTTTATAATCACCCAGTTACGTTGTGACGTTTGATGGCACACAAGGTGTTCCTCCAGTATTCGGGAGTTGCATAATCTCATAGTCAGAGGAACATGTATAAGTCATGATGAAAGCAATAGCAATAAAACTAAACGATCATTATGCTAAGCTAACGGATGGGTCTTGTCCATCACATCATTCTCTAATGATGTGATCCCGTTCATCAAATGACAACACATGTCTATGGTCAGGAAACATAACCATCTTTGATTAACGAGCTAGTCAAGTAGAGGCATACTAGGGTAACTCTGTTTTGTCTATGTATTCACACATGTACTAAGTTTCTGGTTAATACAATTCTAGCATGAATAATAAACATTTATCATGATATACGAAATATAAATAACAACTTTATTATTGCCTCTAGGGCATATTTCCTTCAGTCTCCCACTTGAACTAGAGTCAATAATCTAGTTCACATCGCCATGTGATTTAACACCAATAGTTCACATCGCCATGTGACTAATACCCAAAGTGTTTTACTCGAGTCAATAATCTAGTTCACATCGCTATGTGATTAACACCCAAAGAGTACTAAGGTGTGATCATGTTTTGCTTGTGAGAGAAGCTTAGTCAATGGGTCTGTCACATTCAGAGCCATATGTATTTTGCAAATTTTTCTATGTCTACAATGCTCTGTATGAAGCTACTCTAGCTAATTGCTCCCACTTTCAATATGTATCCAGATTGAGACTCAGAGTCATCCGGATTGGTGTAAAAGCTTGCATCGGCGTAACTCTTTACGACGAACTCTTTATCACCTCCATAACCGAGAAATATCTCCTTAGTCTTCTAAGGATAATTTTGATCGCTGTCAAGTGATCCACTCCTGGATCAATATCGTACCCCCTTGCCAAACTCATGGCAAGGTACACAATAGGTTTGGTACACAACGTAGCATACTTTATAGAACCTATGGCTGAGGCATAGGGAATGACTTCCATTCTCTTTCTATTTTCTGCCATGGTCGTGTTTTGAGTTTTACTCAACTTTACACCTTGCAATACAGGCAAGAACTCCTTCTTTGAATATTCCGTTTTGAACTACTTCAAAAATCTTGTCAGGTATGTACTCATTGAAAAATCTTATCAAGCGTCTTGATCTATCTCTATGGATCTTGATGCCCAATATGTTAGCAGCTTCACCGAGGTCTTTCTTTGAAAAACTCCTTTCAAACACTCCTTTATGCTTTCCAGAAAATTCTACATCATTTCCGATCAAAAATATGTCATTCACATATACTTATCTGAAAGGTTGTAGTGCTCCCACTCACTTTCTTGTAAATAGAGGCTTCACCGCAAGTTTGTACAAAACTATATGCTTTGATCAACTTATCAAAGCGTATATTCCAACTCCGAGATGCTTGCACCAGTCCATAGATGGATCGCTGGAGCTTGCACATTTTGTTAGCATGTTTAGGATTGACAAAACCTTTTGGTTCTATCATATACAACTCTTCTTTAATAAATCCATTAAGGAATGTAGTTTTGATATCCATTTGTCAGATTTCATTAAATGTGGCAATTGCTAACATGATTCGAACAGACTTTAAGCATCGATACGAGTGAGAAAATCTCATCATAGTCAACATCTTGAATTTGTCAAAAAAACCTTTTCGACAAGTCAAGCTTTGTAGATAGTAACACTACTATCAGCGTCTGTCTTCCTCTTGAAGATCCATTTATTCTCCATGGCTTGCCGATCATCGGGCAAATCAACCAAAGTCCACACTTTGTTCTCATACATGGATCCCATATCAGATTTCATGGCCTCAAGCCATTTTGCAGAATCTGGGCTCATCATCACTTCCTCATAGTTCATAGGTTCGTCATGGTCAAGTAACATGACCTCCGGAACAGGATTACCGTACAACTCTGGTGCGGATCTTGCTCTGGTCGACCTACGAGGTTTGGTAGTAACTTGATCAGAAGTTTCATGATCATTATCATTATTTTCCTTACTAATTGGTGTAGGAATCACTAGAACTAATTTATGTGATGAACTACTTTCCAATAAGGGAGAAGGTACAATTACCTCATCAAGTTCTACTTTCCTCCCACTCACTTCTTTCGAGAGAAACTCCACTGGAAAGGATCCTTTTTTAGCAACGAATATCTTTCCTTCGGATCTGTGATAGAAGGTGTACCCAATAGTATCCTTTGGGTATCCTATGAAGACACATTTCTTCGATTTGGGTTCGAGCTTATTAGATTGAAGCTTTTCCACATAAGCATTGCAGCCCCAAACTTTAGGAAACAACAACTTGGGTTTCTTGCCAAACCACAGTTCATATGGTGTCGTCTCAACGGATTTCGATGGTGCCCTATTTAACGTGAATGCAGCCGTCTCTAAAGCATAACCCCAAAACGATAGTGGTAAATCGGTAAGAGACATCATAGATCACACCATATCTAATAAAGTATGGTCACGATGTTCGGACACACATTACACTATGGTGTTCCAGGTGGCGTGAGCTGCGAAACTATTCCGCATTGTTTCAAATGAAGACCAAACTCATAACTCAAATATTCATCTCCACGATCAGATCGTAGAAACTTAATTTTCTTGTTACGATGATTTTCCACTTCACTCTAAAATTATTTGAACTTTTCAAATGTTTTAGACTTATGTTTCATCAAGTAAATATACCCATATCTGCTCAAATCATCTGTGAAGGTCAGAAAATAATGATACCCGCCGCGAGCATCAATACTCATCGGACCGCATACATCAGTATGTATCATTTCCAATAAGTCTGTTGCTCGCTCCATTGTTCCGTAGAATGGAGTCTTAGTCATCTTGCCCATGAGGCATGGTTCGCAAGCATCAAGTAATTCATAATCAAGTGATTCCAAAAGCCCATCAGCATGGAGTTTCTTCATGCGCTTTACACCAATATGACCAAAACGGCAGTGCCACAAAGAATTTGCACTATCATTATTAAACTTATATCTTTTGGTTTCAATACTATGAATATGTGTATCACTACTATCGAGATTCAATAAAAATTGACCACTCATCAAGGGTGCATGACCATAAAAGATATTACTCATATAAATAGAACAACCATTATTCTCTGATTCAAATGAATAACCATCTCGCATCAAAACAAGATCCAGATATAATGTTCATGCTTAACGCTGGCACCAAATAACAATTATTCAGGTCTAAAACTAATCCCGAAGGTAGATGTAGAGGTAGCGTGTCGCCCGCGATCACATCGACTTTGGAACCATTTCCCATGCGCATCGTCACCTCGCCCTTAGCCAATCTTCGCTTAATCCGTAGCCCCTGTTTTGAGTTGCAAATATGAGCAACAGAACCAGCATCAAATACCAACGCGCTACTGCGAGCATTAGTAAGGTACACATCAATAACATGTATATCAAATATACCTTTCACTTTGCCATCCTTCTTATCCGCCAAATACTTGGGGTAGTTCCGCTTCCAGTGACCAGTCCCTTTGCAGTAGAAGCACTCAGTCTCAGGCTTAGGTACAGACTTGGACTTCTTCACTTGAGCAGCAACTTGCTTGCCGTTCTTCTTGAAGTTCCCCTTCTTCCCTTTGCCCTTCTTCTTGAAACTAGTGGTCTTGTTGACCATCAACACTTGATGCTCCTTCTTGATTTCTATCTCCGCAGTCTTTAGCATTGCGAAGAGCTCGGGAATTGTCTTATCCATCCCTTGCATATTATAGTTCATCATGGAGCTTTTGTAGCTTGGTGGTAGTGATTGAAGAACTCTATCAATGACACTATCATCAGGAAGATTAACTCCCAGTTGAGTCAAGTGGTTGTGGTACCCAGACATTCTGAGTATATGTTCACTAATAGAACTATTCTCCTCCATCTTGCAGTTGTAGAACTTATTGGAGACTTCATATCTCTCAATCCGGGCATTTGCTTGAAATATTAACTTCAACTCCTGGAACAACTCATATGCTCCATGACGTTCAAAATGTCGTTGAAGTCCCGGTTCTAAGCCGTAAAGCATGGCACACTGAACTATCGAGTAATCATCAGCTTTGCTCTGCCAGACGTTCTTAACATCATTAGTAGCGTTTGCAACAGGCCTAGCACCTAGTGGTACTTCCAGGACGTAATTCTTCTGCGCAACAATGAGGATAATCCTCAAGTTATGCACCCAGTCCGTGTAATTCCTACCATCATCTTTCAACTTAGCTTTCTCTAGGAACGCATTAAAATTCAAAGGAACAGTAGCACGGGCCATTAATCTACAACAACATAGACATGCAAAATACTATCAGGTACTAAGTTCATGATAAATTAAAGTTCAATTAATCATATTACTAAAGAACTCCCACTTAGATAGACATCCCTCTAGTCATCTAAATGATCACGTGATCCATATAAACTAAACCATGTCCGATCATCACGTGAGATGGAGAAGTTTTCAACGGTGAACATCACTATGTTGATCATATCTACTATATGATTCATGATCGACCTTTCGGTCTCAGTGTTCCGAGGCCATATCTGCATATGCTAGGCTCGTCAAGTTTAACCTGAGTATTCTGCTTGTGCAAAATTGCCTTGCACCCGTTGTATGTGAACTTAGAGGTTATCACACCCGATCATCACATGGTGTCTCGGCACGATGAACTGTAGCAACGGTGCATACTCGGGGAGAACACTTGTACCATAAAATTTAGTGAGAGATCATCTTATAATGCTACTGCCATACTAAGCAAAATAAGATGCATAAAGGATAAACATCACATGTAATCAATATAAGTGATATGATATGGTCATCATCATCTTGTGCCTTTGATCTCCATCTCCAAAGCACCGTCATGATCACCATCGTCACCGGCTTGACACCTTGATCTCCATCACAGCATCGTTGTCGTCTCGCCAACTATTGCTTCTACGACTCTCGCTACCGCTTAGTGATAAAGTAAAGCAATTACATGGCGGTTCCATTTCATACAATAAAGCGACAACCATATGGCTCCTGTCAGTTGCCGATAACTTCTACAAAACATGATCATCTCATACAACAATTTATATCATCACGTCTTGACCATATCACATCACAACATGCCCTGCCAAAACAAGTTAGACATCGTCTACTTTGTTGTTGCAAGTTTTACGTGGCTGCTACGGGCTTCTAGTAAGAACCGTTCTTACCTACGCATCAAAAACCACAACAATTTTTCGTCAAGTGTGATGTTTTAACCTTCAACAAGGACCGGGCATAGTCAAACTCGATTCAACTAAAGCTGGAGAAATAGACACCCACTAGCCACCTGTGTGCAAAGCACGGTGGCAGAACCAGTCTCATGAACATGGTCATGTAATGTCGGTCTGGGCCGCTTCATCCAACAATACCGCCGAATCAAAGTATGACACGCTGGTAAGCAGTATGACTATTATCGCCTACAACTCTTTGTGTTCTACTCGTGCATATAACATCTATGCATAGACCTGGCTCGGATGCCACTGTTGGGGAACGCAGTATTTCAAAAAAAATCCTACGATCACGCAAGATCTATCTAGGAGATGCATAGCAACAAGAGGGGGAGAGTGTGTCTACGTACCCTCGTAGACCGAAAGTGGAAGCATTCAGTAACGTGGTTGATGTAGTCGAACGTCTTCGCGATCCAACCGATCAAGTACCGAACGCACGACACCTCCACGATCTGCACACGTTTGGCTCGGTGATGGCCCTCGAACTCTTGATCTAGTTGAGGCCGAGGGAGAGTTTCGTCAGCATGACGGAGTGTTGACGGTGATGATGAAGTTACCAATACAAGGCTTCGCCTAAGCACTACGATAGTATGACCGAGGTGTAAAAATGTGGAGGGGGGCACCACACACGGCTAAAGATCAACTTGTGTGTCTATGGGGTACAATAGCAATAAAACTAAACGATCATTATGTTAAGCTAACGGATGGGTCTTGTCCATCACATCATTCTCCAATGATGTGATCCCGTTCATCGAATGACAACACATGTCTATGGTCAGGAAACATAATCATCTTTGATTAACGAGCTAGTCAAGTAGAGGCATACTAGGGACACCCTGTTTTGTCTATGTATTCACACATGTACTAAGTTTCCAGATAATACAATTCTAGCATGAATAATAAACATTTATCATGATATAAGGAAATATAAATTACAACTTTATTATTGCTTCTAGGGCATATTTCCTTCATCATGTTGGGTGATAGTTGATTTGATCTTGTTGAAAAATAGAAACTTTGTGCGCCAGTCACAGAATTATTAAAAATCACAAAAGAGCGATAAAATCCTGATTTTTGTAAACAAGATTGATATGCAAATTTCCCACATTGTCCAATTTTTTAGAATTTTTGGAGTTACAGAAGTATTCGTAGTTTTCAGATTGCTACAAACTATTCTGTTTTTGACACATTCTGTTTATTTGCATTGTGTGCTTATTTTGATGAATCTATGGACTTTATCGGGGGATAAAAGCCATAGCAAAGTTGGAATACAGTAGATATAATGCAAAAATAAAATATGAATGGGTTTGCAACAGTACTTAGAGTAGTGATTTGCTTTGTTATACTAACGGATCTCATGAAGGTTTTGTTGAGTTTTGTGTGATTGAAGTTGATGAGGACATCAATACCATTGTTACACCTACAGCCCTTGTTGTTGTACATACTGGACCAATTACTAGAGCTCGCGTACGCCAATTAAATTATCAGGTACTTTCGTTTCTTGGTGATGAGTCTAATGTTCATGAGAACAAGCTGCTGCCTAAATTGGATACATTTGTTTTGCCTACAAATGAAGGGCCTGGCATGGATAAGAAGGATGAACACTAGAGCAAGACCAAGCATGGAGATGATGGCATGTGCAAGGGGAACAAGAATGGAGTTACGAGTGATGATTTTAGGACTTTGAAACCACCATAAGGAGTGCATGAAGCCTTGGACGAAATATACAAGATGCCACTTCATAAATTTCATCCAGAGGCTATTCTAGGTGTTGCGGCAACTTATTCTTGGGCCAGGCCCATGTTACTTCAAAATACTTAAGTATAGGTTGTTTTTAGAGCCCGTATGTGTGGGGAAACAAGAGTTAGGGTTGCTTTCGGACCCCTCTTCCAAGGGCCATGAAATTCCCCCCTCTTACTCCATATATACAGCCCTTAGAGCGTCGTTTAGACTTTTTGTTTTGTTTAGATTGAAAGTTCACCATAGCTGCAACTTCGCGTACTTCGTTTGTGTTCAACGACCAGACCAAGACGTCACAGAACCCCACCTTCATTAATAAAGCTTTCCTCTTATATTTGCAATATCCTGATTGCAATCTCAGTTTCTTGCCTGTTCTTCGTTTTCTCGCAGGAAATTGTCGGGGAAACGACACCTATGGGATCCCAGGGAATCCCTTCTATGGTTGGTGGGGCATGGAGCTGTGCAAAGAGCACGTCTAAAGGATCAGCGCGAGGGGATTTTTATCCAGGTTCGGGCCGCAAATGATGCGTAAAATCCTAGTCCCGCTTTTGTGTATATTTGGTGTTCTTGAGCTCTCGAACTAGCGCTGGTGCATGCCCAGTCCAAAAAGTCTGAATCCTTCCTCAGTACGCCTTGTGCCTCCTTTTATATGTCAAAGGGGTCACCACAGTGGCACACATGAGGTAGAAAGTATCTACAGTGTACAAGTTTATCACCTGGCACCATAGGAAAAACACATTTAATGTGCTGCCTACATGCCCTCTTGCTTTATCGAGGACGGCAACGAAGCTCGTCCCGTCTGTCGCCGCCTCGCCTAGCTTCGACACACGTACAAAATGATGAGGCATGCAGCGGCATGCTGGCTGGCTGGTTGCTGAGCTGGTGCGGTAACAGGGTCTTCACGAAGATCCGCATGCCACCACGCAGGTGCTTGACTAGTTGGCCTAGAAGTTGCATGCTGCCACGCAGGCGCTCGCCTAGTTGGCAGGCTGGTCGCCGCGTTGGAACGGGCACGGGGAAGCAAAACTTTGGCGGGCGTGGGCCTAGCCTTGGCCCCGCAAATGCCCCTGGCAAGGGTCTTGCCAGGGTCTTGTGGCCGTCCCCGGCAAGGGTCTTGCCGGGGTCTTCATCTGTCCCCAGCAAGGATCTTGCCGGGGGCCTTCGTCTTCTGGATTCTATCTAGATTTGCAAGCCTTTGGTCCTCACAAAGATATGCATGCCACCATGCAGGCGCCCCGAGTCTTGGTCTTGATGTTGTCGGTGGTGTCAGAACTCTCAGGCTCAAGGGTGGCGGCCTTGCTGGTATTGGGCAAGTCGCCCTAGCAAGGCTCTTGCCGGGGCTATGTAGGCTGCCCGGGCAAGGGCATTGTCGGGGGAAGTCTACCTTGTCCTTTTGCTCTTCGCGACTCTGGCTTGAGTACTGCCTTGGCAGCCTTGTACCTTTCCTTCCTCTTCCCCACCAAGCATGGCCACAGGTGTGGCTACGACTGCCCGTGCACAAGTAAAGGGGTACAAAAAGGCCCCTACTTTTGTACACCGGCAGTAGCTCTCGGGCCTGGGCCACACATAAGCGCAAAGTGTTATTGGGCTAGGCCCAGAACGGTTTGCGGGCACGCGTGGCAGAGTTTTATCCATAGTAACTTCCTCGCCATTTGCGCTTCCCCATGACCCGCGTTGAGTGCGTGATGTGGGGGTCGTGCGTGGGAAGGCTGCAGCGCGCTTGCGTCATATCACGGTGAATAGTAAAGAGGCGGCCCATGTCTTCCCCATAAAAAAGATGAAGCCACAGGGGCGCGGCCCATTTATAAAGTGGACTCAGGTCATGGCCATCATGGCGCCCGCGCTCCATGATCACGGGGCGGGAAACGGTCGTTCCATTTGCCTTCTTAATCCCGGCCTACCCGCCACGTGTCCCCCATGCCTCAGGGAGGGTAGGTGGCGGATATGGAGGGCACGGGCATTAATGCCGAGCCGGGAAGCCAGGAGTTGCTGATTAGAGCAGTGGGTCGGTCCTGATTCCCTGCGCCTCCAGCAACCGGATTCGTTGAGTGGGGCGGCCTCCCTTAGGTTGGCGGGCCGAGCCCCGGCCCCGCCCCTCTATAAAAAGGGGAGAGGGACAGTATCTTTATGCATTCGTATCCTTCCAGCGTTATCCCGTTCTTCCCTTCGCCATGGTGAGAGGCCGCGCCGGTGCTCCAGTGGCGATGACGAGGGCTTCTGCTCGACAGCGTGTCCCCCTCCTCCGGAGCTCATGGCAGCAGAGCCTGTTGTGAGAGGAAGAGGGAGGGGTTGAGTCCGATGCCACTGTGGCGCTTGGGGGAGAGGAGGATGGGGCGGCGCACCGGCTGCGCTTCCGCCAGCGGCCCTTCCCCCAATGGAGGGCCATGTCGGAGACCAGCCCCGCGAGTTCTTCATCAGGCTGTACAAGCCGGTGTGCGGTCACCTCCGCCTCCCCACCCCGTTTGCTCGGGTAATGGAGCTTGACCCGCCGCAGGCCTTGAGGCTACATATGAGGAGCTGCGGGAATGGCAGCATGCGGGTCGACATCGACTTCCCCGTCCCTCATGTCATGTATCTCCGCCGTGGGTGGTAGACCTTTGCCCTCGCCTATAGCCTGTCGGAGGGGCTCATTCTCCATTTCAAATTAATGGAGAATGGCCTGCTCTCCGTCAAGGTCTTCGGGCACTTGGGAACCCGCTTAAGGTGTTGCGTGGAGAGCTCCGTCGACAACGAAACGTCCTCCTCCGGCGACAGTGACGAGGAGGACAGCGACGGCGACGACGAGGGTAGCGGGTAGGAGGACGGTGAAAGCAAAAGTGCTCCCTGGGTTATTTCGGTAATTAATGTCAACATATCTCTTATTGGAATAATACTTTCATCTAGCATATTTCAGATAAGTCCAACAGTGGAGTGGCATGGACTAGAGGATGTGGGACCCCTTCAAGATGATGAAGACAAATGATTGACTCAAGCTCAAAGCTCGGGACTCTACATTTTTTATTTTAGTGATCCAAGATCACATTGAGTCCATAGGAAAGCCAATACTATTACGAGGGGATGAGGTGTTGCTTAATGAGGTTCTTGCTCAAAGTGCTTAGTGCTATGCTCCACAAAGCTCATATCCAAATATATCCCAAACCAAAAGTTAAACTCGGCCCCACTGAAACTTTCTATCCGGCGCCACCGAGTTCTCTTGACACAGCCACTGCTAGAAACCCTAATCAATTCGATCTCACCGATGGGATCTCGGTCTCACCGAGATGGGCTTGCAAACTCTCTGTTGCCTATTGCATTAATTTTGGTCTCACCGAAACATGACATCGGTCCCACCGAGTTTGCTTGGCCAACTCTCTGTTTAGCTTATTACCAAAATCGGTCCCGCTGAATTTGTGTAATAGGTTCAACCGAGATGAGGCTTTACCCTAACCCTAGCACATCGGTCCCACCGAGTTGATCAAGTCGGTCCCACCGAAAAGCCTAACGGTCACATTATGAACTAAATCGGTCTGACCGAGTTGTATGATTCGGTCCAACCGAGTTTGTGATTTGTGTGTAACGATTAGATTTTGTGTGGAGGCTATATATACCCCTCCACACACTCTTCATTCGTGGAGAGAGCCATTAGAACATGCCTACACTTCCAACATACATTTTCTGTGAGAGAACCACCTACACTTGTGTTGAGGTCAAGATACTTCATTCCAACCACATAAATCTTGATCTCTAGCCTTCCCCAAGTTGCTTTCCACTCAAATCATCTTTCCACCAAATCCTATCCTGTGAGAGAGAGTTGAGTGTTGGGGAGACTATCATTTGAAGCAAAAGAGCAAGGAGTTCATCATCAACACACCATTTCTTAACTCTTGGAGAGTGGTGTCTCCTAGATTGGTTAGGTGTCACTTGGGAGCCTCCGTCAAGATTGTGGAGTTGAACCAAGGAGTTTGTACGGGCAAGGAGATCGCCTACTTCGTGAAGATCTACCCTAGTGAGGCAAGTCCTTCGTGGGCGATGGCCATGGTGGGATAGACAAGGTTGCTTCTTCGTGGACCCTTCGTGGGTGGAGCCTTCCGTGCACTCGCGCAACCGTTACCCTTCGTGGGTTGAAGTCTCCATCAATGTGGATGTACGATAGCACCACCTATCGGAACCACGCCAAAAATCTCCGTGTCTCCAATTGCGTTTGCACACTCCAATCCCATCCATTTACATTCTTGCAACTTGCATGACTTACTTTCCGCTGCTCATATACTCTTGTCATGCTTGCTTGAGATGTATTGTGAATGTTCAAACTTGTGCCAAAACACCACTTCAACTAAAATAAATTAAAAACTGCAACTTTTCTTGCTAAGAGTCTATTCACCCCCCTCTAGACACCTCTTCTCGATCCTACAATTGTTATCAGAGCATTGGTCTCCATTGCTTTGGTTTAAACACCTTTGGAGGAAGATGGATGAGTCTACGTTGGAGAGTCTTAGATATAGAGTCCCTATTCTTGATGGACAGTATTTTCATGAGTGGAAAAATGAGATGCTTGAGATCTTCAATGAATATCATTTGACCAAGTACATTACTACTCCTTGTGCTCGCATTGTTGATCTTTTGCATCCTACCCTTTATGAGTCTACTGACATGATCCGCAATCTTAGAACGGTCAATTTAATCACTAGAGATTTGCCTAGAAACTTGCTTGCTAGCTTGCCTACTTTTGATTGTGCCTACACCTTATGGAGATTTCTTGAGGAACGATTCCCAAATTATTCCTTGAAATTCCTAGATGAGATTCTTCATAAGTCTATTGCCTTGAGTAATATGAGTTCTAATGATCCCAAGTTTGGTGATTGCTTATTTGAGCTTACTAATCTTAAGAGTGCAAAAGGATATGTTGGAATTATTAGCAATATCATTTCCGAAGTCATTAGAATCCATAGAGATGAACATTGTTATGGTCACACTTCTAATGAATTACCCTCTCTAGGAGTTGATCCATCACATGACGATGTTGAACATGGATACTATGATGAGGGTGATGATAGTGACTATGATCTTGATGATGCGATGAGACACTTTGGTCTTATGGCTAATCTTCGCGGCTACATGGCTGTAGGAAAGGAATGGGTCCTTGATAGTGGATGTATTAATCATATGACCGGAGACAAAGATATGTTTCGTGAGCTTGCTGAAAACAACGATCCTCGAAAGTATGTCACTTTCGGTGATAACTCAAAGGGTAAGGTGGTCGGCCTTGGTAAGGTGGCCATCTCACAGGATAGCTCCATACAAAATGTTATGCTCGTTGAATCTCTTGGCTACAATTTACTTTCCGTATCTAGACTTGCCGACTTTGGTTTCAATGTCCTATTTACTGAAGTAGATTGCCAAGTGTTTCGTAGAGATAACCATAGAATGGTCTTTACCGATATACATAGAGGTGATCTTTACATTGTTGATTTCACTAAAAAGGCTCAACCTAGAACTTGCTTAATTGCTAAATCTTCTAAAGGCTGGTTGTGGCATAGAAGGCTAGGTCATGTGGGCATGCGAAATCTTGATAAGCTTATTAAAGGTGATCATATCCTTGGTGTAAAAGATGTTATATTTGACAAGGATAGACTTCGTAGTGCTTGTCAAGCAGGAAAACAAGTTGGAGGAAGTCACCCCGTGAAGAACATTATGACCACGAAAAGACCGCTCGAGCTACTTCATATGGATCTTTTTGGTCCCAATGCCTATAAAAGTCTCGGTGGTAACTCATCCGGTCTGGTTATAGTTGATGATTTTTCAAGATTTACGTGGGTGTTCTTTCTTGATGATAAATCACAGGTCCAACAGATCTTCAAGAACTTTCCTAGGAAGGCGCAAAATCAATTTGAAGTGAAGATCAAGAAGGTTCGCAGCGACAGCGGAACGGAGTTCAAGAACGCAAATGTGGATACCTTTCTTGACGAAGAAGGGATCTCACATGAGTTCTCGGCTACGTACACGCCTCAACAAAATGGAGTTGTTGAGAGGAAGAACCGAACTCTTATTGAGATGGCTAGAACGATGCTTGATGAGTACAAGACTGCAAACACTTTTTGGCGGAAGCGGTTGAGACAGCTTGTCATGCAACAAATCGCTTGTATCTTAACAAGCTACTCGGCAAGACGGCATACGAGCTCCTCATCGGTAACAAACCCCAAGTTGGATACTTTCGAGTATTCGGCTCAAAGTGCTACATTCTTGATAAGCATCATCGTTCTAAATTTGCTCCTAAATGTCAAGAAGGTTTCCTACTTGGCTATGGCTCAAACTCTCACACTTACCGGGCCTACAACAATTTCACCCGAAAGGTTGAAGAGACGGTAGATGTGAAGTTTGATGAATCTAACGGCTCGCAAGTAGAGCAATTGCCAATTGATGTAGGAGAAAAGACCCTTCAGAAGCAATTCATGACTTGTCTATCGGCAAGATTCGTCCAACGGAGGTGAAGGAGAGTACCTCATCCATCCAAGTGGAAGCTTCCACCTCACGACAAAGTGAACCAAGAGTTGACCTGGAAGCATCCACGAGTGGGACACACCAAGATGAAGAAAATGAGGACGTACACCAAGATGAACCTCATCAACCTCCTTCTCCACCACGACAAGAGAATGGCTACGTCAACAATGAAGAAGGCCAAGAAGAAGAAGAACAAGATTAAGAAGATGTTCCACCCCAACCCAAGCAAAAGCTTCCACGAGTTCAAGCAAGAGTCGCCAAAGACCATCCCGTTGAGCAAATCTACAATGATATCCAAACCGGGAGAATCACTCACTCTAAAACTCGTTTGGCTAACTTTTGTGAACATTATTCATTCATCTCTAGCATTGAACCTATGAAGGTTGAAGAAGCATTGAAAGATCCGGATTGGATAAAGGCCATGCATGAAGAGCTACACAATTTTGAGAGAAATCAAGTGTGTACATTGGTCGAGAAGCCCGACAACAACCACAACAGCATCGGTACCAAATGGGTGTTTCGCAACAAGCAAGACGAAGATGGTCAAGTCGTCTGCAACAAAGCTCGTCTAGTCGCCCAAGGCTACACTCAAGTCGAAGGTATGGACTACGGTGAGACATATGCCCCCGTTGCTAGACTTGAGCCCATCCGCATCTTACTTGCCTATGCTAATTGCCATGATATCACTTTATACCAAATGGACATTAAAAGTGCTTTTCTAAATGGTGAAATTGAGGAGGAAGTCTATGTTAAACAACCTCCAGGCTTTGTCAATCCTAAGAAACCCGATCATGTCTACGAACTTCACAAAGCCCTTTATGGTCTTAAACAAGCTCCTAGAGCGTGGTATAAATGCGTGACCAAGTTCCTTATTGAAAAAGGCTTTGAAATTGGAAAAATAGATTCTACTTTTTTTACTAAAAGGGTTAATGGTGAGTTATTCGTATGTCAAATTTATGTTGATGATATCATATTTGGCTCAACTAACCCTCATTTTAGCGAGAAGTTTGGAAGGCTAATGTCGAAGAAGTTTGAGATGTCTATGATGAGTGAACTCAAGTTCTTTCTTGGTTTGCAAATCAAGCAAACTAAGAAGGCACCTTTGTCTCTCAAACAAAGTACACCAAGGACTTATGCAAGAAGTTCAACATGAAAGAAAGCAAAGGTATGAAAACTCCCATGCCTACTAGTGGACATCTTGACTTGACTAAGGATGGTGAACCGGTTGATCAAAAAGTTTACCGCTCTATGATCGGTTCATTGTTATATCTATGTGCCTCTTGTCCCGATATTATGCTAAGTGTGTGCATGTGTGCACGATATCAAGCGGCCCCCAAAGAATGTCATCTTAAGGTTGTGAAAAGGATAGTGAGATACTTAATACATACACCAAATTTTGGCATTTGGTATCCTAAGAGGTCGTCTTTTGATCTTGTTGGCTACTCCGACTCGGACTATGCCAGAGACAAGGTTGACAGAAAGTCCACTTCGGGTACTTGTAAATTTCTTAGTAGATCTCTTGTCTCTTGGTCTTCCAAGAAACAAAACTCGGTATCCTTATCCACCGCCCAAGCGGAATACATTGCCGCTGGTTCATGTTGTGCTCAGTTACTTTGGATGACCCAAACTCTTAAAGATTAGGGGATCAATTGAAACATGTTCCATTGCTTTGTGACAATTAGAGTGCTATTAAGATTGCTCACAATCCCGTGCAACATTCTCGAACTAAGTATATTGAAGTTCATCATCATTTCATTCGAGATCATGTTGCTAAAGGGGACATTGATCTTAAGCATGTTCGTACCGATAAGCAATTGGCGGATATATTCACCAACCCACTTGATGAGAAAGTCTTTTGCAATTTGAGAGGTGAATTGAACATCATTGATGCTTAAAACTTGGAGTAGGAACTTCATTTGGATACATGCAAGGCATGAATCTATGACAAATCCTTGATATTTCTCTTATGATGATATGCATATGTCTTGGATATATTTGCACCCTTGCATGTTATCTAACCCTTGTAGGTACTTGGATGAATCTAAATCTATGAGATAGCAACCCACTCCCATCTTGAGCGATCTCTACATCACCAAGTCTCTACAATACGGTGGTTGATGACAAGGAAGCACAAAACCCTTCAACATATCCTTTGACAAATTATATGTATCAAATTTCATGATTGTCATGTTGGATACACAAGTCCTCTTTCTTGCAAAACTGACCCATGTAGGTAGATGACCTCAACTCCAAGTGGTGCTCCCAACCATTCTTGTGCTACATCAACCTTGAGCACCCCACGCAAGTTCAACTACATGATCAATATCAACACCACCACCCAAGGTATGTCATTCCATCTTAGAGAAGCTTTACCTCAAGACATAGGTCAAAGCAACTCAACAAGATGTGAATACATCAAATGCTTAAACAAAACATGGTAACCCCATTTTGAGCTTAAACGATGAGTATGACTTACGATCAAGTGTTCTTGCTTAACTCCTCAGTCAATATACTCTAACATAGGTGACTTTGTCACCGCCCAATTCTAGATGAAGTTCTCTAGTGTTTCCTTGAGTTTTTGCAAACTTCATCTAGATTTTCTTTTCTTTGTTTTGTTCTGCATTCCTTGCATCCAATTCCTTGCAAATCCTTGTGAGATCTCTCTTGTCTAGTGAGCTGAGGTGACAACTGTTCTCTCTATGATAAACTCGATCACACCGGTTTGTTGTATTCGGTCCAACCGAACTCTTTCGGGGCAACCGGAACACACCACTCGGTGCAACCGATTTCACTATAGGAAAGACAACTTGTCACTTGTTCCTGCATTCTTTTTACTCCAGCTCAACTCAATGATTCTTGTCCTCTACCAGCATCACATTTGACTTGCTGCTTTGCTTTGTGACTCAAGGACCAAACCCATTTGTAAGAAACATCCAGAAGAACCCTTCTTGGAAATTGATGTCAAAGGGGGAGAGAGAGATCACATCAAAGCTTAATCATTTCTATAGGGGGACAGAGTTCTTCAATGAGAAAAAAGTATCACATCAAAGACCCCAGATGCTTGGTGTTCAAGAGGAGAGAAGTTACATGTCTTTAAGAGGGGAAAGACATGTTCATATTTGATTGTTTGCATTTGTTTTTTTTTCATTTCTCTGATTTTCTGTTCCCTATCTTCTCCCAGTATCCCAAGCAAGATTCAGGGGGATCAAGACATCTAAGGGAAGGAAATCCTTGAATTCATTGCATATCTTTACCTTTGGGGACATGTCTATATCCAATAGAGTACTCAGTACTCACTCTCTACATGTCATCCCAGTCTTGGTACTCTTGTGGTTTCTTTGTTTACTCTGGCTAGTAGATGTATCTGTGTTATCTAACCTTGTTTACTCAGGTTCATTTCTCCTAAGCCAACTCAAGACCACAAGGTAAGTATATGCATCACACTCATGTGCATGAGGACTTCTTGTTGATGTACATATTGTTTGCAAGAACGACTCATGAGAATGTAGGTACATTTCCTATATTTACATCTTTTGCTCTGATGCATGCAGCCAAGATACATGTAACACATTGCTTACTCTGGCATGCTATGCATTCACATGTTCTTATATTCCATATTTACATGATTGCATACATATAGGGGGAGCCTATGCATGTTACATGTCTTTCCAAAGCTTTACCTATTATTCTCTATATCTTTATCTAAAGCTTTGATGTATGTTGTCATCAATTACCAAAAAGGGGGAGATTGAAAGCACAAGTACTCCCCGGGTGATTTTGGTAATTAATGCCAACATATCTCTTGTTGTACTAATACTTTCATCTAGCATATTTCAGATAAGTCCAACAGTGGAGTGGCATGGACTAGAGGGTGTGGGACCCCTTCAAGATGATGAAGACAAATGATTGGCTCAAGCTCAAAGCTCAGGACTCTACATTCTTCATTTTAGTGATCAAGGATCACATTGAGTCCATAGGAAAGCCAATACTATTAAGAGGGGATGAGGTGTTGCTTAATGAGGTTCTTGCTCAAAGTGCTTAGTGATATGCTCCACAACCCTCATATCGAAATATATCCCAAACCAAAAGTTAAACTCGGCCCCACCGAAACTTTCTATCCAGCGCCACCGAGTTCTCTTGACACAGCCACTGCCAGAAACCCTAATCAATTCGATCTCACCGATGGGATCTCGGTCTCACCGAGATGGGCTTGCAAACTCTCTGTTGCCTATTGCATTAATTTCGGTCTCACCGAAACATGACATCGGTCCCACCGAGTTTGCTTGGCCAACTCTCTGTTTAGCTTATTACCAAAATCGATCCCGCCGAATTTGTGTAATCGTTTCAACCGAGATGAGGCTTTACCTAACCCTAGCACATCGGTCCCATCGAGTTGATCAAGTCGGTCCCACCGAAAAGCCTAACGGTCACATTATGTACTAAATCGGTCTGACCGAGTTGTATGATTCGGTCCCACCGAGTTTGTGATTTGTGTGTAACGATTAGATTTTGTGTGGAGGCTGTATATACCCCTCCACCCACTCTTCATTCATGGAGAGAGCCATCAGAACATGCCTACACTTCCAACATACATTTCCTGTGAGAGAACCACCTACACTTGTGTTGAGGTCAAGATACTTCATTCCAACCACATAAATCTTGATCTCTAGCCTTCCCCAAGTTGCTTTCCACTCAAATCATCTTTCCACCAAATCCTATCCTGTGAGAGAGAGTTGAGTGTTGGGGAGACTATCATTTGAAGCACAAGAGCAAGGAGTTCATCATCAACACACCATTTCTTACCTCTTGGAGAGTGGTGTCTCCTAGATTGGTTAGGTGTCACTTGGGAGCCTCCGTCAAGATTGTGGAGTTGAACCAAGGAGTTTGTACGGGCAAGGAGATCGCCTACTTCGTGAAGATCTACCCTAGTGAGGCAAGTCCTTCATGGGCGATGGCCATGGTGGGATAGACAAGGTTGCTTCTTCGTGGACCCTTCGTGGGTGGAGCCCTCCGTGGAGTCGCGCAACCGTTACCCTTCGTGTGTTGGAGTCTCCATCAATGTGGATGTATGATAGCACCACCTATCGGAACCATGCCAAAAATCTCTGTGTCTCCAATTGCGTTTGCACACTCGAATCCCATCCCTTTGCATTCTTGCAACTTGCATGACTTACTTTCCGCTGCTCATATACTCTTGTCATGCTTGCTTGAGAGGTATTGTGAATGTTCAAACTTGTGCCAAAACTCCACTTCAACTTAAAGAAATTAAAAACTGTAACTTTTCTTGCTAAGAGTCTATTCACCCTGCTCTAGACACCTCTTCTCGATCCTACAGACGGCGATTCCGACTCCGGTTGACCATTGGCGGCACTATCGTCATCTGCATCGCCCTCCTCCCTCGGCCACGCGCCTTGCCGAGGGTCATCCCCGCCATGCTCTCCATCGGCGTGTTCCCCGTCGCCCCTTCTTTGCCTTAACCTATCGCACCTGGGAGGAAAGGGCCAAGAACGGAGATCACGGGGCACTTATCTTTCTTTTAACTTGTAAGCACTTGCCAAATCTTAATTTCTAAGTAATGTCATCTCTCGAGCCCATGCTTGTGTCCCATAACATTCGTACTTGTATAAGCATGTCAATGAAAAAGACCAGCCTTGCTAGGAACCCGTGCACGTATACGTTCGTGCAGAGGCGAAATGCCTCCTTAATGCAAATAAACGCGTCCTCGCGGCAAGCCGTCTTGTCTGTGCCCTCTACGCCTGCCGGAGAATCACATCTGTTGGATTACAGACAAAGGGTCCAGCCCCTCGTCAATTGATAACCCACAAGTATAGGGGATCACAACAGTTTTCGAGGGTAGAGTATTCAACCCAAATTTATTGATTCGACACAAGGGGAGCCAAAGAATATTCTCAGTATTAGCAGCTGAGTTGTCAATTCAACCACATGTGGAAAACTTAATATCTGCAGCAAAGTATTTAGTAGCAAAGTAATATGATAGTAGCGGTAATGGTAGCAAAAGTAACAATAGCAGTTTTGTAGTGATTGTAACAGTGGCAACGGAAAAGTAACTAAGCAAAGATCAATATGTGAAAAGCTTGTAGGCAATGGATCAGTGATGGATAATTATGTCGGATGCGATTCCTCATGCAATAGTTATAACATAGGGTGACACAAAACTAGCTCCGGTTCATCAATGTAATGTAGGCATGTATTCCGAATATAGTCATACGTGCTTATGGAAAAGAACTTGCATGACATCTTTTATCCTACCCTCCCGTGGCAGTGGGGTCCTATTGGAAACTAAGGGATATTAAGGCCCCCTTTTAATAGAGTACCGGACCAAAGCATTAACACTTAGTGAATACATGAACTCCTCAAACTACGGTCATCACCGGTAAGTATCCGGATTATTGTCACTTCGGGGTTAACGGATCATAACACATAATAGGTGACCATAGACTTGCAAGATAGGATCAAGAACTCACATATATTCATGAAAACATAATAGGTTCAGATCTGAAATCGTGGAACTCGGGCCCTAGTGACAAGCATTAAGCATAGCAAAGTCATAGCAACATCAATCTAAGAACATAATGGATACTAGGGATCAAACCCTAACAAAACTAACTCGATTACATGATAAATTTCATCCAACCCATCGCCGCCCAGCAAGCCTACGATGGAATTACTCACGCACAGCGGTGAGCATCATGAAATTGGTGATGGAGGAAGGTTTATGATGACGATGGCGGCGGATTCCCCTCTCTGGAGCCCCAAATGGACTCCAGATCAGCCCTACCTAGAGATATTAGGGCTTGGCTACGGCTTCGTATCGTAAAACACGATGAATCCTTCTCCCTGATTTTTTTTCTCCCCGAACATGAATATATAGAGTTGGAGTTGAGGTCGGTGGAGCGTCAGGGGGGCCACAGGGCAGGGGCGCCCCCCCACCCTCGTGGACAGGGTGTGGGCCCCCTGGCCTCGATTCTTTCGATGGTATTTTTTATATATTCCAAAAATATTCTCTATTGATTTTCAGGTCATTCCGAGAACTTTTATTTCTGCACAAAAATAGCACCATGGCAATTCTGCGGAAAACAGCGTCAGTCTGGGTTAGTTCCATTCAAATCATGCAAGTTAGAGTCCAAAACAAGGGCAAAAGTGTTTGGAAAAGTAGATACGATGGAGACGTATCAACTCCCCCAAGCTTAAACTTTTGCTTGTCCTCAAGAAATTCAGTTGATAAACTGAAAGTGATAAAGAAAAACTTTTACAAACTCGGTTTGCTCTTGTTGTTGTAATGTAAAGCTAGCATTCATGTTTTCAGCAAAGATTATGAACTAACCATATTCACAATAACATTTAGGTCTCATGTTTACTCATATCAATGGCATAATCAACTAGCGAGCAATAATAATAAATCTTGGATGACAACACTTTCTCAAAACAATCATAATATGATATAACAAGATGGTATCTTGCTAGCCCTTTCTGAGACCACAAAACAAAAATGCAGAGCACCCCTGAAGATCAAGGGCTAACTAGAAATTGTAATTCATGGTAAAAGAGATCCAGTCATATTCAATGTAAACTAATAATAATACATGCAAATGACAGCCGTGCTCTCCAACTGGTGTTTTTAAATAAGAGGATGATGACTCAACATAAAAGTAAATGGATAAGCCCTTCACAGAGGGAAGAAGGGATTTGTAGAGGTGCCAGAGCTCGATTTTGAAATAGAGATGAATAATATTTTGAGCGGTATACTTTCATTGTCAACATAACAACCGAGAGATCTTGATATCTTCCACGCTACACACATTATAGGGGGTTCCCAAGCAGAATGGTAAAGTTTATACTCCCCCACCACCAACAAGCATCAATCCATGGCTTGCCCGAAACAACGGGTGCCTCCAACTAACAACAATCCTGGGGGCGTTTTGTTTGCAATTATTTTGATTTGGTTTGAGCATGGGACTGGGCATCCGGTGACCAGCCATTTTCTCGTGTGTGAGGAGCAGAGTCCACTCCTCTTGAGAATAACCCGCCTAGCATGGAAGATACAGACAACCCTAGTTGATACATGAGCTATTCGAGCATACAAAACAGAATTTTTATTTGAAGGTTTAGAGTTTGGCACATACAAATTTACTTGGAACGGCAGGTAGATACCGCATGTAGGAAGGTATTGTGGACTCGTATGGAATAACTTTTGGGGTTTATGGAGTTGGATGCACAAGCAGTATTCCCGCTTAGTACAAGTGAAGGTTAGAAAGAGACTGGGAAGCGACCAGCTAGAGAGCAACAACAGTCATGAACATGCATTCAAATTAATCAACACTGAATGCAAGCATGAGTAGGATATAATTCACCGTGAACATAAATATCATGGAGGCTATGTTGATTTTGTTTCAACTACATGCGTGAACATGTGCCAAGTCAAGCCACTCGAATCGTTCAAAGGAGGATACCACCCTATGATACCACATCACAACCATTTTAATAGCATGTTGGCACACAAGGTAAACCATTATAAACTCCTAGCAAATTAAGCATGGCATGGGCAACTATAATCTCTAATTTTCATTGCAAACATGTTTCATTCATAATAGGCTGAATCAGGAACGGTGAACTAATCATATTTACAAAAACAAGAGAGGTCGAGTTCATACCATCTTTTCTCATCTCAATCAGTTCATCATATATCGTCATTATTGCCTTTCACTTGCACGACCGAATCGTGTGATTAAGAATAATAGTGCACGTGCATTGGACTAAGCTGGAATCTGCAAGCATTCAATACAAGGGAGAAGACAAGGTAATATGGGCTCTTTTTTAGATCAACAATAATGCATATGAGAGCCACTCAACATTTTCATTATGGTCTTCCCCTCTCGACCCCAAAGGAAATAAATAAAACTGTTTACACGGGAAAGCTCCCAACAAGCAAAAGAAGAACGAGAAATCTTTTTGGGTTTTCTTTTTAATTACTACTACTACAAGCATGGAAAGTAAACTAGCTAAAAGCTACAACTAATTTTTTGTTTTTTTTTCTTAAGGTTTTTCAAACACACAAGAAGAATGCAAGAAAAGAAAATAAACTAGCATGGATGATACAATGAAAAAGTATGAGCACCGACAACTAGCATGAGTGTGTGAACATGAATGTAATGTCAGTGAGAAATACGTACTCCCCTAAGCTTAGGATTTTGGCCTAAGTTGGTCTATGGCCACGGCTGGCCTGGTGGAAATCGGAAATCCAAAGTTGCAACTGGGGTCATACTGGGATGCAACAGCTATTGCCTCACGAGCTGCAGCTTGGAGGCGGGCTGCCTCCGTCCTCCTCTCGTACTAGTTCGCCTCCTCCAAGGTTATAACATATCTCCATTTTGTCTGAAAGTCAAAGAAAATAGGAGCAGGGAGAGCAACACTGACAGTGCGTCATCTGTCAAAGATTTGTCGGTACTGGAGGAACTGATCGTTCCTCTCAACAAACTGATGATGCACCATGGCATTATAATCTAGATAAGCAGGAGGCAATTCAATATAATTCTCATGTATGGGTATCTCAAGAAAATTAGCTAAACGTGTTGCATAAATTCCATCGAACAAGTCTCCAATAATACTGTTATTATGCAACCTACGTGCAACAATGGCCCCCATGTTGTATTGTTTATCTCCTAATACAGCACTCTTGAGAGCACTAAGATCGGGGACACACATGTGACATGCTTCATCCTTACCATTGATGCATCTACCTATAAAGAGAGCAAAATAATGTTTGGCAGGAAAGTGAATGCTCCCTATGGTAGCTTCTGTTATTTTTCTAGATTCTCCCATAGTGATACTAGCAAGAAATTTTTTAAATTCAGATTTGCGAGGTTCACTAACACTACCCCACTGCAGGAGTTTACAAGAAGTATTAAAATCTTCTAAGTCCATGGCATAAGATTTATCATAGAGATCAAACAGGACAGTGTGAGAATTGCATGATGATGTAAATTTAAATCTTCTCACAAAGGAATTAGTTAGGTGATAATATTGGGGGAACTTATCTGACACGAAGCCCTCAAGTTCAGCATTACGCACACATGCGTCGAATTCCTCCTTAATTCCTGCTTGGACCATGAAATTTTCTGACAGCCATTCAAAAGGCCGCACTTGAGCTTCTCTTGGTAGTTCATAGTCCGGCTCACGTATTGCGGGCCTGGGTCCTTGCTTCTTTGAAGAACCACCTTGGAACGTTTTTCTAAACATATTTCTTCCTCTGAAAAATTTCTGAAATTTTTAGTGACTCAAAAATAAAAGTGAAGCAAACTCAACAAGATTGATAGCAACTACTCCTAGAAGTGCCTAAAGGCTATATCATGCATTAAAACTACTTTTGACCACAAAAATTTGACATGCTAGCTCAAGAACAGGGTCACTTAAGCAGCAAAAATTTGCAATAAATAAAGCACTAGAACAAAAACTAATTGGACCATTGGAGGAGTCACATACCGAAGAACAATCCCCCAAAGCAGTTTTGTGAATGGAGCTTTGAGCAAGGAGATCGGAAATGGCAGCAAGATGAGCTAAAACACGGATTTGAGCTAGTGGATGATTTTTTTCTAGAGGAAGACGAAGTGTGTGGGTGCAAGAATAAGTGGAGGGGACCCACATGGGGTCCACGAGGCAGGGGCCACCCAGGGGGGTGGGTGCGCCCTCCACCCTCGTGGGCACATGGTGGGTCCCCCTGGTGTGTTCCCGGTGCCAATAATTATTAAATATTCTGGAAAAAATCATATTAAATTTTTAGGGAATTTGGAGAACTTTTATTTTCAGGGTATTTTTTATTGCAATGATAATTCAGAAAACAGACAGAAAATATTATTTTTGCTTTATTGAAATTAAATAACAGAAAGTAAAAGGAGGGTACAGAGAGTTGTGCTTTCTAACTTCATCCATATCATGCTCATCAAAAGGAATCCACTAACAAGGTTGATCAAGTCTTGTTAACAAACTCATTCCGAATCGCATGAAACCGAAGAAATTTCGAATAACACTAGGTTACCTCTACTGGGATATGCACATGCCCAACAATAAGAATATCATATTTTCTTCTTGATAGTAGGAAAAGGAAATTCAAAACCTCCAATAGTAATTGTTGAAATTTTCCCAATAGAATTGATACTGTGGACTTGAGGTTGTTTCCTCGGAAAGTGTACCGTATGCTCATTACCAATAACATGAAAAGTGGCATTGCCTTTGTTGCAATCAATAACATCCCCTGTAGTATTCAAAAAAGGTCTTCCAAGAATAATATACAACTATCGTCCTCGGGAATATCAAGAATAACAAAGTCTGTTAAAATAGTAATGTTTGCAACCACAACAGGCACATCCTCACAAATACCAACAAGTATGGCAGTTGATTTATGAGCCATTTGCAAAGATATTTCAGTAGGTGTCAACTTATTCAAATCAAGTCTAGGATATAAAGAGAGAGGCATAACACTAACACCGGCTCCAAGATCACATAAAGCAGTTTTAACATAGTTTCTTTTAATGGATCATGGTATAGTTGGTACTCCGGGATCTCCTAGTTTCTTTGGTATTCCACCTTTAAAAGTATAACTAGCAAGCATGGAGGAAATTTCAGCTTCCGGTATCTTTCTTTTATTAGTAACAATATCCTTCATGTACTTAGCATAAGGGTTCATTTTAAGCATATCAGTCAAACGCATACGCAAAAAGATAGGTCTAATCATTTCAGCAAAGCGCTCAAAATCCTCATCATCCTTTTTCTTGGATGGTTTAGGAGGAAAAGGCATGGGTTTCTGAACCCATCGTTCTCTTTCTTTACCGTGCTTCCTAGCAAAAAAGTCTCTTTTATCATAACGTTGATTCTTTGATTGTGGGTTATCAAGATCAATAGAAGGTTCAATCTCTACATAATTATCATTGCTAGGTTGAGCATCAACATGAACATCATCATTAACGTTATCACTAGGTTCATGTTCATTGCCAGATTGTGTTTCAGCATTAGAAATAGAAATATAATTGGGATTCTCAGGTGTGTCAACAACAGGTTTACTAGAAGCATGCAAAGTCCTATCATTTTTCTTTTTCTTCTTCTTAGAAGAACTAGGTGCATCATCATTAGTTCTCTGAGAATCTTGCTCAATTCTCTTAGGGTGGCCCTCAAGATACAAAGGTTCCTGAGTCATTTTACCCCCTCTAGTCATAACTCTAACAACATTATCATTTTTCATTTTTCTTATTAGTTAATTCATTGAGAAAATCATTCTAAGCCTTAAGTACTTGTTTTACTTGAGTGGTAACCATAGAAGCATGTTTACTAATAAGTTTAAGTTCACCTTTAACTCTAGACATATAATCACTCAAGTGTTCAAGCATATCAGCATTGCGTTTCAATCATCCACCAACATAATCATTGAAGTTTTCTTGTTTAACAATAAAATTATCAAACTCATATAAGCATTGGCTAGCAGACTTATAACGAGGAATATCACCTTCATCAAATCTATAGAGAGAATTTACCTTTACTACCTGTGTCGGGTTATCAAGACCATGAATTTCTTCAATTGGTGGTAAATTCTTAACATCTTTAGCTTTAATACCTTTTTCTTTCATAGATTTCTTTGCCTCTTGCATATCTTCAGGACTGAGAAATAGAATACCCTTTTCTTCAGATTTGGCTTAGGATTTGGTTCAGGAAGTGTCCAATCATTTCCATTGCTCAATATATTATTCAATAGAAATTCAGCTTGATCAACAGTTCTGTCCCTGAAAACACAACCAACACAACTATCCAGGTAGTCTCTGGAAGCATCGGTTAGTCCATTATAAAAGATATCAAGTATTTCATTTTTCTTGAGAGGATGATCAGGCAAAGCATTAAGTAATCAGAGAAGCCTCCCCCAAGCTTGTGGGAGACTCTCTTTTTCAATTTGCACAAAATTATATATTTCCCTTAAGGCAGCTTATTTCTTATGAGCGGGGAAATATTTAGCAGAGAAGTAATAAATCATATCCTGGGGACTACGCACACAACCAGGATCAAGAGAATTAAACCGTGTTTTAGCATCACCCTTTAATGAGAACGAAAATAACTTAAGGATAAAGTAATAGCGAGTTTTCTCATCATTAGTGAACATGGTGGCTATATCATTTAATTTAGTACGATGTGCCACAACAGTTTCAGATTCATAGCCATAAAAAGGATCAGATTCAACCAAAGTAATTAACTCGGGATTGACAGAGAAATCATAATCCTTATCGGTAATGAAGATAGGTGAAGTAGAAAAAGTAGGGTCATGTTTCATTCTAGCATTGCAAGCAAGAAAGTCTCTAGCAGTTTCTTCATCCATAACATAGCCCTCAGGCACAACAGGCAAGTCATATCTAGGGGGAGAATCTTCATCATCACTTTCATCAATATTATCAGTTTCAATAATTTCATTCTCTCTAACCCTAGCAAGTTGTTCATCAAGAAATTCACCTAGTGGCACAGTATTACCAAGCATAGAAGTAGTTTCATCATAAGTATCATGCAAAGCAGAAGTGGCATCATCAATAACATGCCACATATCAGAATGAATAGCGGGAATAGGTGTCGCAAGTTTACTCAAAACAGAAGGTGAATCAAGTGCAGAGCTAGATGGCAGTTCCTTACCTCCCCTTGTAGTTGAGGGAAAAATCTTGGTCCTTTTATCTTTCAAGTTCTTCATAGTGATCAGCAGATATAAATCCCAAGTGACTCAAAGAATAGAGCTATGCTCCCTGGCAACGACGCCAGAAAATAGTCTTGATAACCCACAAGTATAGGGGATCGCAACAGTTTTCGAGGGTAGAGTATTCAACCCAAATTTATTGATTCGACACAAGGGGAGCCAAAGAATATTCTCGAGTATTAGCAGCTGAGTTGTCAATTCAAGCACACCTGGAAAACTTAATATCTGCAGTAAAGTATTTAGTAGAAAGTAATATGATAGTAGCAGTAACGGTAGCAAAAGTAACAATAGCAGTTTTGTAGTGATTGTAACAGTGGCAACGGAAAAGTAACTAAGCAAAGATCAATATGTGAAAAGCTCGTGGGCAATGGATCAGTGATGGATAATTAGGTCGGATGCGATTCCTCATGCAATAGTTATAACATAGGGTGAAACAGAACTAGCTCTAGTTCATCAATGTAATGTAGGCATGTATTGCGAATATAGTCATACGTGCTTATGGAAAAGAAGTTGCATGACATCTTTTGTCCTACCCTCCCGTGGCAGTGGGGTCCTATTGGAAACTAAGGGATATTAAGGCCCCTTTTAATAGAGTACCGGACCAAAGCATTAACACTTAGTGAATACATGAACTCCTCAAACTACGTTCATCACCGGTAAGTATCCCGATTATTGTCACTTCGGGGTTAACGGATCATAACACATAATAGGTGACTATAGACTTGAAAGGTAGGATCAAGAACTCACATATATTCATGAAAACATAATAGGTTCAGATCTGGAATCATGGCACTCGGGCCCTAGTGACAAGCATTAAGCATAGCAAAGTCATAGCAACATCAATCTCAGAACATAATGGATACTAGGGATCAAACCCTAACAAAACTAACTCGATTACAAGATAAATCTCATCCAACCCACCACCGTCCAGCAAGCCTACGATGGAATTACTCATGCACGGCGGTGAGCATCATGAAATTGGTGATGGAGGAAGGTTGATGATGACGATGGTGACGGATTCCCCTCTGCAGAGCCCCGAACAGACTCCAGATCAGCCCTCCCTAGAGAGATTAGGGCTTGGCGGCAGCTCCGTATCGTAAAACGCGATGAATACTTCTCCCTGAATTTTTTTCTCCCCGAACATGAATATATGGAGTTGGAGTTGAGGTCGGTGGAGCGTCAGGGGGCCCACGAGGCAGGGGGTGCGCCCAGGGGGTAGGTGCGCCCCCACCCTCGTGGATAGGGTGTGGGCCCCTGGCCTTGATTCTTTCGCGGGTATTTTTTATATATTCCAAAAATATTCTCCGTTGATTTTCAGGTCATTTCGAGAACTTTTATTTCTGCACAAAAATAACACCATGGCAATTCTGCTGAAAACAGCGTCAATCTGGGTTAGTTCCATTCAAATCATGCAAGTTAGAGTCCAAAACAAGGGCAAAAGTGTTTGGAAATGTAGATACGATGGAGACGTATCATCAATCTCCTTTTAGCAAGGGATACTATGACCATTCCGACCGAAGCAGCATTCGGGCTGGGGATGGGAGCACCCGAGTTTTTTAAAAGAGAGTGGCAAGGTTTTCTAATGCACAAGTCACATGTTATGAACATGAATGGGCAAGAGGTAAAATTTATCTGTTTGGTTTGCCGGGGATCACCGTGTCGGGCGGTCTTCTCAACTTCTTGCCGGAGTTGGGTCCTTGGCGGGATCGAGCGTCCTTGCCACGGCTAGAAGGAAGAGAGGGCAAGAGCATGGAACCTTGGCGGTCCATTAACACTTGTTGGAATCAAAAGTCAGTACAATATCCTGGACAAGTGATGTCTACTACACAACCTTCTTCTTGTAGACGTTGTTGGGCCTCCAAGTGCAGAGGTTTGTAGGACAGTAGCAAATTTCCCTCAAGTGGGTGACCTAAGGTTTATCAATCTGTGGGAGGCGTAGAATGAAGATGCTCTCTCTCAAACAACCCTGCAACCAAATAACAAAGAGTCTTTTGTGTCCCCAATAGACCCAATACAATGGTAAATTGTATAGGTGCACTAGTTCGGCGAAGAGATGGTGATACAAGTGCAATATGGATGGTAGATAAAGGTTTTTGTAATATGAAAATATAAAAACAGCAAGGTAACTAATGATAAAAGAGAGAGAAAATGGTATTGCAATGCTTGGTAACAAGGCCTAGGGTTCATACTTTCACTAGTGCAAGTTCTCTCAAGAATATAACATAATTGAATCATATAACTATCCCTCAACATGCAACAAAGAGTCACTCCAAAGTCACTAATAGCGGAGAACAAACGAAGAGATTATGGTAGGGTACGAAACCACCTCAAAGTTATCCTTTCTAATCGATCTATTCAAGAGTCCGTAGTAAAATAACACGAAGCTATTATTTCAGTTCAATCTATCCTAGAGTTCGTACTAGAATACACCTTAAAACACAAATCAACCAAAACCCTAATGTCACCTAGATACTCCAGTGTCACCTCAAGTATCCGTGGGTATGATTATACGATATGCATCACACAATCTCAGATTCATCTATTCAACCAAAACAAAGAACTTCAAAGAGTGCCCCAAAGTTTCTACTAGAGAGTCAAGACGAAAACATGTGCCAACCCCTATGCATAAGTTCACAAGGTCATCGAACTCGCAAGTTGATCACCAAAACATACATCAGGTGGATCACGTGATATCCCATTATCACCATAGATAAGCACGGGCAAGACATACATCAAGTCTTCTCAAATCATTAAAGACTCAATCCGATAAGATAACTTCAAAGGGAAAACTCAATCCATTACAAGAGAGTAGAGGGGGAGAAACATCATAAGATCCAAATATAATAGCAAAGCTCGCGATACATCAAGATCGTGCCGATTCAAGAACACGAGAGAGAGAGAGAGAGATCAAACACATAGCTACTGGTACATACCCTCAGCCCCGAGGGTGAACAACTCCCTCCTCGTCATGGAGAGCGCCAGGATGATGAAGATGGCCACTGGAGGGGGATTCCCCCCTCCGGCAGGGTGCCGGAATGGGTCTAGATTGTTTTTGGGTGGCTACGGAGGCTTCTGGTGGTGGAACTCCCGATCTAGGTTATTTTCTGGAGGTTTCTATATTTATAGGAATTTTTGGCGTCGACTTCACGTCAAGAAGGTGCCCGAGTCGTCCACGAGGTAGGCCCACGCGCCCGGGGGTGGGCGTGCCCCCACCCTCGTGGACGCTCCGGGACTCTTCTGTCCCATCTCTTTTACTCTGGGGTCTTCTTTTGGTCCATAAAAAATCGTCAAAAATTGGCACGTCAATTGGACTCCATTTGATATTCCTGTTCTGTAAAACTCAAAAACAAGGGGAAAATAGAAACTGGCACTAGGATCTAGGTTAATAGGTTAGTCCCAAGAACCATATAAAATAGCATATAAATGCATATAAAACATCCAAGGTTGATAATATAATAGCATGGAACAATCAAAAATTATAGATACGTTGGAGACGTATCAAGCATCCCCAAGCTTAATTCCTGCTCGTCCTCGAGTAGGTAAATGATAAAAATAGAATTTTTGACGTGGAATGCTACCTAACATATTTATCCCTGTAATTCTCTTTATTGTGGCATGAATATTCAGATCCATAAGATTCAAGACAAAAGTTTAATATTGACATAAAAATAATAATACTTCAAGCATACTAACAAAGTAATCATGTCTTCTCAAAATAGCATGGCCAAAGAAAGCTATCCCTACAAAATCATATAGTCTGGCTATGCTCTATCTTCATCACACAAAATATTTAAATCATGCACAACCCCGATGACAATCCAAGCAATTGTTTAATACTTTTGATGTTCTCAAACTTTTTCAATCTTCACGCAATACATGAGCGTGAGCCATGGACATAGCACTATAGGTGGAATAGAATGGTGGTTGTGGAAAATACAAAAAGGAGAAGACATTCTCACATCAACTAGGCATATCAACGGGCTATGGAGATGCCCATCAATAGATATCAATGTGAGTGAGTAGGGATTGCCATGCAACGGATGCACTAGAGCTATAAGTGTATGAAAGCTCAAAAGAAACTAAGTGGGTGTGCATCCAACTCGCTTGCTCATGAAGACCTAGGGCATTTTGAGGAAGCCCATCATTGGAATATACAAGCCAAGTTCTATAATGAAGATTCCCACTAGTATATGAAAGTGACAACATAGTAGACTCTCTATCATGAAGATCATGGCGCTACTTTGAAGCACAAGTGTGGTAAAAGGATAGTAGCATTGCCCCTTCTCTCTTTTTCTCTTATTTTTTTGGCCTTCTCTTTTTTATGGATTTTTCCCTTTTTTATTTTTCGTCCAGAGTCTCATCCCGACTTGTGGGGGAATCATAGTCTCCATCATCCTTTCCTCACATGGGACAATGCTCTAATAATGATGATCGTCACACTTTTATTTACTTACAACTCAAATATTAGAACTCGATACTAGAACAAAGTATGACTCTATATGAATGCCTCTGACGGTGTACCGGGATGGTCAATGAAACAAGAGTGACATGTATGAAATTATGCATGGTGGCCTTGCCACAAATACGATGTCAACTACATGATCATGCAAGGCAATATGACAATTATGAAGCGTGTCATAATAAATGGAACGGTCGAAAGTTGCATGGCAATATATCTCGGAATGGCTATGGAAATGCCATAATAGGTAGGTATGGTGGCTGTTTTGAGGAAGATATAAGGGGGTTTATGGTACCAGTGAAAGTTGCGCGGTACAAGAGAGGCTAGCAATGGTGGAAGGGTGAGAGTGCGTATAATCCATAGACTCAACATTAGTCATAAAGAAATCACATACTTATTGCAAAAATCTACAAGTCATCAAAAACCAAGCATTAAGCGCATGCTCCTAGGGGGATAGATTGGTAGGAAAAGACCATCGCTCATCCCCGACCGCCACTCATAAGGATGACAATCAAAGAACACCTCATGTTTCAAATTTGTTACACAACGGTTACCATACGTGCATGCTACGGGACTTGCAAACCTCAACACAAGTATTTATCAATTTCACAATTGCTCAACTAGAACAAATCTAATATCACCATCTTCATATCTCAAAACAATCATCAAGTATCAAACTTCTCATAGTATTCAATGCACTTTTTATGAAAGTTTTTATTATACCCATCTTGGATGCCTATCATATTAGGACTAATTTCATAACCAAAGCAAATTACCATGATGTTCTAAAAGACTCTCAAAAGAATATAAGTGAAGCATGAGAGTTCATCTATTTCTATAAAATAAAACCACCACCGTGCTCTAGAAAGATATAAGTGAAGCACTAGAGCAAATGACAAACTACTCTGAAAGATATAAGTAAATGCATATAAAACATCCAACGTTGATAATATAATAGCATGGAACAATCAAAAATTATAGATACGTTGGAGACGTATCAACAAGCATGCATATACATATACACATAAACATGGAAATCAACGGGAAACTGTACATACTAAGGGTTTTATTTCCCTGACTGCGCATAGGGTCTGCGTCTGGCTTTGTACATAGGGTTACATGCCTTGCCAGCAAGGCTAGTACAAAAGGGGGTTGTCGGGGCTCCCGGCAACCGCGCCTTAGGGATAAAACTTGCGAAGATGTTCGATATTCCAGGAAATGCTCACCGGAATGCCATCTTCGGTCTCCAGGCAGACTGCGTCGGGCCTGGTGACTCGTATTACCCGATAAGGGCCTTCCCACTTTGGCGTCAACTTGTTTGAACTCTTGGCAGATTGGATTCGCTGAAGAACAAGGTCACCTTCCTCAAGGCTTCGCGCATGAACCTTGCGGCTATGGTAGTAGCGCAAGGCTTACTGGTAGCGAGCGGCTCGCACAACAGCCTGAAGATGATCTTCCTCAAGGAGCATCGCATCATCTTGGCGCAACTGCTCTTACTCAATCTCATCATAAGCGAGCACTCGAGGTGACCCGTATATGAGTTCCATGGGGAGAACTGCTTCTGCCCCGTATACCAGGGCAAAGGGTGCCTGGCCAGTGGCTCGACCAAAGAACTATTGGCAATTAATCAATCCAGTGCCTTCCGCACTTGTGTAGCCTGTCAAAAGTTCTGGTCTTGAGGCCTCACAACACTTCTGCATTCGTCCTCTCAGCATGGCCGTTACTTCTGGGATGAGCAACAGAAGCAAAACAAACCTTGTTGCCGAGGTCTTGGATGTATTGCATGAAGGTGCGGCTAGTGAACTGTGTGCCATTGTCAGTGATGACCCTATTTGGCACACCAAAATGGCAGACTAGTCCCTTGAAAAACTCGACGGCTGATTGCGCTGTCACCTTTCTCACCGGTTCCACTTCCAGCCACTTTGTGAACTTGTCGATTGCGACGTACAAGTACTCAAAGCCCCCGACAGCACGGGGAAAGGGGCCCAGTTTTTCAAGCCCCCATACCGAAAATGGCCAGGAAAGAGGGATTGTTTGAAGGGCTTGGGCTGGCTGATGAAGCTTCTTTGAATGGAACTGGCACGCTTCACACTTGGTTACTAGTGCAGTTGCATCCTGGAGAGCAGTGGGCTAGAAGAAACCTTGCCGGAACGCTTTGCCAGCAAGGGCTCTTGACCCTATGTGGGAGCCACACATGCCTCCATGTATCTCTGCCAACAGCTCCATTCCGTCCTCCCGAGGAATGCACTTCAGTTTCACGTCGTTCGGTCTTCTTCTGTATAGGGCATCATCCACAAACTGGTACACACTGGACCATCGGGCTACCTTCTCTTCCTCTTCCTGTTCCTCAGGGAGTTCCCCTGTTTGGAGGAAACGGGCGATACAGTGTGCCCATGCCGGAGCCTGGGCTCGACGGCAAGGACCAAAGGCTCATCTTCGGCCGTAGGGGCAGTTGCCTCTACGGTAAGGGCTTGGGGCCCTATCGAAGGTTGCTGCTCCCCAGAAAGCTTGGGGTACCCGGCAACTTCCTTGCCGGGGGCTCCAGGAGCTCAGCGGGAAAGTACTTGTCAGGGCCCTCCTTCCTTCGTTTGTTCTATCCCGCCGATGGCTCAATGGATGGCTAGGTTAATTGAAGCACAAAGGTACCTGGTTCCACGGGCAACTTGAGGGCAGCGCGTTTTGACAAATCATCGGCAATGTTGTTCTCCGCTCGGGGAACATGCTCTGCTTGTAGACCATCAAAACGCTCCTCCAACTTCCTCACTTCATCCACATAGGCCTCCATCAACGGGCTCTGGTAATCCTTGTTAACTTGCTTGACGAGAAGCTGTGAATCACCCCTGACGATGTGCTTTCTAATTGGGACAAATGCATTTTTGCCCCTAGTTGGAACTTAACCACGGGTTTTGCCCTTACTTTTCGACTCTGCTCAGTTTTGCCCTTAGATTTTCCTCCGAGGTCGCCCGAATGCCCTTTGACCGTTTGACGAATACTTTGAAAATTCATAGCAAATTGATATGAACTCAGAAAAATTCAAATAACATATCAAAATGTCAAGAGAAACATTACCTTTATGTGTATGTCATTTGCATTCAGGACAAAATTACCGTTTAAACTACCTAAGGTTATTAATGTTACTAACATTATTAAAAATAAAAGGTATAAACAATACTTTTTCAGGAATAAAAATCACATGCAAATGCAGGTGAAGTTTTCTGAACATCCTTGTATCTTATTTGCATTTTTCTGGGTTCATATCAACATGTTATGAAGTTTCAAAATAATGGTCAAACTCGTTTGAACATTCATAAAAAGTTGATATGAACTCAGAAAAATGCAAAAAGTATATCAGGATGTTTAGATAAGATCACTTGGATTTGCATGTAATTTTTATTCATGAAAAAAGTATTTTTATACCTTTTTATTTTTAATGATGTTAATAACATTAATTATCTCAGGTGGTTTAAACGGTACTTTTGTCCTTGGTGCAAATGATATGCACATAAAGGTAATGTTTGTCCGAACATTTTGATATCTTATTTGCATTTTTCTAAGTTCATATTAATTTCTTATGAATTTTCAAACTATTGGTTAAATGGTCAAAGGGCATTCGGGTGACCTCGGGGGCAAATCTAAGGGCAAAACTAAGCAGAGTTGAAAAGTAAGGGCAAACCCTGTGGGTAGGTTCCAACTAGGGGCAAAAATGCAATTGTCCCTTTCTAATTCTGAGGTCTGCCGTGATCCTGAGACTAGCAAGCAATCCTTCATACTCTGCAGTGTTGTCCATCGATTTTCCCCGGGGAAAGTGCTTCTGGACTACAAACTTGAGGCGCTCTCTAGTGGGTGTGACGAGGAGTACGCCGGCACCAACACCTTGCAACGAGAAAGCCCCATCAAAGTACATAATCCAATCATGGCTCGTCTCCTTGCCGGGAAGGGTGGTCTCTTGAATTTCTTCATCGGGCATTGAGGTCCATTCTGCTATGAACTCTGCCAAGGCTTGGGTCTTGATTGTTGAAGTACTCTCAGACTTGAGGCCAAAGCTCGACAGTTCCTACGCCCACTCCACAATCCTCCCGGTTGCATCCGGGTTGTACAAGATTTGTTGCAAAGGGAGGCGGGTGGCGACGTTGATCTCATGCGCTTGGAAATAGTGACGCAGATTTCTCGAGGCCATAAGGAAGCCGAAAAGTAGCTTCTGTATACCAGAATATCTTGATCTAGCCACCTGCAAGAGGGGACTGACAAAATGAACTGGGTGTTGCATCACCTTCTTCTTCTGTTCGACTTTGCCTACTTGCGCAGACTCTGTCTTGTCGGGACCGGGCCTTGCCGGGGGTTCCACCTTGCCGGCATCAGGCCTTGCCGGGGAATGCTCTGGTCTATCATCTGATGGCTCCGCCGCTGCCGCTACCTCTTCATCATGTTCCCTCTGCGCCACTAGCGCAGCACTGACCACTTGATTTGTCGCAACTAGATACAGCAGCAACGGCTCTTACGGCTTAGGCGCGACTAGTATTGGCGTGGAGGAGAGGCACCTCTTCAAATCTTGCAGCGCTGCCTCTGCCTCCGGAGTCCATTTCATTGGACCCGCCTTTTTCAAAACTTTAAAAAGGGGAGGGCGCACTCAGCAGATTTGGAGATGAACCTACTTAGAGCAGCAATCCAGCCGGCAAGCCTACGGACGTCTTTGACTCGTCTTGGTGCCTCAATCTGCTCAATCGCTTTGATCTTGTCGAGATTTGCTTCGATTCCGTGTTGAGACACAAAGAATCCAAGAAGTTTGCCGGATGGGATGCTGAACACGCTGTCGGTGTCAAAACCGGTGGATCTCGGGTAGGGGGTCCCAAACTGTGCGTCTAAGGCGGATGGTAACAGGAGGCAGGGGACACGATGTTTACCCAGGTTCGGGCCCTCTTGATGGAGGTAATACCCTACGTCATGCTTGATTGATCTTGATGATATGAGTATTACAAGAGTTGATCTACCACGAGATCATAGAGGCTAAACCCTAGAAGCTAGCCTATGGTATGATTGTATGTTGTCCTATGGACTAAACCCTATGGTTTATATAGACACCGGAGGGGGCTAGGGTTACACAGAGTCGGTTACAAGGGAGGAGATCTACATATCCATATTGCCAAGCTTGCCTTCCACGCTAAGGAAAGTCCCATCTGGACACGGGATGAAGTCTTAAATCTTGTATCTTCATAGTCCAACAGTCCGGCCAAAGGATATAGTCCGGCTGTCTGGAGACCCCCTAATCCGGGATTCCCTCGGTAGCCCCTGAACCAGGCTTCAATGACGATGAGTCCAGCGCGCAGATTTGTCTTCGGCATTGCAAGGTGGGTTCTTCTTCCGAATACTCCATAGAAGATTTTGAACACAAGAATAGTGTCCGGCTCTGCAAAATAAGTTCCACATACCACCGTAGAGAGAATAATATTTCCACAAATCTAATCTGCTGACACGTTTAGCAACATGACATTATGCCATGGCCCGGTCTTTATTCGAACCGCTTTTCTCAACTAGCACTGCACATATTGCGAGGCGGTTTTCTTGACATGTCTTGTCGAAGCAGAGATCGTGTCCCCCTTATTACAGGATTCTCATCAATACAGACGTGGGTAACCCAATCGTGCCCGTTGGTATGACTCCTCGATTTTAGGCAAGTCCCAAACGGCCACGAGGAGGACGCTTGATATTCGCCCTCTTTATGAAGAGGCCAAGGCCCGTCCTTTTTTCCCTCTCGTACTCAATCGAATCCTTCCCCCGCCTCGAGTTCCAACACCCAAGGCTCAGGTCAGGCGCTTCAGACCTTCAACCATTTCCGGATCCAACCTTCAAGGTCGGTGGATGCCTTCCTCTGTCAGAGGAGGACATCAAGAAGCTAAGAGAGGCCAGATATTTGACCGGCGAAATCTGGCACAGGTTGCCTGCTCGAGGGCAGGTCATTCCCACTCCCAAACCCAGCGAGAGCGTTGTATTCATCTCTCACTTACTCCGAGGGCTAGGCCTAACTCTGGATCCCTTTGTTAGGGGGCTCATGTTCTATTATGGGCTGGATTTCCATGACCTGGCCCCGGATTCCCTCCTTCACATCTCGTCGTTCATCGTCGTGTGTGAGGCCTTCCACCGCATTACCCCACACTTCGGCCTATGGCTCAAGACCTTCAATGTGAAGCCGAAGATGATCGAGGGGCGACACGCAGAGTGCGGAGGTGCCGTAATAAGCAAAAGCGCTGATGTTCCATGGCCAGAGGGTTCCTTCCCAGAGATGTCCAGTTTATGGCAGCGGGAGTGTTTTTATATCACAGCTCCACGGAGTGCCAAGTGGGTAGCCGCGCCTGCCTTTCGCTCGGGCTCCCCACCACAACTGACCTCATGGATCAACAAGGGGCTGTACTGGGGGCCAGTAAATGATGTGCCGATATTGCAGAGTCGCATCTGAGATCTCCTCGAGAGAGATGTCAGCCTGGTCTCGGTAATGCAAGTCATGCTAGTTCGTCGGGTCTCGCCGTGAAAACGTCGACCCCTCTATATGTGGGAGTTCAACCCGGAAGGACCGTGAATTATTCAGCACTTCCTCGGCATGACGCTCGAAGAGATGTACAAATTGTTCTTCAGACCACAAATAAGGTGTCCGGACACCACCGAGGATGCGGGTCTGAGCTGCAGTCGCCCAGATACCCAAGTAAGTAAGCCCGTGGCCAAACACATTATCTTTTTATTTATCATAACCTCATTCTGAAAAGTCGCTCTTTGACCAGGACTGGGTAACAAAGGCGAAGATGATCAGGTGTTCGACCCCCCTTCCCGAAGGTTCAGCAAATCCAGTACTAGCCAGAATGCTCGAGCCGGCGCCTTATTAGGCGCCCTCAGGGGAAGATAAAGGGGAGAATAAAGAGGCTGGAAGTGGGCCTCGCTCATTATTCATCCAAACCAGGGGAATTAGCACCTCCGCGAAGGAGGATAACCAGGGAGAAGAATCTGAAATTCCCTCTCCCCAAGGAAGGAAGAGGACCACCTCTGAAGACCCGGAAACAAAGGTTTCCAAACGGGGGAAGAAATCTTCGCCAGAGGGTCCTACTTTGGAGGGTACTCTTGTCGCACAGTGTCCGCAAGGGGATCAGCCCTCTACCGAGATGTAAGTAAACAAAAAGTATTTAATAGTAAAAATATCCTACATTACTTCTGAAGATAATAACTGAAGCATATATCTTGCAGTTTGGGTCATAGCCCTTCTCGACAGAGTTCGTCTTCGGGGGATCTTCTTCCGGAGATGATGGAGAGCGAAACACCTCCCCCTGCCACCCCGCCTCATGAGGCGGGCGACCCTGAAGTGTCGTCGCGGAGGGTTTCTCCTGATCTGCCAAGGCCAGAGGGTAATCCTTTGGCCACCCGAAGTCCTCAGTATTAGGCTGCTCCTAAAGAGAGCAACAGAAAGAATCAGGAACCGTACAGTGTGCGGTCGGACGCACTGAGGGGTCTTCTGGAGCAAGCGGCCATCTTAGAAGCGCATCGTACGCTAATGAGTACGGTGATTGAAAGGATTTCATCCGCCGAAAGCGGGTTGCATGAAGCTTTTATGAGTCTGCTGAAAGGCTTTGAGGTACGTGAAATAGTGTATGTTTTTGACACTACCGCACATGTTAGGTGTGCCCTATGCAGATAGTATCCCCTGAGACTCTGGTTGCTGTCGAGAACGGCGGCAAACAGATGATCATAGTCCCAGGTAATAATCAAACTTCCTTCATGTGCAGGTGGCTGAAGGTCTGATGGCTAGCCGGACTAGTGAGTTTGCCGAGCTGAAGCGGCAACTTGATGCAGCAGATGCCGACATCGTGCTTGTCAACAAGCAGCTCGACGAGGCACAGGGTATGTGATTTCTTCGGTGATCAACACATAGTAAGAGGAGCATGATGCCAGTATCTTTAATATGTTGTGACTGCAGATGGAGCTGCCACCGTGGAGACCCTTCGGGCGGAACTTGCCCGAGCCAAGGAACAAGCCAGAAATAGCGATGCGGCCGCTCTAAAGGCGATCAAAGAGCTGAGGGCCAAACAGGCCGCGCATTGCCAGAGCAAGCAAAGAATGGCCAAGATGGCCGTTGAGTTGAAAGATGCCACCGACCATTACCAGCTTCTTGAAAAAGAACACCGAGCGAAGGCGACGAACCTGGAGAAGGCCATGGTAGTAGCCAAGGAAGCCCGCTCCAAAATCAGAGCGACGAAGGAGGAGCTGCGTCAAGATGGAGATATCGCGGCTGGGAAGCCCTTTTTGTTACGGACTAAGTTCGGAGATCCGAAGTATGCCCCTCTTGATCAACTATGGAGTTCTGCAGACGCATATGTGGATTTGGTAGCAAGTGCTGCTGATGCGGCCGAGTACTTCAAGGATCAAAAAGAACGTGAAGTGGAAAAGCTGTTTTGGTCACAGTTCCATGCTCCAGTGCGTCCGCTGCTGTTGAATGAGCGAATGGCCGAGTGGGTCGAGCTCCATAGGTTGTCCGGACTTGCCATGAGGTCTGTTGTGGATCATCTATGGCCGGAAGGGCCAAGGTCGAATAGTTACTTTAGCTTAGTGCAACAATTCATTGGTGTTGTGCCGCACATCGACGCTATGAAGAGGTCGGAGTGCATAGAGGGTGCGCGGGTGGCACTTGCCCGTGTCAAGACATACTAGGCAGAGATGGAGGCCACCACTATCGCAACACAGGGTTCGGCCATGGGCCGAGTATCTGCCGAGCACTACTTTGAAGAAGTCCTTGAAGGCGCTCGTTCGATAGAGGCTCAGTGCTCGAAGAATATTATGTTCTAGTGACATGTATTCCCATTGTAAAAACAATGTTTTATTGAAAAGGTTGTGTTTATACTTTTGCCTGAAAGTATTATGATGCCTCATGTGCGGCCGTTTATGTATATATGCATATAACCTGAAAGTTTGCAGTCATCGGCTTCAGCCCCCACACATATAATGCGGGGGTGTTTGCAAAAAATGTGTATTCACACTTGATCCAACGTCTTAGTCCATAAAGGAGGTGGTAGCGCAGCGAACGAGGCAATCAGACTATATTGCTTTAACACTTTCACTTAGCCCTAGGAGTTTGACGGTGGGCCTACTATATAGCCCCTGGTACTTCCGTGCTCGTCCGAATATGGGGTGTGTACGTACATGACCGGGAAACGGCCCTTCGTTAATGCGGAGGAATCCCGAAGATTCCGCTAAGTCATCGAGTGGTTGACCAGTCTCGCGCTTTATCATGACAGTCAGTTTTCGGCTTTCTCTATTGAGGTGCTCATCCGGGTGAACCAGGGCACAACCGCAGTAGTTCTCCCGATGCCGCCTTAGCCGATAGAGCGGAACGTAAGGTAGCAAAACACGGGAGCCGGGCAAACCCAACATTTGACCAAAGACATGATTCGGAGCTGATGCATATAAGGCCAAACTCGCGACGCCGAACACTCCCTAAGGTATTCGGTCTTTATAACATATGTCGGGCTGAACAATGCCCTTAATAATAAAACCCGAGTGTCCAGGTACGTGCAATATCCTGACGTGGCCACATGCCAATAACGTCAGCATCCTTCTCGGTTGTATTGAGCATCTAGAGGATGTGAATCAACAAGAGACAGTAAAAAAGGTTTACACAGGGTCTTAATCTGAAAAGAAACCTTTGAGCGGGTCCCTGCTGCACGTCTGCGCCTGTGTCTCCATTGTGCCGTGTCCTCGATGGGTGTAGCACGATTGTCATCTGTAAAAGATAAGAACTTAGGTGAAAGTTGTCGTGCCATAAAATTGGTTATTATCAATAAGCCATTAAAATTCAAGATAAGTCAAGTTGAGCCGAACTAGCCCTGATTACACGCGGGAAGCCCTTGGTACCGTCTATGAGGGTTTAACCATCAAACCAATCTCATGTATATGCAGTGATGTGCCAGACTCATCAAACCGTGTCCGTGGTCTTGACGACCTGTCAGTTATTCTGGTTGGTCAGGCCGTCTAGTGCTCGGCTGTTAAAGCCGCCGCATGTTCTTCCGCGCGTAGAGAACGCTCAATATTTCCACTAACTGTGATGGTGCCATGTGGACCGTGCATCTTAAGCTTGAGAGAAGCGTAATGCGGTACTGCATTAAAATGAGCGAAAGCCGCTCTTCCGAGTAGTGCTTGATAGCCACTTCGGAATGGAGCGATGTAGAAAGTTAACTTTTTGCTTCGGAGGTTATCGGAACAACCAAATACAACCTCTAGTAATAGAGAGCCCGTACAACGTGCCTCTGGGCCTGGTATTACTCCCTTGAAGGTAGTATTGCTGTAGCTGATTTTTGTCAGGTCTATCCCCATTTTGCGGACTGTGTCCGGATATATCAGATTTGGACCACAGCTGCCGTCCATAAGGACTTGTGTGAGATGGTATCTGTTTATTATTGGGTCTATCACCAAGGCAACTAATCCTTCATGCCGGATGCTTGTCGGGTGATCCCTGCAATCAAAAGTGATTGGGCAGGCCAACCAGGGGTTGAACTTAGGGGTGACGGGCTCTATGGCGCGTATGTCTCGGAGTGCATGTTTGCTTCTCCTCTTCATCACATGGATCACGTTTACTGTTTTAACCTCTGGTGGGAATTTTTTCTGTCCTCCAGTGCTTTGCTGTCGAGGTTCGTCCTCGTCTTCGCTTGGTGTCTCCCCCCCCCTTGTGTTCGGTGTTTAGCTTACCGGCCAGCTTGAAGACCCAGCATTCTCTGTGGGTGTGATTTGCAGGTTTATCGGGGGTGCCATGAATCTGACATAGTTTGTCGAGAATCTTGTTTAGGCTAGACGGTCCATCTCTGCTGCCTTTGAAAGGATTTTTCCACTGACCTGGTCAAGAGCCCCTGAATCCCGCGTTTACCGCCGTATTATCTGGGATGTATTCTCTATTGCGACGCTTGCATTTACTGTGTCCTGGTTTTCCATTTCCATCCCTGACTTCGGATGTGCTTGGGTCGCTGGTGCTACTGCTGGCTAACCAGCTATCTTCGCCCGCGCAAAAGCGGGTCATGAGGCTTGTTAGGGCTGCCATTGTTCTCGGTTTTTCTTGGCCGAGGTGTCTGGCGAGCCATTCGTCTCGGACGCTGTGTTTGAAAGCTGCTAAGGCTTCGGCGTCCAGACAGTCGACGATTTGGTTCTTCTTAGTGAGAAACCTGTTCCAAAGCTTTCGGGCTGACTCTCCGGGCTGTTGAATTATATGACTTAAATCATCTGCATCCGGAGGTCGGACATAGGTCCCTTGAAAATTAGCCCGAAAAGCGTCCTCGAGCTCCTCCCAACTTCCAATTGAGTTTTCGGGGAGGCTTTTCAGCCAGTGCTGAGTTGGTCCTTTAAGCTTGAGGGGCAAGTACTTGATGGCATGGAGATCGTCTTCGCGAGCCATATGGATATGGAGGATAAAGTCCTCAATCCAGACCCCAGGGTCTGTGGTCCCGTCATACGCCTCTATGTTCACTGGTTTGAATCCTTCTGGGAATTCGTGGTCCAGCACCTCATCGATGAAACATAGGGGGTGTGCGGCACCCCTGTATTTGGATGTATCATGGCGTTCGGACGGTTGTAGTATTCGGTTTTGATTTTGTGCCGGAGCGCGCTTCCTAGATCCATAGATGGATCTGGTCATACTAGTTTTTTGGTGCAAGTCTTCACGTAGATCGTGTGTTGACTTATGTGCGGCCTTGTTAGCCGCTATATCGCGGTCACAAGGTGGTTGATCCGGCCGGTTGGCCGTTTTATTTTTCGGTTGTATGGGCTCTAAGGCATCATCATCGAATTCGGGTAATAGCTTCCGCTTTGGATATCTCTTTGTGTGGTAACCTCCACCATACTTTTCTTCGTTGTCGAGCACTTTGTTCCACTTGCTATTGAGTGTATTTTGTTCGGCCTTAAGCCTTTGCTTCTGCTTCTTCAGACTCCTCGCTGTGGCAATAAGCCTTCTGCGGATGTTCTCTTGTTCCAAGTGCATTTCCGGGATGATGTGTGCATCTTCGTCTGGACTGTTTTCCTCCCCCAAGGGGGTTTGATGAGGTTTATCCTCGGCGTCGCCGTGTTCGGACGTCAGATCCGTACTATGTTCGCCGTTTGCAGCTTCATCGTGCTCTGCCGCCGGGGCAATATGGTCGTCGTTTCCTCTGGAGTCGACTGGAGTGTTATTTTCTCTTGCGCTGTTATCGCTATTTTTGCCGAGACGGGATTTGGAGCGGCGCCTACGCCGATGCTTTGTTTGCTTCTTGGAGGGGTCATCCTCCGCTGTCTCCTCCTATTCCTCGTCATCGTTTTCTTTGGGTGTATCCACCATGTATATGTCATGTGATGAAGTGGCTTTCCAGTGCCCTGTGGGCACTAGTTCCTGTTCCTCTCCTGCATCGTCGTCCATGTCGTTGATGTTTGCGGAGTCGAAATCGAGCATGCCGGTTAAATCGTCGACAGAGGCTACTAAGTGGGTGGTGGGTGGGCAGCAAATTTCTTCGTCGTCCGCATCCCATTCTAGCCGGACATAGTTCGGCCGAGGATCTCTTGACAAGGAGAGAGACCTTAATGAATTTAGCAAGTCGCCGAAAGGTGAGTGATGAAAGATATCCGCGGAGGTGAACTCTATGATCGACGCCCAATCTGATTTGATAGGCACGGACGCAGGCGGCTCGGAGCCCGTGGCCGGAGATGAATCCAATGGTTCGGCAACACGGCTCTCGTAAGGAGTGAAGTCAGTATCCGGCTCCATCGCCACTGAGAGTGCGGCCTCCATGGCGGGGTCTATCCCTCCGTCCTCGGATGGCGCAATTTGCTCCGGATTGAAGGCCGGAGTAGTTGTAGGTGTGATCTCCCAAACACTGTCCGACGGAAGAGCTAAATCATGCTCGTCGTGATTGTGCGACGCACCTGACATGGGCTCAAATCCGTCGAAGATCAAGTCCCCGCGGATGTCAGCAGTGTAGTTTAGGTTTTCGAACCTGACCTGATGGCCAGGGGCGTAGCTCTCGATCTGCTCCAGATGGCCAGGCGAATTGGCCCGCAGTGTGAAGCCGCCGAATACGAAGATCTGTCCGGGGAGGAAAACCTCACCCTGGACCGCATCATTACCGATGATCGAAGGGGCCATCGAGCCTTACGGTGACGGCACAGTGGAACTCTCAATGAAAGCACCAATGTCGGTGTCAAAACCGGCGGATCTCGGGAAGGGGGTCGCGAACTGTGTGTCTAAGGCGGATGGTAACAAGAGGCAGGGGACACGATGTTTACCCAGGTTCGGGCCCTCCTGCTTGATTGATCTTGATGATATGAGTATTACAATAGTTGATCTACCATGAGATCGTAGAGGCTAAACCCTAGAAGCTAGCCTAAGGTATGATTGTATGTTTTCCTACGGACTAAACCCTCCGGTTTATATAGACACCGTAGGGGGCTAGGGTTACACAGAGTCGGTTACAAGGGAGGAGATCTACATATCCGTATTGCCAAGCTTGCCTTCCACGCCAAGGAAAGTCCGATCCGGACACGGGACAAAGTCTTTAATCTTGTATCTTCATAGTCCAATAGTCCGGCCAAAGGATATAGTCCGGCTGTCCGGAGATCCCCTAATCCAGGACTCCCTCACACGCACTTCTCTGGGTTGATCTTGAGGTTGATTTTGCGCAGGTTGGCAAATGTTTCCTCCAGATCCTACACGAGTGTGGCCTTTTCCATGGTTTTGACTACTATATCATCCATATAAGTGTTGGGGAATGCAGTAATTTCAAAAAAATTCCTACGCACACGCAAGATCATGGTGATGCATAGCAACGACAGGGGAGAGTGTCATCCACGTAACCTCATAGACCGTTAAGCGGAAGCGTTATGACAACGCGGTTGATGTAGTCGTACATCTTCACGATCGACCGATCCTCAGTACCAAACGTATGGCACCTCCGCGTTCAGCACACATTCAGCTCGGTGACGTCCCGCGAACTCACGATCCAGTAGATCTCGGGGAAGAGTTTTGTCAGCACGACGGCATGGTGACGATGTTGATGAAGCTACCGTAGCAGGGCTTCATCTAAACACCGCTACAGTATGAACGAGGTGGATTATGGTGGAGGGGGGCACCGCACACGGCTGGAGAGATCTCTATGATCAACTTGTGTGTCTAGAGGTGCCCCCTGCCCCCGTATATAAAGGAGCAAGGGGGGAGAGGCGGCTGTCTAGGAGGAGGCGCGCCAGGAGGAGTCCTACTCCCATCGGGAGTAGGACTCCCTCCTTTCCTAGTTGGAGTAGGAGAAGGGGGAAGGAGGAGGGAGAGAGGAAGGAAAGGGGGCGCCGCCCCCCCCCTCCTTGTCCAATTCGGACTAGAGGGAGAGGGGGCGTGCGTCCTGCCCTGGCCGCCCCTCCTCTTCTCCACTAAGGCCCATCTTGGCCGATTAAACCCCCGGGGGGTTCCGGTAACCCCCAGTACTCCGGTAAAATCCCGATTTCACCCGGAACACTTCCGATATCCAAATACAGGCTTCCAATATATAAATCTTTATGTCTCGACCATTTTGAGACTCCTCGTCATGTCCGTGATCACATCCGGGACTCCGAACTACCTTTGGTATATCAAAACATATAAACTCATAAAACCAATCATCACAGAACTTTAAGCGTGCGAACCCTATGGGTTCGAGAACTATGTAGACATGAACGAGACACGTCTCCGGTCAATAACCAATAGCAGAACCTGGATGCTCATATTGGTTCCTACATATTCTACGAAGATCTTTATCGGTCAAACCGCACAACACTATACGTTGTTCTCTTTGTCATCGGTATGTTACTGTTGGAAACATGCCCTAGAGGCAATAATAAATTAGTTATTATTATATTTCCTTGTTCATGATAATCGTTTATTATCCATGCTAGAATTGTATTGATAGGAAACTCAGATACATGTGTGGATACATAGACAACACCATGTCCCTAGTAAGCCTCTAGTTGACTAGCTCGTTGATCAATAGATGGTTACGGTTTCCTGACCATGGACATTGGATGTCATTGATAACGGGATCACATCATTAGGAGAATGATGTGATGGACAAGACCCAATCCTAAGCATAGCACTAGATCGTGTAGTTCGTATGCTAAAGCTTTTCTAATGTCAAGTATCATTTCCTTAGACCATGAGATTGTGCAACTCCCGGATACCGTAGGAATACTTTGGGTGTGCCAAACGTCACAACGTAACTGGGTGACTATAAAGGTGCACTACGAGTATCTCCGAAAGTGTCTGTTGGGTTGGCACGAATCGAGACTGGGATTTGTCACTCCGTGTAAACGGAGAGGTATCTCTGGGCCCACTCGGTAGGACATCATCATAATGTGCACAATGTGATCAAGGAGTTGATCACGGGATGATGTGTTGCGGAACGAGTAAAAGAGACTTGCCGGTAACGAGATTGAACAAGGTATCGGGATACCGACGATCGAATCTCGGGCAAGTATCGTACCGCTAGACAAAGGGAATTGTATACGGGATTGATTAAGTCCTTGACATCGTGGTTCATCTGATGAAATCATCGTGGAACATGTGGGAGCCAACATGGGTATCCAGATCCCGCTGTTGGTTATTGACCGGAGAGTCATCTCGGTCATGTCTGCATATCTCCCGAACCCGCAGGGTCTACACACTTAAGGTTCGGTGACGCTAGGGTTATAGAGATATTAGTATGCGGTAACCCGAAAGTTTTTCGGAGTCCCGGATGAGATCCCGGACGTCATGAGGAGTTCCGGAATGGTCCGGAGGTAAAGAATTATATATAGGAAGTGCTATTTCGGCCATCGGGACAAGTTTCGGGGTCACTGGTATTGTACCGGGACCACCGGAAGGGTCCCGGGGGTCCACCGGGTGGGGCCACCTGCCCCGGGGGGCCACATGGGCTGTAGGGGGTGCGCCTTGGCCTACATGGGCCAAGTGCACCAGCCCCAAGAGGCCCATACGCCAAGAGAAGAGAAAAAGGGGAGAGTCCTAAAAGGGGAAGGCACCTCCGAGGTGCCTTGGGGAGGATGGACTCCTCCCCCCTTGGCCGCACCCTTCCTTGGAAGAAGGGGCAAGGGCTGCGCCTCCCCCCTCTCCCTTGGCCCTATATATAGTGGGGAAAAGGAGGAGCAACTATACCTAAGGCCTGGCGCCTCCCTCTCCCTCCCGTGACACATCTCCCTCCTCCCGCAGCGCTTAGCGAAGCCCTGTTGGAATCCCGCTACTTCCACCACCACGCTGTCGTGTTGTTGGATCTCCATCAACCTCTCCTCCCCCCTTGCTGGATCAAGAAGGAGGAGACATCACTGCTCCGTATGTGTGTTGAACGCGGAGGTGCCGTCCGTTCGGCGCTAGGATCATCGGTGATTTGGATCACGACGAGTACGACTCCATCAACCCCGTTCTCTTGAATGCTTCCGCGCGCGATCTACAAGGGTATGTAGATCCACTCCTCCCTCGTTGCTAGATGGCTCCATAGATTGATCTTGGTGACACATAGGAAAATTTTGAATTTATGCTACGTTCCCCAACAGTTACTTGCCCGAGATTTGATCGTCGGTATCCCAATACCTAGTTCAATCTCGTTACCGGCGAGTCTCTTTACTCATTCCGTAATACATCATCCCGTAACTAACTCATTAGTTATCATGCTTGCAAGGCTTATATTGATGTGTATTACGGAGAGGGCCCAGAGATACCTCTCCGACAATCAGAGTGACAAATCGTAATCTTGATCTATGCCAACTCAACAAGTACCATCGGAGACACCTGTAGAGCACCTTTATAATCACCCAATTACGTTGTGACGTTTGGTAGCACACAAAGTGTTCCTCCGGTATTCAGGAGTTGCATAATCTCATAGTCATAAGAACATGTATAAGTCATGAAGAAAGCAATAGCGACAAACTAAACGATCAAGTGCTAAGCTAACGGAATGGATCAAGTCAATCACATCATTCTCCTAATGATGTGATCCCGTTAATCAAATGAAAACTCTTTGTCTATGGCTAGGAAACATAACCATCTTTGATCAACGAGTTAGTCAAGTAGAGGCTTACCAGTGACATTCTGTTTGTCTATGTATTCACACATGTATCATGTTTCTGGTTAATACAATTCTAGCATGAATAATAAACATTTATCATGATATAAGGAAATAAATAATAACTTTATTATTGCCTCTAGGGCATATTTCCTTCAGTCTCCCACTTGCACTAGAGTCAATAATCTAGTTCACATCTTTATGTGATTAGTTCACATCTCCATGTGACTAATACCCAAAGGGTTTACTAGAGTCTATAATCTAGTTCACATCGCTATGTGATTAACACCCAAAGAGTGATCATGTTTTGCTTGTGAGAGAAGTTTAGTCTAGGGGTCTACAACATTCAGATCCGTATGTATTTCGCAAATTTCTATGTCTACAATGCTCTACACGGAGCTACTCTAGCTAATTGCTCCCACTTTAAATATGTATCCAGATTGAGACTTAGAGTCATCTAGATCGATGTAAAAAGCTTGCATCGATGTAACTCTTTACGACGAACTCTTTTATCACCTCCATAACCGAGAAATATTTCCTTAGTCCTCTAAGGATAATTTTGACCGTTGTCCAGTGATCTACTCCTAGATCACTATTGTACTCCCTTGCCAGAAAGATGCTAAGGTATACAATAGGACTGGTAAACAGCATAGCATACTTTATAGAACCTATGACTGAGGCATAGGGAATGACTTATCATTCTCTTTCTATTTTCTGCTGTGGTCGGGTTTTGAGTCTTTACTCAACTTCACACCTTGCAACCCAGGCAAGAACACCTTCTTTGACTGTTCCATTTTGAACTACTTCAAAATCTTGTCAATATATGTACTCATTGAAATAACTTATCAAGCGTCTTGATCTATCTCTATAGATCTTGATGCTCAATGTGTAAGCAGCTTCATCGAGGTCTTTCTTTGAAAAACTCCTTTCAAATACTCCTTTATGCTTTCTAGAAAATTCTACATTCTTTCCGATCAACAATATGTCATTCACATATACTTATCAGAAATGTTGTAGTGCTCCTACTCACTTTCTTGTAAGTATAGGCTTCACCGCAAGTCTGTATAAAACCATATACTTTGATCACTTTATCAAAGCATATATTCCAACTCCGAGATGCTTGCACCAGTCCATAGATGGATCGATGGAGCTTGCTCACTTTGTTAGCACCTTTAGGGTCGACAAAACCTTCTGGTTGCATCATATACAACTCTTCTTTTTAAGAAATCCATGATGGAATACAGTTTTGACATCCATTTACGAGATATAAAATGCGGCAACTGCTAACATGATTCGGATAGACTTTTAAGCATCGATACGAGTGAGAAAATCTCATCATAGTCAACACCTTGAACTTGTCGAAAACACTTTGCGACAATTCGAGCTTTGTAGATAGTAACACTACTATCAGCGTTCATCTTCCTCTTGAAGATCCATTTATTCTTAATGACTCACCGATCATCGGGCAAGTCAATAAAAGTCCATACTTTGTTCTCATACATGGATCCAATCTTAGATTTCATGGCCTCAAGCCATTTCGCGGAATCTGGGCTCATCATCGCTTCCTCATAGTTCGTAGGTTCGTCATGGTCAATTAACGTGACCTCCAGAACAGGATTACCGTACCACTCTGGTGCGGATCTCACTCTGGTTGACCTACGAGGTTCGGTAGTAACTTGATCTGAAGTTACATGATCATCATCATTAGCTTCCTCACTAATTGATGTAGGAGTCACAGAAACAGATTTCTGTGATGATCTACTTTCCAATAAGGGAGCAGGTACAGTTACCTCATCAAGTTCTACTTTCATCCCACTCACTTCTTTCGAGAGAAACTCCTTCTCTAGAAAGGATCCACTCTCAGCAACGAATGTCTTGCCTTCAGATCTGTGGTAGAAGGTGTACCCAACTATCTCCTTTGGGTATCCTATGAAGACACACTTCTCCGATTTGGGTTTCAACTTATCAGGATGAAACTTTTTCCTATAAGCATTGCAACCCCAAACTTTAAGAAACGACAACTTTGGTTTCTTGCCAAACCACAGTTCATACGGTGTCGTCTCAACGGATTTAGATGGTACCCTTTTTCACGTGAATGCAGTTGTCTCTAATGCATAACCCCACAACTATAGTGGTTAATCGGTAAGAAACATCATAGATTGCACTATATCCAATAATAGTACGGTTATGACGTTCGGACACACCATTATGCTGTGGTGTTCTAGGTGGCACGATTTTGTGAAACTATTCCACATTCTTTTAATTGAAGACCAAACTCGTAACTCAAATATTTGTCTCTGCGATCAGATCGTAGAAACTTTATTTTCTTTTCACGATGATTTTCCACTTCACTCTGAAGTTCTTTGAACTTTTCAAATGTTTCAGACTTATGTTTCATCAAGTAGATATACCCATATCTGCTCAAATCATCTGTGAAGGTCAGAAAATAACGATACCCGCCACGAGCCTCAACACTCATCGGACTGGATACATCAGTATGTATTATTTCCAATAAGTCAGTTGCTCGCTCCATTGTTCCGGAGAACGGAGTCTTAGTCATCTTGCCCATGAGGCATGGTTCGCAAGCATCAAAATGATTCATAATCAAGTGATTCCAAAAGCCCATCAACATGGAGTTTCTTCATGCGCTTTACACCAATATGATCTAAACGGTAGTGCCACAAATAAGTTGCACTATCATTATTAACTTGACCGAGACGACTCTCCGGTCAATAACCAACAGCGGGATCTGGATACCCATGTTGGCTCCCACATGCTCCACGGTGATCTCATCGGATGAACCACGATGTCGAGGATTCAATCAACCCCGTATGCAATTCCCTTTGTCAATCGATATGTTACTTGCCCGAGATTCGATCGTCGGTATCCCAATACCTTGTTCAATCTCGTTGCCGGCAAGTCACTTTACTCGTACCGTAATGCATGATCCCATGACCAGACACTTGGTCACTTTGAGCTCATTATGATGATGCATTACCGAGTGGGCCCAGCGATACCTCTCCGTCATACGGAGTGACAAATCCCAGTCTTGATCCATGTCAACCCAACAGACACTTTCGGAGATACCCGTAGTCTACCTTTATAGTCACCCAGTTACGTTTGTGACGTTTGGTATACCCAAAGCATTCTTACGGTATCCGGGAGTTACACGATCTCATGGTCTAAGGAAAAGATACTTGACATTGGAAAAACTCTAGCAAACGAACTATACGATCTCATGCTATGTTTAGGATTGGGTCTTGTCCATCACATCATTCTCCTAATGATGTGATCTCGTTATCAATGACATCCAATGTCCATAGTCAGGAAACCATGACTATCTGTTGATCAACGAGCTAGTCAACTAGAGGCTTACTAGGGACATGTTGGTGTCTGTTATTCACACATGTATTACGATTTCCAGATAACACAATTATAGCATGAATAAAGACAATTATCATGAACAAGGAAATATAATAATAATGCTTTTATTATTGCCTCTAGGGCATATTTCCAACAGTCTCCCACTTGCACTAGAGTCAATAATCTAGTTACATTGTGATGAATCGAACACCCATGGAATTCTGGTGTTGATCATGTTTTGCTCTAGGGAGAGGTTTAGTCAACGGATCTGCTACATTCAGGTCCGTATGTACTTTACAAATCTCTATGTCTCCATCTTGAACATTTTCACGAATGGAGTTGAAGCGACGCTTGATGTGCCTTGTCTTCTTGTGAAACCTGGGCTCCTTAGCAAGTGCAATAGCTCCAGTGTTGTCACATAAAAGTTTGATTGGCCCCGACGCATTGGGTATGACTCCTAGGTCGGTGATGAACTCCTTCACCCATATTGCTTCATGTGCTGCCTCCGAGGCTGCCATGTACTCCGCTTCACATGTAGATCCCGCCACAACGCTTTGCTTGCAACTGCACCAGCTTACTGCCCCACCATTCAAAATATACACGTATCCGGTCTGTGACTTAGAGTCATCCAGATCTGTGTCGAAGCTAGCGTCGATGTAACCCTTTACGACGAGCTCTTCGTCACCTCCATAAACGAGAAACATTTCCTTAGTCCTTTTCAGGTACTTCAGGATATTCTTGACCGCTGTCCAGTGTTCCTTGCCGGGATTACTTTGGTACCTTCCTACCAAACTTACGGCAAGGTTTACATCAGGTCTGGTACACAGCATGGCATACATAATAGAACCTATGGCTGATGCATAGGGGATGACGCTCATCTCTTCTATATCTTCTGCCGTGGTGGACATTGAGCTGAGCTCAATTTCATACCTTGTAACACAGGCAAGAACCCCTTCTTAGATTGATCCATATTGAACTTCTTCAATATCTTATCAAGGTATGTGCTTTGTGAAAGACCTATGAGGCGTCTCGATCTATCCCTATAGATCTTGATGCCTAATATATAAGCAGCTTCTCCAAGGTCCTTCATTGAAAAACTCTTATTCAAGTAGGCCTTGATGCTGTCCAAGAGTTCTATATCATTTCCCATCAATAGTATGTCATCTACATATAATATGAGAAATGCTACAGAGCTCCCACTCACTTTCTTGTAAACGCAGGCTTCTCCATAAGTCTGCGTAAAGCCAAACGCTTTGATCATCTCATCAAAGCGAATGTTCCAACTCCGAGATGCTTGCACCAGCCCATAAATCGAGCGTTGGAGCTTGCACACCTTGTCAGCATTCTTAGGATTGACAAAACCTTCCGGCTGCATCATATACAATTCTTCCTTAAGGAAACCATTAAGGAATGCCGTTTTGACGTCCATTTGCCATATTTCATAATCATAGAATGTGGCAATCGCTAACATGATTCGGACGGACTTCAGCTTCGCTACCGGTGAGAAAGTCTCATCGTAGTCAACCCCTTGAACTTGTCGATAACCCTTAGCGACAAGCCGAGCTTTATAGATGGTCACATTACCATCCGCGTCTGTCTTCTTCTTAAAGATCCATTTATTTTCTATGGCTCGCCGTTCAACGGGCAAGTCAGTCAAAGTCCATACTTCGTTTTCATACATGGATCCTATCTCGGATTTCATGGCTTCTAGCCATTTGTCGGAATCCGGGCCCGCCATCGCTTCTTCATAGTTCGAAGGTTCACCGTTGTCTAACAACATTATTTCCAAGACAGGGTTGCCGTACCACTCTGGTGCGGAACGTGTCCTTGTGGACCTTCGAATTTCAGTAGGAGCTTGATCAGAAGTATCTTGATCATTATCATTAACTTCCTCTCTAGTCGGTGCAGGCACCTCAGGAACATTTTCTTGAGTTGCGCCATTTTCCGGTTCAAGAGGTAATACTTCATCAAGCTCCACTTTCCTCCCACTTACTTCTTTCAAGAGAAACTCTTTCTCTAGAAAGGACCCATTCTTGGCAACAAAGATCTTGCCTTCGGATCTGAGGTAGAAGGTGTACCCAATAGTTTCTTTTGGGTATCCTATGAAGACGCATTTTTCCGACTTGGGTTCGAGCTTTTCAGGTTGAAGTTTCTTGACATAAGCATCGCATCCCCAAACTTTTAGAAACGACAGCTTAGGTTTCTTCCCAAACCATAATTCATGCGGTGTCGTCTCAACGGATTTCGACGGAGCCCTATTTAAAGTGAATGCGGCAGTCTCTAAAGCATAGCCCCAAAAGGATAGTGGTAAATCGGTAAGAGACATCATAGATCGCACCATATCTAATAGAGTGCGATTACGACGTTCGGACACACCGTTACGCTGAGGTGTTCCAGGCGGCGTGAGTTGTGAAACTATTCCACATTTTCTTAAGTGTGTGCCCAACTCGTGACTCAAGTATTCTCCTCCACGATCTGATCGTAGAAACTTGATTTTCCTGTCACGTTGATTTTCAACCTCACTCTGAAATTCCTTGAACTTTTCAAAGGTTTCAGACTTGTGTTTCATTAAGTAGACATACCCATATCTACTCAAGTCATCAGTGAGGGTGAGAACATAACGATAGCCACCGCGAGCCTCAACACTCATTGGACCGCACACATTAGTATGTATGATTTCCAATAAGTTGGTTGCTCGCTCCATTGTTCCTGAGAACGGAGTCTTGGTCATTTTACCCATGAGGCATGGTTCGCACGTGTCAAATGATTCATAATCAAGAGACTCTAAGAGTCCATCTGCATGGAGCTTCTTCATGCGTTTGACACCTATGTGACCAAGGCGGCAGTGCCACAAGTATGTGGGACTATCATTATCAACCTTACATCTTTTGGTACTCACACTATGAATATGTGTAGCAATACGCTCGAGATTCATTAAAAATAAACCATTTACCATAGGAGCATGACCATAAAACATATCTCTCATATAAATGGAACAACCATTATTCTCAGATTTAAATGAGTAGCCATCTCGAATTAAACGAGATCCCGATACAATGTTCATGCTCAAAGCTGGCACTAAATAACAATTATTGAGGTTTAAAACTAATCCCGTAGGTAAATGTAGAGGCAGCGTGCTGACGGCGATCACATCGACCTTGGAACCATTCCCGACGCGCATCGTCACCTCATCCTTCGCCAGTCTCCGTTTATTCCGCAGCTCCTGCTGTGAGTTACAAATATGAGCAACGGCACCGGTATCAAATACCCAGGAGTCACTACGAGTACTGGTAAGGTACACATCAATTACATGTATATCAAATATACCTTTGGTGTTGCCGGCCTTCTTGTCCGCTAAGTATTTGGGGCAGTTCCGTTTCCAATGACCCTTCCCTTTGCAATAAAAGCACTCCGTCTCAGGCTTGGGTCCATTCTTTGGCTTCTTCCCGGCAGCTTGCTTGCCGGGCGCGGCAACCTCCTTGCCGTCCTTCTTGAAGTTCTTTTTACCCTTGCCTTTCTTGAACTTAGTGGTTTTATTGACCATCAACACTTGATGTTCCTTCTTGACTTCTACCTCTGCTGATTTCAGCATTGAGAACAACTCAGGAATGGTCTTTTGCATCCCCTGCATGTTGAAGTTCATCACAAAGCTCTTGTAGCTTGGTGGAAGCGACTGGAGGATTCTGTCAATGACCACATCATCCGGGAGATTAACTCCCAGCTGAGACAAGCGGTTATGTAACCCAGACATAGTGAGTATGTGCTCACTGACAGAACTATTTTCCTCCATCTTACAGCTGAAGAACTTATCGGAGACTTCATATCTCTCGATCCGGGCATGAGCTTGAAAAACCATTTTCAGCTCTTCGAACATCTCATATGCTCCATGTCTCTCAAAACGCTTTTGGAGCCCCCGCTCTAAGCTGTAAAGCATGCCGCACTGAACGAGGGAGTAGTCGTCAACACGTGTCTGCCAAGCGTTCATAACGTCTTGGTTCTGTGGGACGGGAGCTTCACCTAGCGGTGCTTGTAGGACATAATCTTTCTTGGCAGCTATGAGGATGATCCTCAGATTCCGGACCCAGTCCGTATAGTTGCTGCCATCGTCTTTCAGCTTGGTTTTCTCTAGGAACGCGTTGAAGTTGAGGACTACGTTGGCCATTTGATCTACAAGACATATTGCAAAGATTTTAGACTAAGTTCATGATAATCAAGTTCATCTAATCAAATTATTAATGAACTCCCACTTAGATTAGACATCCCTCTAGTTATCTAAGTATTACATGATCCGAGTTAACTAGACCGTGTCCGATCATCACGTGAGACGGACTAGTCAACGTCGGTGAACATCTTCATGTTGATCGTATCTTCTATACGACTCATGCTCGACCTTACGGTCTTCTGTGTTCCGAGGCCATGTCTGTACATGCTAGGCTTGTCAAGTTAACCCTAAGTGTTTTGCATGTGTAAAACTGTCTTACACCCGTTGTATGTGAACGTAAGGATCTATCACACCCGATCATCACGGCGTGCTTCGAAACGACGAACTTTAGCAACGGTGCACAGTTAGGGGAGAACACTTCTTGAAATTGTTATGAGGGATCATCTTATTTACTACCGTTGTTCTAAGTAAACAAGATGCAAAACATGATAAACATCACATGCAATCAATTAATAAACGTGACATGATATGGCCAATATCACATAGCTCCTTTGATCTCCATCTTGGGGCTCCATGATCATCTTGTCACCGGCTTGACACCATGATCTCCATCATCATGATCTCCATCATCGTGTCTCCATGAAGTTGCTCGCCAACTATTACTTCTACTACTATGGCTAACGCGTTTAGCAATAAAGTAAAGTAATTTACATGGCGTTTCTCAATGACACGCAGGTCATATAAAAGAATAAAGACAACTCCTATGGCTCCTGCCGGTTGTCATACTCATCGACATGCAAGTCGTGATTCCTATTACAATAGCATGAGCATCTCATACATCACATATAGATCTTTCATCATTCATCACAACTTTGGCCATATCATATCACAAACCACTTGCTGCAAAAACAAGTTAGACGTCCTCTAATTGTTGTTGCAAGTTTTACGTGGCTGAATTAGGGTTCTAGCAAGAACGTCTTCTTACCTACGTTAAAGCCACAACGTGATTTGTCAACTTCTATTTACCCTTCATAAGGACCCTGTTCATCGAATCCGCTCCAACTAAAGTGGGAGAGACAGACACCCGCCAGCCACCTTATGCAACTAGTGCATGTTAGTCGGTGGAACCGGTCTCACGTAAGCGTACGTGTAAGGTTGGTCCGGGCCGCTTCATCCCACAATGCAGCTGAAGCAAGAAAAGACTAGTAGCGGCAAGAAAGTTGACAAATCTACGCCCACAACAAATTGTGTTCTACTCGCGCAAGAAGAACTACGCATAGACCTAGCTCATGATGCCACTGTTGGGGAACGTTGCAGAAAACAAAAATTTTACTACTCGTCTCACCAAGATCCATCTAGGAGTTCATCTAGCAATGAGTCATCAGATGCATCTACATACCTTTGTAGATCGCGCACAGAAGCGTTCAAAGAACGGTGATGATGTAGTCGAACACGACGTGATCCAAATCACCGATGACCAAGCGCCGAACGGACGGCACCTCCGCGTTCAACACACGTACGGGACGGGGAACGTCTCCTCCTTATTGATCCAGCAAGGGGGAAGGAGAGGTCGATGAAGATCCAGCAGCACGACGGCGTGGTGGTGGATGCAGGGCGTCACAGTAGCAGGGCTTCGCCTATACTACGAGAGAGAGAGACGTAACGGGGAGAGAGGGAGGCGCCAGGGGCTGGGGTCTGAAGTCTCTCCTCTCCCCCACTATATATAGGGGTGCTAGGGGGGCCGCCGGCCCTAGTAGATGGAATCTACTAGGGGGGGCGGCGGCCTAGGGTGGGGGGTTGCCCCCCAAGCAAGGGGGCGCCCCCTTTAGGGTTTCCCCTCAACCCTAGCCGCATGGGCCCTAGGGGGGGTGGCGCCCCAGCCCACTATGGGCTGGGTTCCCTCCCACTTCAGCCCATGGGGCCCTCCGGGATAGGTGGCCCCACCCGGTGGACCCCCGGGACCCTTCCGGTGGTCCCGGTACAATACCGGCGACCCCGAAACTTGTCCCGATGGCCGAAACAGCACTTCCTATATATAATTCTTTACCTCCGGACCATTCCGGAACTCCTCGTGACATCCGGGATCTCATCCGAGACTCCGAACAACATTCGGGTTACTGCATATACATATCTTCACAACCCTAGCATCACCGAACCTTAAGTGTGTAGACCCTACGGGTTCGGGAGACAAGCAGACATGACCGAGACGACTCTCCGGTCAATAACCAACAGCGGGATCTGGATACCCATGTTGGCTCCCACATGCTCCACGATGATCTCATCGGATGAACCACGATGTTGAGGATTCAATCAACCCCGTATGCAATTCGCTTTGTCAATCGATATGTTACTTGCCCGAGATTCGATCGTCGGTATCCCAATACCTCGTTCAATCTCGTTACCGGCAAGTCACTTTACTCGTACCGTAATGCATGATCCCGTGACCAGACACTTGGTCACTTTGAGCTCATTATGATGATGCATTACCGAGTGGGCCCAGCGATACCTCTCCGTCATACGGAGTGACAAATCCCAGTCTTGATCCATGTCAACCCAACAGACACTTTCGGAGATACCCGTAGTCTACCTTTATAGTCACCCAGTTACATTGTGACGTTTGGTATACCCAAAGCATTCTTACGGTATCCGGGAGTTACACGATCTCATGGTCTAAGGAAAAGATACTTGACATTGGAAAAACTCTAGCAAACGAACTCTACGATCTCATGCTATGTTTAGGATTGGGTCTTGTCCATCACATCATTCTCCTAATGATGTGATCTCGTTATCAATGACATCCAATGTCCATAGTCAGGAAACCATGACTATCTGTTGATCAACGAGCTAGTCAACTAGAGGCTTACTAGGGACATGTTGGTGTCTGTTATTCACACATGTATTACGATTTCCGGATAACACAATTATAGCATGAATGAAGACAATTATCATGAACAAGGAAATATAATAATAATGCTTTTATTATTGCCTCTAGGGCATATTTCCAACAGGTTCCACTTCCAGTGACCAGTCCCTTTGCAGTAGAAGCACTTAGTCTCAGGCTTAGGTCCAGACTTGGGCTTCTTCACTTGAGCAGCAACTTGCTTGTCGTTCTTCTTGAAATTCCCTTTCTTTCCCTTTGCCCTTTTCTTGAAACTAGTGGTCTTGTTAATCATCAACACTTGATGCTCTTTCTTGATCTCTACCTTCATCGATTTCGTCATCATGAAAAGCTCAGGAATCGTTTTCGTCATCCCTTGCATACTATACTTCATCACGAAGTTCTAATAACTTGGTGATGGTGACTAGAGAATTCTGTCAATCACTATTTTAGCTGGAAGATTAACTCCCACTTGATTCAAGCGATTGTAGTACCCAGACAATCTGAACACATGCTCACTGCTTGAGCTATTCTCCTCCATCTTTTAGCTATAGAACTTGTTGGAGACTTCATATCTCTCAACTCGAGTATTTGCTTGAAATATTAACTTCAACTCCTGGAACATCTCATATGATCCATGACGTTCAAAACGTCTTTGAAGTCCCGATTCTAAGATGTTAAGCATGGTGCACTAAACTATCAAGTAGTCATCATATTGAGCTAGCAAAACGTTCATGACATCTGCATCTGCTCCTGCAATAGGTCTGCCACCTAGCGGTGCATCAAGGACATAATTCTTCTGTGCAGCAATGAGGATAATCCTCAGATCACGGATCCAATCCGCATCATTGCTACTAACATTTTTCAACTTAGTTTTCTCTAGGAACATATCAAAAATAAAACAGAGGAGCTAAACGCGAGCTATTGATCTACAACATAGATATGCTAATACTACCAGGACTAAGTTCATGATAAATTCAAGTTCAATTAATCATATTACTTAAGAACTCCCACTTAGATAGACATCACTCTAATCATCTAAGTGATCACGTGATCCAAATCAACTAAACCATAACCGATCATCACGTGAAATGGAGTAGTTTTCAATGGTGAACATCACTATGTTGATCATATCTACTATATGATTCACACTCGACCTTTCAGTCTCAGTGTTCCGAGGCCATATCTGCATATGCTAGGCTCGTCAAGTTTAACCCGAGTATTCTGTGTGTGTAAAACTGGCTTGCACCCATTGTAGATGGACATAGAGCTTATCACACCCGATCATCACGTGGTGTCTCGGCACGACGAACTTTGGCAACGGTGCATACTCAGGGAGAACACTTTTATCTTGAAATTTAGTGAGAGATCATCTTATAATGCTACCATCAAACAAAGGAGAATAAGATGCATGAAGGATAAACATCACATGTAATCAATATAAGTGATATGATATGGCCATCATCATCTTGTGCTTGTGATCTCCATCTCCGAAGCACCGTCATGATCACCATCGTCACCGGCGCGACACCTTGATCTCCATCGTAGCATCGTTGTCATCTCGCCAACTATATCTTCTACGACTATTGCTACCGCTTACCGATAAAGTAAAGCAATTACAGGGTGATTGCATTGCATACAATAAAGCGACAACCATATGGCTCCTGCCAGTTGCCAATAACTCCGTTACAAAACATGATCATCTGATACCATAAATATAACATAATGTCTTGACCATATCACATCACAACATGCCCAGCAAAAACAAGTTAGACGTCCTCTACTTTGTTGTTGCAAGTTTTACGTAGCTGCTACGGGCTGAGCAAGAACCGTTCTTACCTACGCATCAAAACCACAACGATAGTTCGTCAAGTTGGTGTTGTTTTAACCTTCTCAAGGACCGGGCGTAGCCACATCGGTTCAACTAAAGTTGGAGAAACTGACACCCGCCAGCCACCTGTGTGCAAAGCACGTCGGTAGAACCAGTCTCGCGTAAGCGTACGCGTAATGTCGGTCCGGGCTGCTTCATCCAACAATACCGCCAAACCAAAGTATGACATGTTGGTAAGCAGTATGACTTGTATCGCCCACAACTCACTTGTGTTCTACTCGTGCATATAACATCAGCGCATAAAACCAGGCTCGGATGCCACTATTGGGGAACGCAGTAATTTCAAAAAAAATCCTACGCACACGCAGGATCATGGTGATGCATAGCAACGAGAGGGGAGAGTGCCATCCACGTACCCTCGTAGACCGTTAAGCGGAAGCGTTATGACAATGCGGTTGATGTAGTTGTACATCTTCACGATCGACCGATCCTCAGTACCGAACGAACGGCACCTCCGCGTTCAGCACACGTTCATCTCGGTGACGTCCCGCGAACTCATGATCCAGTAGAGCTCGAGGAAGAGTTTCATCAGCACGATGGCATGGTGACGATGTTGATGAAGCAATGGCAGCAGGGCTTCGCCTAAACGCCGCTACAGTATGACCGAGGTGGATTATGGTGGAGGGGGGCACCACACACGGCTGTAGAGATCTCTATGATCAACTTGTGTGTCTAGAGGTGCCCCCTGCCCCCGTATATATAGGAGCAAGGGGGAGAGGCGGCCGGCCAGGAGGAGGCGCGCCAGGAGGAGTCCTACTCCCATCGAGAGTAGGACTCCCTCCTTTCCTAGTTGGAGTAGGAGAAGGGGGGAAGCGGGAGGGAGAGAGGAAGGAAAGGGCCCCCCCTCCTTGTCCAATTCAGACTAGAGGGAGAGGGGGCGCGCGGCCTGCCCTGGCCGCCCCTCCTCTTCTCCACTAAGGCCCATCTTGGCCCATTAAACCCCTGGGGGGTTCCGATATCCCCTGGTACTCCAGTAAAATCCTGATTTCACCCAGAACACTTCCGATATCCAAATATAGGCTTCCAATATATAAATCTTTATGTCTCGACCATTTCAAGACTCCTCGTCATGTCCGTGATCACATCTGGGACTCCGAACTACCTTTGGTACATCAAAACATATAAACTCATAAAACTGATCGTCACAGAACTTTAAGCGTGCGGACCCTACGGATTCGAGAACTATGTAGACATGACCAAGACATGTCTCCGGTCAATAACCAATAGCAGAACCTGGATGCTCATATTGCCTCCTACATATTCTACAAAGACCTTTATCGGTCAAACCGCACAACACTATACGTTGTTCTCTTTGTCATCGGTATGTTACTTGCCCGAGATTTGATCATCGGTATCCCAATACCTAGTTCAATCTCGTTACCGGTGAGTCTCTTTACTTGTTACGTAATACATCATCCCGTAACTAACTCATTAGTTATCATGCTTGCAAGGCTTATAGTGACGTGTATTACCGAGAGGTCCTAGAGGTACCTCTCCGACAATCGGAGTGACAAATCCTAATCTTGATCTATGCCAACTCAACAAGTATCATCAGAGACACCTGTAGAGCACCTTTATAATCACCCAGTTACGTTGTGACGTTTGGTCGCACACAAAGTGTTCCTCCGGTATTCGGGAGTTGCATAATCTCATAGTCATAAGAACATGTATAAGTCATGAAGAAAGCAATAGCAACAAACTAAACGATCAAGTGCTAAGCTAGCGGAATGGGTCAAGTCAATCACATCATTCTCCTAATGATGTGATCCCGTTAATCAAATGACAACTCTTTGTCTATGGCTAGGATAACCATCTTTGATCAATGAGCTAGTCAAGTAGAGACATACTAGTGAAACTCTGTTTGTCTATGTATTCACACATGTATCATGTTTCCGGTTAATACAATTCTAGCATGAATAATAAACATTTATCATGATATAAGGAAATAAATAATAACTTTATTATTGCCTCTAGGGCATATTTCCTTCAATAAGCTTCCATATTTCTATGCAGCTAGGGCTCAAAACCAATCTGGACTGCTCAGGAAAATGTCGAACCAACGCTTTTCAACCCGAAAGGCATCCGTACAAAACAGTACGTACCACGAGGGGTGATGAACACAGTCTTTTCTTCATCTTCCTTCATCATGAAGATCTGGTGGTATCCTGAGTAGGCATCGAGGAACGACAACACATCACACCCGGCAGTGGAGTCCACTATCTGGTCAATGTGCGGCAGAGGGAAGGGATCCTTTGGACAGGCTTTATTGATATCTGTATAGTTAATACACAGCCTCCATTTCCCATTTGCCTTACGCACTACCACTAGATTGGCCAACCACGTGGGGTGGAGCACTCCTCTAACCAAGCCTACCGCCTCCAACTTCCTGATCTCCTCGATGATGAACTCTTGTCGCTCCAAAGCTTGCTTCCTGACCTTCAGCTTGATGGGCCGCGCATGGGGATAGACAGCAAGGTGGTGCTCAATCACCTCCCTCGGAATGCTGGGGATGTCGGACGCTCGCCATGCAAACACGTTGACATTCGCCTGCAGGAAGGCGACGAGCGCGCTTACCTATTTGCTCTCACGGCTGGAGCTTATGGTAAAAGCTCCACCCATGCCACCCCCCTTGACGGGGACCTTCTTGGTTTCTGGTGGGGCCGCCTTGGACCTCTTGCTCCCGCTGGCGGAGCTCTCGAGCACGTCCTCAACGGGAACGCGGCGCTCCGAAGAGGCGCATTTGCCGGAGGAGGTGCAGGAGTCCTAGCCGGGGTCAGAAGTCTTGCCAGAAGGGGCCTTGCCAGCAGGGGCAGAGGCCTTGTCGGTTTTCTTCCCTCATGAGGTCTCAGCGGCAGGAACAAGGCCTTGGCGGCAGCTGCTGCAACTGCCTCTTGGTAGAGTTGGTCGGCGCAGATGAGTGCGTCTTTCTTGTCGAAGGGGATGGTGATGATGCTCATCGGCTCGGGCATCTTCAACAAGGTGTAGGCGTAATGTGATGCCGCCATAAACTTGGCCAGCGCTGGGCAGCCGAGGATCCCATTATAGGGCAAGGGGATCTTGGCAACATCAAAAACAATCTTCTATGTCCTGTGGTTCAGCTTGCCTCCAAATGTAACGGGCAATGCGATCTTACACTTCGGCTAACTCCTCCCCGGGTTGACCCCCTGAAATGTGCCCGTCTCTTTGAGATACCATCGGGGATTTGCAGCCTCTCGATCACAGCGGGCGAGATCAAGTTCAGACCGTCCCCACCGTCAACTAGCACTTTTGTCACCTTGAAGTTGCATATTGTTGGTGAAACCAACAATGGTAAACACCCGACCGCAGTTGTGCGATCAGGGTGAACCTTGGTGTCAAAAATGATAGGTGTGATGGACCACTTCAGTGGCCATTGGGCATCGAACGATGGCTCCGCCGCAGTGACTTCACGCGCCCACTGCTTCATATGGCGGTGAGAGGCGTGCAACGAGGCGCCGCCGTCGATGCACATGGCTTCTGTAGCTTTCTAGAACTCGTGCTCACCGGACTCGTCGTCCTCATCATGATCATCGTATCCCTCCTTCTTGTCGCGGCCCCGAGCGGGCCTCTCTTGTTGATTATCCTTGTCGCGGCGACCTCCTCAACCACCACGTTTCTTGCCGGACCCCTCAGCACCGTCTTGTCCCTTCTCCTAATCGCGCCTCTCATACTCAGCTTTTTGCTTCTCTGCAAGTAGCTCAACCTACCGACAATTCTGGAGGTCATGGCCCTTGGTGCGATGGATCTTGGAGTACTGCTTGTCGGAGCCTCTCGTCTTGTCGGCAGCTGCCAAGGCCCAGCAGGCGGCGCACCCGGCAACTTCCTTGCCGGGGTAGTCAACCTTGGCCTTCTTAGCGGCGCCGGGGTCACCGGATCCCTTGACAGCAAGCACGGTCTTGCCCTTACGCTTCCTATTGCAGCGTCGGCCCTTCTTTGCCAGGGCGACGGCGTCTTCGTCTGTGGAGTCAGTTTCCGCACCGGCATCTTTGCCGGGGTACTTCCTCCCTTCTTTAGCCCGAGCACATCTATCGGCCAGAACATAAAGCTCGGCTACATCCTTAACCTTGTTCATCGCTAGCTCCTTACACATCTTGTGGTTGCGCACATTCTGATGGAATGCACTGATGACGGCGATGGGATGAACATCTGGGATGTTGTACTACACACGGCTGAACCTTTGTATGTACTTGCGCAGGGTTTCGCCGTCCTTCTGGGGGATGACATGCAAATCACTCGCCTAACCAGGAGCTTGGTGGCCTCCGGTAAAGGCGCCAACAAACTCGTGGCGCATATCTGACCAAGAAGAAATGGAATCCACTGGCAGGTGCATCAACCATGACATGACGTTGGGCTTAAGTGCCAACGGGAAGTAGTTGGCGAGCACCTTGTTGTCGCGAGCCCCGGCAGCTTGCATCGCGATAGTGTAGATGCTGAGGAACTCCGACAGATGAGTCTTGCCGTTGTACTTTTCTCTGACCTCAGGCTTGAATGTGCGATGAGTGGGCCACTGGAACTTCCACAGCTCACGGATAAAGGTTGGACAACCCACCTCGTAAGGTACGTCACCGGAACCCCCCCCCCAGTGTTGGGTGGTCCATAGTGGGCCCTGCGCGCCTATCTGACTGATGGCACGCTTCCCACTGCCGCTCGATAGTGGTCCAAGCATCTTCCTAGGCTCGCTCCCGAAGAACTTGACGTTGGTCGCGGTGGGCTCGCGGGTTAGATGACGCTGTGGAAACATTGTCACGGGCGTCGGCCCGACGAGCCAGCGGCTGCTATTGCGGGTGTGGGGGAGGAGAGTGCACCGTGGTCGCAGAGTCTCCGGTCCTTCTACCGCCGGTGTGAACCGGCTCGACAGAGTGCCGGCACGAGGGTCCCGCTGGTTGCGGTTCATCTTTATTGGCGAAACTTATGAGGCTCCGAATGGTGGCTCTCCACTCATCGAGCTTCTCCACGGCAGGAGGAAAGTCGAGGAGCAATTGCACGCGTGCCAATGCTTCCACTGGCGTGGGTGGCGGCGAAAGCTGCATGGACCTGACGCGCTCCGACTTCTAACCACGTTATAAGGAGCTCTATCATGGTCTCGCGGTCGTGTGTCGTTTCCGCCAGCGTCTGGGTGCGCATGCTGGCCCGGTGCATCTCAAGAGTAACGCAAAGGGCTCTTCCCATGGCGGTGCCCGAGGGCACCGACATCGCGGCGTTGCTCATCACGGCGCGGGTGCCGGCTGGGGCGTCTTGGAGGTCGCAACGCCTTCCATGGGCAGCACGGCGCCACCCTGGACCCAGCGGTGTGCGGCTCGTCGTCTTGGGCACAAACGATGCCGCTCGCCTGGCTCCGATTGCCAGAGTGTCATGGATGCTCGCGGGCCACGCCTCCGCCACCATCCACGGCCGCTCCGTCGCCCGCCCGCGCTGGTACGGGCGGTTCGGCTCTAGACAAACCGATCGTTGTGGTCGCCTTCTTCTTGGGAGCCATGGCGATGAAGAAATCAATGCGCTAACTTCTAGACTAGATTTTCACAGCCTCAGCGCCCCCTGCCTCGCGCGCCAAATATGTCGGGGAAACGACACCTATGGGATCCCAGGGAATCCCTTCTACAGTTGGCAGGGCGTGGAGCTGTGCAAAGAGCAGGTCTAAAGGATCAGCGCGAGGGGATATTCTTACCCAGGTTCAGGCCGCAAATGATGTGTAAAACCCTAGTCCTGCTTTTGTGTATATTTGGTGTTCTTTAGCTCTTGAACTAGCTGGGGTGCATGCCCAGTCCAAAAAGTTTGAACCCTTCCTCGGTATGCCTCGGGCCTACTTTTATATGTCAAAGGGGTCGCCACAGTGGCACACAGGAGGTGGAAAGTATCTAAAGTGTACAAGTTTATCACCTGGCACTGTAGGACAAACACATTTAATGCGCTGCCTACGTGCCCTCTTGCTTTATCAAGGACGGCAACGAAGCTCGTCCCGTCTGTCGCCGCCTCGCCTTGCTTCGACGCGCGTCCAAGCTGACGAGGCATGCAGCGCCATGCTGGTTGGCTGGTTGCTGAGCTGGTACGGTGATGGGGTCTTCATGAAGATCCGCATGCCACCACGCAGGTGCTTGACTAGTTGGCCTAGAAGCTGCATGCTGCCACGCAGGCGCTTGCCTAGTTGGCGGGCTGGTCGCCGCGTTGGAACAGGCGTGGGGCAGCAAAACTTTGGCAGGCGCGGACTTAGCCTCGGCCCTGTAGATGCCCCCGGCAAGGGTCTTGCCGGGGTCTTGTGGCCGTCCCTGGCAAGGGTCTTGCCGGGGGTCTTCGTCTATCCCCGCCAAGGATCTTGCCGGGGGCCTTCGTCTTCTGGTTTCTATCTAGATTTGCAGGCCTTTGGTCCTCACAAAGATCTGCATGCCACCATGCAGGCGCCCCCGAGTCTTGGTCTTGATGTTGTTGATGGTGTCAGAACTCTCAGGCTCAAGGGCGGCGGCCTTGCTGGTATTGGGCAAGTCGCCCCGGCAAGGCTCTTACCGGGGCTATGTAGGCCGCCCCAGCAAGGGCCTTGCCGGCGGAAGTCTACCTTGTCCTTTTGCTCTTCGCGCCTCTAACTTGAGTACTGCCTTGGGAGCCTTGTACCTTTCCTTCCTTTTCCCTGCCAAGCATGGGCGCAGGTGTGGCTACGACTGCCCGTGCACAAGTAAAGGGGTACAGAAAGGCCCCTGCTTTTGTATACCAATAGAAATAGACCCTCATGGTCAGGTTGATCATGCTTCGGCGTGGTTAATAACCCCTCGGAAGTTGGTTTAGCGATTGCTAAGGCGCGACGTCTTCGCACGTTCGTAGTCGGATCGTCAAAGTCGACTCCCTCAGAAAACGATAGCTATCTCATCGAAACATCGGGACACCTTCGCCTCTATCAAGTGGTATCAGATTTCCAGGTTGCTCGGTGAGATTTTACAGTTTTTCGTAGTTTAGATTGAGTCTGTTCTTCATACCTATAGTCCAGGAAAAAGCCAAAAAAAATAGGGTTAGGTCATCATATCTGAACCAACCTGAGCCTTTGCATAGTATTTTTAGAGTTTTGCTTTGTTGAATTTGCGGTTGCATCATCGTGTCGAGTTGCTGGTCTTAGCGTCTAGTCCCTTAGAGTTTTGAGTTATGTTCATAGGTTGTCACGCCATTGCACCATCGTCATCATCATTGCCATATACCACCACCCCACCATACACATCGTCGTTGCCATATACAACCACCAATCCAAGTCCACATATACCATCTCCATATACAACCACCAATCCGAGTGCACATATACCATCGCCATATACCACCACCAATCCGAGTTCAGATATGCCATCGCCATATACAACAACCAGTCCGAGTTCCACCAGATTCATCTCTCCCACCAATCCGAGTCCAGTATTTGTAGCTTTGTTTTTGATTTCTAGATCATGCCATACTCTGAGTCGTGACAGAGTAGGATTCCCGAACTTCCGTGTTACCCATAGTAGAAAATTAGTTCCAGTTTCAAAGAAACTAAGTCTGGAAAATTTTGGCTAGGCAGTTTTTAGACCATTTGTAGACTTTTTCGGAAAAAAAAATGTTGCGGAGCAAAAAAAGAGAGGAAAAGGTGAAAAAAATTCAGAGCTCCTCCCTTGTTTGCGTGCCACGCCGTGATTTTGTTCATGTTCTAGGCTCGCGTCTCTAGTACGGTCTAGCCTAGGACCGGCACAGTACTGTCATTGAGCATTTATTCAACTTTGCATCTCTGAATTGATTATTGCTGACATTTTTGCTACCATATCATAAGCCTTCCCAGCTCCACATACATCTACATCATGCGTTTGACACCACCTGGCAATCGCTCTGTCCAATCTTTGAGAGTTTTTACTACAACGGTTGCCGATCACCACCTGCTGTTGGGTAAGAACTGATAAGAATTTGAGATTCGCTTGCCGGATTTGTGATACACCACCACCACCACCACTTCCTAGTAGTCTGTAGGATCATATTCCTGTGTGTTTCTATTGCTGCTAACCATGGCAGGATCACAAGCCGGTGAGACTGATTGGGAGAACATGACGAACAAAGAGCTACATGATAAATTTCAGCAAATGATGAGTGGACAGGTGCAAGATGTGCTAAACAGATTTGAAGAGGCCATGGAGAAGATAGATGGAATTGAGAAGACGTTCAAAACAAATCTCGATAACAAGTTTAATGAATTGCTCGCGCGTCTTCCACAAACACCGCCGGCTGCCCCTATCGCACCTCTACAACAACAACGTCGCCTTCCAAATCAAGTGGGACGAGCACTGCGCGTTCCCATTGAGCCTAGTCAAACTTCTGGTGCCACTGCACCTGATGTTGATGCTTCTGTGGCTCCTGCTGCTGCCGTTGAGGAGGATGATTATGCGGGCCATTACGAGGATGAGGTTGATCAAAATCAGAACTACGTGCAACCACCAGCACCAGGTCGTCCACATGCAAATAATCGCAATGGTAGGGCTGCATTACCAGCTCAGGTATGAGATCATGACCATCTTCCTAAACTGAAATTGAATATTCCACCATTTGAGGGTAGATATGTTCCTGATATATATCTTACTTGGGAGTTAGAAACTGAACCACGTTTTACATGTTTACAATATCCCAAGGAGAGACGTGTTGCTCCTACTATTTGTGCTTTCACTAGTTTTGCATGTGTATGGTGGTCTGAACATTGTATATTATATCCTATTCCGGCTACTTGGGCTGCTTTGAAAACTGATATGCGTACTCGTTGGGTTCCACCATATTATCAACGTGAATTACTTCAAAAATTGCAGTGCTTAAGACAAGGAAAAAATTCTGTAGAAGAATATTATCAGGAATTACAAACTGGTATGATTAGATGTGGTATTGTTGAGGAGAATGAAGCTATGATTGCACGTTTTATGGGTGGATTAAATAGAGAGATTTAGACCATTCTAGAGTATAAGGAGTATAATAATATCACTTGTTTATTCCATCTTTCTTGTAAAGCTGAACATGAAGTGCAGGATCAACAGGCATTGGCGCGGACTAACTTTTCTGCAGGTCGACCTTCATCATGGACACCGTGTGCATCCTCTACTACCACACATTCTACTGCACCGACACCTCCATCAGTTGTTACCTCCAGTCGTGATACAAGGAAGCAGGCACAACCACTATTATCTGGCAAGAGCACACCTATTGGGCCTGCACAGAGTTCTTCTTCTTCCATGGATCAACATGGCACACAAGTGATATTATTTGCCGTCGTTGTAAGGAAGAGGACATTTTGCGAGAGAATGCAAATCTCAGCGTGTGATGATTGCTACTGAGGATGGTGGGTATGAGTCCGCTAGTGACTATGATGAGGAGACTTTGGCGCTTATTACACGTGAAGAACACGGTGGAGATGATTCTGAACATGAGATGCAATACATGGCTCCTGAAGATGCTGACAAGTATGAATGTTTAGTTACTCAACGTGTTTTGAGTGTGCAGGTCACACAAGCTGAGCAAAATCAAAGGCATAATTTGTTCCATACAAAGGGAGTTGTGAAGGCATCAATACCATTGTTACACCCACAGCCCCTGCTGTTGTACATACTGGACCACTTACTAGAGCTCGCGCGCGCCAATTAAATTATCAAATACTGGTAATGATTCTAATGTTCATGAGAATATGATGCTGCCTAAATTGGATACATTTGTTTTGCTTACAAATGAAGGGTCTGGCATGGATAAGAGGGATGAACACTGCAGCAAGACCAAGCATGGAGATGATGGCATGTGCAAGGGGAACAAGAACGGAGTTACAAGTGATGATTTCAGGACTTTGAAGCCACCATAAGGAGTGCATGAAGCCTTGGACGAAATATACAAGATGCCACTTCATAAATTTCATCCAGAGGCTATTCTAGGTGTTGCGTCACCTTATTCTTGGGCTAGGCCCATGTAATTTCGAAATACTTAAGTATAGACTATTTTTAGAGTCCGTATGTGTGGGGAAACAAGAGTTAGGGTTGGTTTCGAACCCCTCCTCCAAGGGTTAAGAAATTCCCCCCTCTTACTCCATATATACAGCCCTTAGGGCGTCGTTTAGACTTTGGGTTTTGTTTAGATTAAAAGTTCGCCATAGCTGCAACTTCGCGTACTTCGTTAGTGTTCAATGACCAGACCAAGACATCACAGAACCCCACCTTCATTAATAAAGCTTTCCTCTTATATTCGCAATATCCTGATTGCAATCTCAGTTTCTTGCTTGTTCTTCATTTGCTCGTAGGAAATAGACCCTTGTGGTCAGGTTGATCGTGCTCCGGCGTGATCAATAACCCCTCGGAAGTTGGTTTAGCGATTGCTAAGGCGCAACATCTGCGCACGTTCGTAGTCGGATTGTCAAAGTCGACTCCCTTAGAAAACGATAGCTATCTCATCGAAACATTAGGACACCTTCACCTCTATCAGAAGTTCTCAAGTTTTGGGTGAGATCACGATGGATGAAGGAATGAGGAGTAAGAAGATCCTAAACTTGGGGATGCCCCATGGCACCCCAAGTTATTATCCAAAGAGAAACAAGCAACTAAGCTTGGGGATGCCCCGAGTGGCATCCCCTCCTTCTTCTAACGACCATCGGTATTTTGCTTGGAACTATATTTTTATTCATCACATATCATGAGTTTTGCTTGGAGCGTCTTGTATTATATGAGTCTTTGCTTGTTTTACTTTTTAGTTTGTGTCATCTATCATTGCTGGACACACCTATTTGGGAGAGCCAAAATTATGCTATGATTGCTCTTTATGCTTCACTTTAAAATTTTGAGCTATGGAATTGCTCTATTGCTTCACTTATATCTTTCTTAGCACTGTGTGCTTTATCATTTTTGAAGAAATGCTCTCATGCTTCACTTAAATTTATTTGAGAGTTAGTAAAATTTTGAAGAAATTCTCTCATGCTTCACTTATATTATTTTGAGAGACAAAAAAAATTATGCTCATGTTCTTCACTTAGATTTGTTTGAGCTTATCAAAAGCAACATATGAAATTAGTCCCAAAGTGATAGATATTCAAAAGGGATATAATAAAAACTTTCATGAAGATCATTGGACAAAATAAACTTGATTCTTTGTAATATTTTTGAGATACGATGAGAGTGATATGTGAGTCATGTTGATGAGTAACTATGCTTTAGTAAGAATATTGGTGTTAAGGTTTGTGATTCCCTATGCAAGCACGAAAGTCAATAGTTATGCAATGAAATTACATCCTACCTGTGGTGCATTATTCGGTGTTAGTTATGCTTCATGCTCGCTTATGAGATTTTTCATTTCTTGGTTGGTTTCTTCTCAATCTTTTGCTAGCCTTGACTTGTACTAAGTATGATTACTACTTGTGCATCCAAAACCCTTTAAACCAGTTTTGCCATATGAGTCCACCATTACCTACCTATATGCGGTATTTCCGTGCCACTCTAAGCAAATTTGTATGTGCCATCTCTAATTTTCAAAATAATTTTCCCATTTGTGTGCTCGTATCGCTCATGAAGCGACAGGGGGTGGCCAATATTTTCCATGCCAGATGTGTTATTCTCAAGATGAGTGTTTATTCACTTGTCATTGCATGAGAGTACGGAAAAGGTATTAGGGATGCCCAGTCCCGAAATGAAAATAAATTTACTTGATGTTGTCAAATAATAAATTCCTTGGAAATTGTTGGTATGGAATGCACCCATGGATACGGCTAGCCATGGAAAGTGAAAGAATGGTGGAAAAGGAATAAACTTTATTTTCTGTTTGGGAACCGCCTATGATATACTCCCTCCATTCCAAAATAGATGATTCAACTTTGTACTAACTTTAGTACAAAGTTGGGTCATCTATTTTGGAACGGAGGGAGTATCTAGCATGGAAAGTGTTGGGAATTACCCGATCGTTTTCGTTGACGGGAAAAGTATGCCTCCCAAAATGTTTTATCTCTATTTTCTTTTCGCTTTGAGCTCTGGCACCTCTAAAAATCCCTACTTCCCTCTGCGAAGGGCCTTTCTATTTACTTTAGGCAAATTTTATTTTGAGTCTCCATCTTCTCTCATAAAGCACCAACTAAGGGGCACTATGATCGTACTTGAGCATTGGGTGTATCTAATATGCGAGTGTGTTTCTTGAATGGATCAATGATTGAGCATAATCGGCTAGGGATAACTTGCTTTAGTGTTGATATTTTGAAAGACATGGTTGCTTGTTGATATGCTTAAGTATTGAAATCTTCATGTCAAAACTAGACTATTGCTTTGAACCATATAAAAGTCCATATGTCCATGCTACAAAAGAAAACAATATGTGATGAACATGTTAGGAAGCATTCCACATCAAAAATTCTGTTTTTATCATTTGCCTACTCGAGGACGAGCAGGAATTAAGCTTGGGGGTGTTGATACGTCTCCAACGTATCTATATGTTTTTATTGTTCCATGTTTTTATATTATCATTCTTGGATGTTTTATAATCATTTAATAGCAAATTTATATCATTTTTGGGACTAACCTATTAACATAGTGCCTAGTGCCCAGTTGTTGTTTTTTGTTTGTTTTTTACTTCGCCAAAAATCAATACCAAATGGAGTCCAAACGCAGCGAAACTTTTTGGAGATTTTTTCTGGACCAGAAGACACAAGATGGGCCAAAGAAGTACTAGAGGGGTGCCCCAAGGGGGGCATAACTCACCTGGGCGCGCTTGGAGGCGCAGGCGCGCCCTGGTGGGTTATGCCCACCTTGGTGGCCTCCCGCACCGCCTCTTCGCCCTATAAATTCCCAAATATTCCAGAAACCCTAAGGGAGCCGATGAAACACAATTCCAGCCGTCGCAAGTTCCAGAACCACGAGATCCAATCTAGACACCATGACGGAGGGGTTCATCATCCTCATTGGTGCCTCTCCGATGATGTGTGAGTAGTTCATTGTAGACCTACGGGTCCGTAGGTGGTATCTAGATGGTTTCTTCTCTCTTTTTGATTCTCAATACAATGGTCTCTTGGAGATCTATTTGATGTAACTTTTTTTGTAGTGTCTTTGTTGGGATCCGATGAACTTTGAGTTTATGATCAGATCTATTTTATCCATGACAGCTATTTGAGTTTTGATCTCTTATATGCATGATTACTTATAGCCTCATATTTCTTCTTCGAATATTTTGTTTAGTTAGGCCAACTAGATCGATTTTTCTTGCCATGGGAAGAGGTGCTTTGTGATGGGTTCAATCATGCGGTGTTCTTTCCCAGTGACAGAAGGGGCAACAAGGCACGTATTGATCGTTGCTATTAAGGATAACAAGATGGCGTCTATTCCTACATGAATAGATCTTGTCTACATCATGTCATCATTCTTATTGCATTACTCCGTTTCTCCATGAATTTAATATACTAGATGCATGCTGGAAAGCGGTAGATGTGTGGAGTAATAGTAGTAGATGCATGCATGAGTCGGTCTACTAATCTTGGACGTGGTGCCTATATAATGATCATTGCCAGGATATCGTCATAATTATTTGAGGTCCTATTAATTTCCCAACAGTAATTTTTTTACCCGTCATACGCTATTTTCTCGAGAGAAGCCACTAGTGAAATCTATGGCCCTCGGGTCTATTGTTTATCATATTTTCTTTGATATCTATTTTTATTTGCTTTTGTTTTCAGATCTATTATTCTAAAAACCCAAAAATACCTTGCTACACTTTTTATTTATTTAATTTATTTTGATTTATCAAGAGATCTATTTATCCGAAATCATACAAATCAATCTATCTTGGTACTTGGTAGGCTTGATGTAGAACCTCCCCGGCAACGGCGCCAGAAATTATTCCTGCTACTTCTTGAGCTTGCGTTGATTTTTCCCTTGAAGAGGAAAGGGTGATGCAGCAAAGTAGAGATAAGTATTTCCCTCAGTTAAGAATCAAGGTATCAATCCAGTAGGAGGTACAAGCAAGTCCCCAATAGATGCACCTGCACAAACTAACAAACACTTGCACACAACGCGAAAAAGGGGTTGTCAATCCCTTCACGGTCACTTGCAAGAGTGAGATCTAATAGAGAGATATAAAAGATAAGTAGAAAGAAAAATAAAGTGAATATAAATAAATTGCAGAAAGTTATTTTTGGGTTTCGGGTTTTATAGATCTGAAAATAATATGATGGAAAATAGACCGGGGGCCATATGTTTCACTAGAGGCTTCTCTCTTGAAGAAAGCATACGGTGGGTAAGCAAATTAATGTTGAGAAATTGATAGAAAAGTGCAAAGTTATGATGATATCTAAGGCAATGATCATGAATATAGGCATCATGTCTGTGACAAGTAGACCGAAACGATTCTGCATCTACTACTATTACTCCACACATCGACCACTATCTAGCATGCATCTAGAGTATTGAGTTCATAAGAACGGAGTAACTCCTTAAGCAAGATGACATGATGTAGAGGGGTAGATCCAATCAATATGGTAAAAACCCCATCTTTTTATCCTTAATGGCAACAATACAAATACGTGCCTTGCTACCCCTACTGTCACTGGGTGAGGACACCTCAAGATTGAACCCATCACAAAGCACCTCTCCCATTGCAAGAAAAACCAATCTAGTTGGCTAAACCAAATCGATAGATTAGAGAGAAATACAAAGCTATCTTAATCATGCATAAAAGAGTTGAGAGAATAATCAAACAATATTCATAGATAATCTGATCATAAATCCACAATTCATCGGATCTCAACAAACGCACCACAAAAGAAGATTACATCGAATAGATCTCCAAGAACATCGAGGAGAACATTGTATTGAAGATCAAAGAGAGAGAGAAGAAGAATTCATCTAGCTACTAGCTATGGACCCGTAGGTCTGTGGTAAACTACTCACACATCATCGGAAGGGAAACAAGGTTAGTGTAGAGGCCCTCCGTGATCGAATCCCCCTCCGGCGGAGTGCTGGAAAAGGCCCCAAGATGGGATCTCACGGGAACAGAAGCTTGTGACGGTGGAAAAGTATTTTTAGTGTGCCCTATGATGTAAGGGAAATATTTGGGTATTTATAGAGCTAGAGTTAGGGTTAGGAGAGCCACTAGGGGCCCGCAAGCCTAGGGGCGCGGCCCTAGGGCTTGTGGCCCCCTCATGGGTCTTCTAGCTTCTTCCCAAAGCTTCGTGGTTGTTTTCTGGTCCAAGAAAAATCCTCAAAAAGTTTCATTCTGTTTGGTATTGATTTTCTATAAAAGACAAAAACAAGGAAAAAACAGCAACTGGCACTGGACACTAGGTTAATAGGTTAGTCCCAAGAATGATATAAATAGCGTATTAATACATATAAAACATCCAAGGTAGATAATATAATAGCATGGAACAATCAAAAATTATAGATACGCTGGAAATGTATCACCCCCCACAAGGAAAGGGAGGGGCGCCTTCCTACTTGGGCCCTTGTGGCGCAAGTTGCCTTCCACCTCTTGGCCTTTTAAGGCCCATTGATATTTAAATTTAATATAAAATTCTCTAAATATTTTATAGTATTATATATATAATTTAACATTCTCGAAAAAAATCACCTATATATAATTATTCGGTAATACCTGGTATTACCCGATATTCACCGAAACTATTCCGGTGACCCCGAAACGCTTCCGGAACCTCTCAGAACTATTTCGGATATTAATGAAACAATTACACAAATATATTCTCATCACTCCCATCCTACTAACACTAAGTAGATCATGATTACCTTAACCTTGTGACCCCATAGGTTTGGTAAACCATAGACATGAACGAAACCCCTTCGTTCAATGTCCGATAGTGGAACCGTCGACATCCATATTGGTCCCCATGATTACACGAATGATATTCAAGTGAACCTTTGGTTATAATGTGATGTTTCCCTTTGCTTCGCGGTACTTTACAAAACCCGGTGTGCATCTGTATCCTCCTGAGTCATCACCATGCGCATATACCATTGCTCTCGTTACCGGTTTTGTTCTTCTTTCTCGTTGACGTGTTACGGCATCCCCGTGATGTAGTCACCTGTTTCTAGCCAGATGATGATGGATGTCATCACACCTAGAGGGTCCTAAGACTAAGAATATCTCTCCATCGTCGGAGGAGCAAATCCCACTCTTGAGCTGTCTGGTCACTTGTCAAACTTTCCGGTGTGCCTGAAAGTTGTCGTTATGATCACCCTTGTTACAGATGATGTTTGAGAAACCCCAAAGTCCACCGTCTGGTATTAAGTGACCTGAGACACGCTCATGGTCTGAGGAAGTAAAAAACATGCTAACACTTAGTGTTATAACAGATGATTTCAGATGATATAATCTCATAGTATAACAAACAAGTATTGGGTCGATTCAATATGATCATTCTTCTAACGTCACACCCTCAATGTTTTTTTAGGACTATCGTTACACTTAACGATATCCTAAGATTCGGAAAATATGATCACCAACAACACTTGAGCCAGTCTCTTAGGCAAGACCGGGAACCTATTATTTACCGTTTATCATTTCATACATGCTTATGAGTTTTCCACTGAATCGCATATTCCAGGATCATAACAATTATAGCATGAAATATAAACTCTTAATTATGAATAATGGAAATATAATAATAAAATATTATTGCCTCTAGGGCATATTTCCAACACCCACTTAGTTTTAGTAGTGAGCATTCATACACTTATAGCTCTAGTGCGTTTGTTGCATGGCAATACCTACTCCTCACATTGACATTGATTGTAAAGCCTCTCCATTGCCTAACGATCAGCATCATCTGTGTGAGACTATCTCCACTTTTGTCTTCCCTTATAACCCCAATCATCATTCTGTTTGCCATCCAAAGTGCCAAGTCCATGGCTCACGCTCATGTATTGAGTGAAATTGAAAAGGCTGAAGCGAGAAAAAGTATGATACAATTGCTTGGTTTGGCACCGGGGTGCTCATGATTTATACTTTATGCTAGGAAGACTAAGCATGCTAAGCTATATGATTTTGTAGAGCTAGCATTCTTTATTTTGAAGGGCATGATTGTTTGTGAGTATGCCTGAGTATTGATGTCTTTATGTCAAATGATAGTATATTGCCTTGAATCACTTGTATCTAATATTCATGCCATGATTATACTTTTTGTTCCAGATTGTGCTGGGTAGCATTCCACATCAAAAAATATCTTTATTTTATCATTTACCTACTCGAGGACTAGCAGGAACTCGTTTGAAGAGAATCTTAATTCTACCTTTAGCTCCTCATTGGGTTCGACACTCTTACATATCGAAAAAGGCTACAAATGACCCCCTATACTTCTGGGCTATCAGGGATCGCTACAGTCTTCAAGGGAAGTATTTCAACCCAAATTTATTGATTCAACACAAGGGGAGCCAAAGAATATTTATAAGCCTTAGAAGTTGAGTTGTTAGTTCAACCACACTTGTATAGATATCTTGCTTGCAACAATTTAGTAGTAACACTGTAGTTTGATAGCAGTAGTGATAAAATGATAATAGTGGTAACAATACCAGTATTGCAGAGTAGTAGCGGAATGCAACAATAGTAATTGTAATGAGAGCAACAATAATAGAAAAGGTAGACATGGAAGTAGATAGTAGGTTTGGTTTGGACGGGGTTCAGTATGCAACAGTCATAACATAGAGCGACAACAAACTAACTCCAATTCGTCAATCATATGTAGGCATGCATTTCATAAATACTTGCATGCGCTTGCGATAAGAAATCGCACAAGATGTTTGTCCTATCCTCCCATGATGGTAGGATCCTAATGGAAATTAAGGGTAATTAAGGTGCTCATTCTAATAGAAAACCAGAACAAAGCATTAACATATGGTGAATACATGCAATCCTCATGGTAACAAAACTCACATCGAATACATAAGAATTCTAATTTAATTCACATCTACCTCCATGTGCCTACTGAAGAATTATTCACACATGGATATGAGCATCATGAATTGTTGATGGAGAAGGGTTAGTGGTGACAACGACGATGAATCCCCCCATCCAAAGCCAAAAACATACCCCAGATCAGATATCTAAAGGAAATACAGGAGGTGGTGGCGGCTATGTATATATATGAATTTATGGCAGTGGAATCATAGTAAGGCGGTGGCCACGAGCCCCACACCTTCACATGGCGCGGCCAAGGGGGTGGACGCGCCACCTGCCGTGAGAGGGCTAGCCCCCCCCCCCCCATGTGGTCCATATTTGTTCCATAAATCCTTAATATTCTAAAATCATTCTCCAAAATTCCCGTCCAATTCCAAGCACTTTTATTTCTGCACAAAATAACATCATGGTAGTTCTGCTGAAAATAGTGCCAGTCCGGCTTAGTTTCATTCAAATCATGCAACTTAGAGGCCAAAATGACAGCAAAAGTGTTTGAAAGTAGACACATGTGAGACATATCACCATCGTCCTGTAGCGATGTAATGCCATGCCTCGGACTATTCCATCAAATCCGATCGTCACTGAGGATGAGCGAGAACTGTCACACCGTCCTTAAGAGTGGCAGAAGCCCAAAGGGCCCAAAAGATGACAGGTCCAATAAATGAGGCATCACCAGCCGTCACGCGTCAGTCATGATGACCCCAGGCGGCAAGGGTCGCTTTAGAGGGGTAGGCCCTTCGATGGTCATACCAGACGACTATGTGAGTTCCTATCCGGGCAACCGAGGCTTGATGGTTGACCATACATCCCTCCCGTGGGAGGGGGGCGACTAGCTGGTGTTGATGATCGAGGGGGTTCCTGGAAGCGTGTTTGGGAGGCACGAAATCATCCCGGGCTCCAAACACTAGGAGACTCACACTTTTTGGGATGGTGCAGCACCGGGGTCTGACCATTTTAGCGGATCTCGAGGATCGTGTCTCCTTGGATGCTCACACTAGTTTTCTCCGCCCAGACATGGCGAAATGGGCGTCGAAGGCATTTATCCTTCTTGAAGGTTACTGAAAAAGTTGAGTTAGCCATAAGTTCATAAATTTCATATCTTGAAATGATTCGGTTGTCATTGTATATGCTATGTAGTCCATTTGTTAGCTGAAGTCCTACTCTGAGCTCAAGCTCAAATGCTCTTGCATAAATAGTAAAATAAAAAATTATTGAAAAAACTTCTGATTTTTTTGTGGCAAACATTAAGGAATGTTTTGAGTGCTTATTAAATTTTCAGCATGAAATCACATTTGTGGAAGTCATGGCAAAAAACATAAAATACATAATGCTTTTGAAGTAGCATCTTCGGAGCATCGGTTTTGTTTTTATGCCATGACTTCCATGAATGATGATGGTTGTGGACATCATGGCCGGGCCTCGACCTTCCTTCCAAAGAAACGAAACAATTCCTATATAGGAGTCCTAAGAGTCGCTCCCACAAACTTATTTAACTAAACATAAGCATGCCACCTCATCATACAATAATGAATGAGATAAGACTCACCTCAAAACACAATCATATAGGAAAAAAGACCGACCACGAAGGTCAACCATGCATGAAAAATGTTTCCGCAATTATTTTACTTATATTTAAAAAATATTGTTACAACTATACATAATCAAATACTCCATCCAAATCTAAATATAAGTCTTTTTGGAGATTTCAATATGGACTACATAGGGATGTATATAAATATATTTTAGAGTGTAAATTCACTCATTTTGCTTCATCTGTAATTCATATTTGAATTTTTAAAAAGACTTATATTTAGAAATGGTGGGAATATAATAAATCATATGTATTCTAAATATAAATCAAAAGTTTACGTCATTCAATTCTCACAGCAACCCATGGGATATCCTCTAGCTTATTTTATAAGCACCGCCCGCTCTAGTTTCTAGCCGGGCAAACCCTAACCCTAGGACGACTCGGCCGTTGATCTATCTCAAGCGTCTCGAGGCATGTACAGTGAACTGAACTCATGACCTATAAACAACTGGAAAGCACATAAATCCGAGCTCCAGTAAGCACCGGCAGTGGGGCGGCTACAAGTGGTCAACTGGCCCGGTCTGGTATGTTCCTCGCCCTTTCCGCGCAAGTGGGCGTGCAACTTGCAGTCCCCTTCCCGCCTGAAACCTGCCTCCCTTCATTCTGGCCTGCTGCGACAGTGACAACCACCTCCTCGTGGAAGCCGACAACCGGCGCGCCACCAACCTTTGACAAAATCATTATATAGATAGCTAATCAGATTTGATCCTGATTCCTGAACGAAAGCCATGTTTTAATAGTAGCCTTGAGAAGGACGTACGGTGACATCGCAACCAATCTGCATATGGCCCTCTTTGACAGACTCCTAGGTAAGAAGAACCGCATGAATACACACACGTATACCTGCCAGATCAGTACTACTAAGAGCATCTCCATCGGGCGCCGGTCGCGCCGCGCGCAAAAAACACACATGCCCCGCGCGGATCGGCTGGTTTGGCGTGGCGCGCTGCGTCCGCTCCAACAGCCGCGCTAAAATGTAGCGCGCGCACCGCTCCAGCAGTGCGCAAAAAAGCAGCGCGCGCTCATTCTAGACTATTGAAAAATAGATAGATTGCGTAGATTTCAACGATAGAAAGGTATTTTACATCTGAAACATAGATTGCATAATAATTAAAAACGACAAATGATAAAACACGAGATAGATTGCATAAAAAAACTAGTCTAAGTCGCTATCATCACTATCGTCATCTTCCTCGGCGGTGTCGTCCGAGTTATCCAGCCAGATGTCCAACCACCGATCATCATCCGGCGTGAAGAACGACTGCCCACCTGCTTCAACGAGATCGGACTACGCGTTCGCCAACGCCTTGCGCCGACGCCTGTCCAACCGCGCCTCGTGGCGCCTTCGCGTGTCCTCCTCGCGACGCCTTGCCCAGTAGGACTGCTCGTAGGCGACGTCCTCCGGGTGGCGTGGCGCCACTCCGCCATGACCCGCTCGTCCTTCTGGGCGACGAGGAGGCGGCGCTGCCGCTCGGCGTGCTCCGCACGGTCTTGTGCCGTGTTCAGACGAGGCGGCGGGGCACGGTCGAGCGCTTGCTGGAGCGTGTAGACATCCTGGAAGTTCATCTGGCCGCGCGGCCGGCCTAGGCGCCACGCCGCCGCGTCGTACGCGCGGCCGGCCTCGCGCCGTCCCGTACGTGCCGAGACCGAGCCGGAGATCGCCGCAGCGTATCTCTGCGTAGTAGCCGCCGTTGGGGCGCAGACGGACGCCGCGGTAGCCGGACGCTCCTCGGCGGCGTGGCGGCATGGCGGCGCGTCGGTGGCGGGGTGCTGGAGCGGCGCGTGGCAGAAAGAGAGAGGAAGAGAAGAAAAGGAGGCGTGGAGAGACGCGTGGCGCGCGCCGCACTTTATAGGCGCGGCGGAAGCGGCGCGCAAAAGATGGCGCGCGAGCTGGCGTCTTTTCGCGCGCGCGCAAGCGGTTCCCGCGCGCGTGGTTTTTTTGTCGTCGCTGGAGCGCGGCAAAACGCCCCACGTGTGCTAAAGACTGCGTTTACCTCGCGCGCGCGTTGCTGCCGTTGGAGATGCTCTAACAAGCAAACTTTGTAGTGCATACGTGCTAGTACATTATTGTTGGTATTCTGGTGACTGTCGAATGGAACATATTCTATCAATCCATCGACGACCAGGCCCGTCCGTGAGAAGAGTCGTCTTGCATCTACAATCTGATGTGGTGTGAGATTTTTTTTTTGACAGAATCTGGTGTGAGAATTTGACTCAATATCAAGACCAGTTCAGCCACTCGTAGTATTACGCTGCAAGTTCCAACCGATTGCAGAGAGCGTGCCCGTTTGGGCGCCGTTACTTTGTCAGATTCTTTGTACAAGGTGCCTGTCTCCTAGCTTTGATAGTCCAAACACATAGGCAACAACCGGTTATATGATTGTAGAAAAACCGGTTATATGAAATTGACACGTTGTTCATAGCCAATTTAATAGTCAATATGTTAGTATGTTATTAAGAAATATTCCCTCTATCTCATAATATAAAACCTTTTTTAACACTACACAGTTTCAACAAATGTCTCATATTATGATACAGCGTGACCACTACTTTATTAATATCTAACCCACCTCACATTCTCACAATATTTTTTGAAGCCTGTGTTGCAGCTCGATGTTAATCTATAACCCGCTTCTCTTCTCTCTGATCTTTCATGTCATCCAACTCAGCAAAAAACTTAATATTTACAGTCTACTAAGAGCCTGTTCTAATGTCCTCCGGCTTCACACTTTGAAAACTTCACAGATGAAATTGTCCCGAATGGTTTTAGCCTAAGAAGCTGAATTCACGAAGTTGCTCCTTCCTGCATGTAAAAAAGAGAAGCAAGGTCAGCCCAGCTCCGATCCTCGATCGAATAGCTAGCCCATCCTAAATGGGTTGCATCCAGCCGGCCCAACCTACGCCTAACAGGCCACAGCCCTCTCAACTGGGCTGCAGCTGCGGGAGAAGTTGCCGATGTCCAGAACGCTCCTGGAATCGCTACCTGAAGCTAGAAGCGAGGAGAAGTTGAATCTGTGGAGTTTTATAAAGCTGGGGAGGATCCGAACACGTCCTAAGTGTACCTTATTAGACTTGCTCTTAGGGCATCTCCGATACCTTAAAGTGCATGTAAAAGTCTAGACCACGTGGACTAGACACTTTTGTCATACAAAGCGGCCTCTAAATATCCACACACCAGTTTGGATGTGAGGCCTCCTCTTAGTGCTTGAGACACCTGGAAGCTCCAAGGCGCTGGCGCAGAATTCACGGTGATGTGACCCATTAGCGCGTTGGCTCTCCATCGACTCGCTCGGTCAGTTGTTGGATTGCTCGTTCGTTGGTTTGCCCTTAACTTTCCCATGACCATTGACCAAGGTTGTTGACTGACTACTTTCTAAAAACATCATGCAATTTCAAAAAGCACAAATTCGGAAAACTATTCATGAGTTTTTTTTCATGAATTAAAAAAGCTTGCAAATTTGGAAAAGGTTCATGAATTTGAAAAAGGTTCGTGAATTGGAAAGATATATTCATGAATACAAAAAAGGCATATTAAAAAGTCTAAGAATTTGGAAAAAGGTTCCAATAATTTGGAAAAAGTTCACACATTTTTAGAAAGTTCACGAATTTGGAAAAAGTTTGTGAATTTGCAAAAGATTCAAAAAATTTAAAAATAACAAATTTGTAAATGTTTCATGAATACAAAAAAATATTCACATATTTGCAAGACATCACAAATTTCTTAAAAACATACATGAATTTGGAAAGGATCATAATTTTGAAAAAAATCATGAATTTAAGAAATTTTACAAAACTAGAAAAAGTTCACAAACTTGAAAAATTACAAACATTTTTTAAAATACATGAATTTCAAAATCGTTCGTGAATATGAAAAAGGTTCATATTTCTTTAAATAATGAATATGAAAAATGTCCGTGAATACAAAAACATATTTAAGAGTTCGAAAAAAATAAAAAATTATAATTTGAGAAAGATCGTAAATTTGGAAGAAAAACAATGCAAATAAAAAACATTCGTGAGAGTTTGGAAAAGGTAAAAAAATATTCGCAAATTTGAAAAATATTCTTGAATACAAATATATTCATGAATTTGGAAAAAAAATCACGAACTTGAAACAAAGTTCACAAATTAGGAAAAAGTGCGTGAATTTGTAAAAGAAAAGTTCATGAAAAATAAAGTGAATACATAATTTAAAAAGAATAAAAACCATCCAAAATGGACAGAAAAAGAAAAAATGAGGCCAAAAAGATGAACAAAACCGATCAAATTGGACAGAAAAAAATGCAGGCGACTTCAAAGATGAAGTGGAGCTATTCGATTGTGTTACCGCATATTTAATTTTCAAGTGAATTGTTTGCAACATATTGTAGTGTATATTCATCACATGAAACCATATGGCTGGTAGCAATTATACAAAAAAAACAATTTTGTTCCATTGCTTTTGGTCAATGATGTGCTCAGCAATGATTTGGATGTTGTCACACCAGCATGTTGTTTTTTATGATCCAACACCTAAAGCTTTGAGCAAATGTACCTCACATGCCATCTAAATCGATGTAAGGCAACTTGAATTATTCTTAATTTTGTCAAATATTCTGTTATCTAACAATTCCACAAAATTCTCAAAATCACCTCTTCGATCACTGACAAATATGTAAACTTCACTTTCATGTTTTGTGCCCATATATACACTACTAGGGAAAACGTTATACAAAGTATCTTAGCAGTAGCGCTGGACAAAATCATGCGCTACTGCTACTTAGTAGCAGCGCTTGTAAATAAACCGCGCTACTGCTATAACTTTAGCAGTAGCGCGTACTAGCAAAAAGCGCTGCTGCTATGTTTGAATTGGGCGCACATGGCTAGCCCAACTTAGCAGTAGCGCGTATCCTCGCCCAGCGCTACTGCTATTCTCCTTAGTTGTAGCGCTTTTCTCGCACACGCGCTACTACTAACCCTACCTTATCCTCCTCACGCGGCCGACCCTCTCTCACTCACTCTCCCTCTCAATCACTCTCGCCCACGCCGATACCCGTCGTCCGCCGTCGCCATCGTCCGTCCTCCACCGAGGTACTCCCTCCTTCCCTCCATCCTCGTCCCACCGCGCCCTCCTCCCTCCTCCTCCCACCGCGCCCTCCTCCCTCCGCCTCCTGCCGCCCCCTCCTCCCTCTTCCCTCCTCCGCCGGCAGCCCTCCTCCCACCGCCCCTCCCTCCTCCTCCTCCGGCCGACCCCTCCCCCCTCCTCCGGCCGCCCCTCCCCCTCCTCTCTCCTCCCTCCCTTGTCTCTGTTCTTGCAAAATGTATGTAATTTAAATGTAGATTTTAGAATGTAGACATTGTAGAATGTAGGTTTTTTAATAGAATAATTTTTTTGACTATTTTAGGTGTTTTGAATAAAATAGAAGTAAGAAAATTTAGGGTAGAACTAGGGTAGTAGAATTTTTAGCAAGTGTTTAATAGAACTAGTTTATTTATAGTAAGTGCTTAATAGAACTAGTTTATTTAGTAAGTGTTTAAAATAATTAGTAAGTAAATTAATAAACTAGTTGAACTACTTTATTTTAGAAAGAACTAGTTTTTTTCTATTTATAGTAAGTTTATATTTAGTAAGAACTAGTTGAATTAATAGAACTAGTTGAACATGTCATATTTGTTGTTATTTTTATTTTAAGCAATTATTCGAGATGTATTAGTGATAACTTATAGGGTTTTTGCTTTTTGCAGAAATCAAGGAGCCCCTCCATCATCCCCGCCGTCGTCCCCGTCATCGACCCCCTCCGACCTCGAGGTGAGACCAGCCAAATCTCCATATCAATATGAGTCCTATAAGATATATATGATGTAGATAAAAACATGTATATCCTGTGTTGCTCAAATAGGATATGTGGTTGCCCAAGTGGTCGGTCTTGTTCAGGTTACACCTCCAAGTGGCCTATGTTTTGCCGGAGTGTTGATTAATTTCCATTCCGGGAAATTTCAGGCGCTCGATTTATCCTTTTTTAGTAAAGGTCATGCCGGATTTTTCCGTGAATTCTGGCATGACTTGTGCTAGAATATGTAGGAAATATCGAGTGGCCTAGATTTTCTCGGAAAATAATGATCTAATTTAGGTTTTTAGTACATATATTTAATTGTACAAGTTTAATCTTTGAATTATGAACGTAGGAAATGTCGTACTCGGATGACGAAAGTCTCCCGGGGGAGTGCAGCTGGTGCCACGACGATCGAGGTCTGTGCGACAGGTGCCCTCACCTGGACGATGATCGGCGCTTCAGCATTAAGCTCGAGGAGATCTTCGACGTTGAAACGGTACGCAACGACGACAAGTGTTTTTTTTGTAATTAAGCATGACTTCAACTATTTCAACGTCTAATTTTCATCTTTTACAATTCGACTAGCTTATCTCATGCCATGCAAGATGCTATGTCTTGGAGAGGCAGGGTTTTGAAGACCATGAAAATTTTGAAACAAAGAAAATACACCTAAGGGCCCATCATGATATGGATTTTGAAGTAAATCTGTACAATTCTCGGAGTGTAACCCATTTTGGTTGCGAAAATTGGGAGGCACTTTGCAAAATGTATGGTTTTATGAGGGTATGATTGTCACCATGGATCTTGGTGATCCTTACATCGAGCAAAACAATATGGACATTCAGGTCCTTGTTGATGCTCTTCCGATTCTACCGCTATGTGAGTTTCTCAAACATAATTATTAACTAATTTATATTGTTTATTTCAAAATAGTCGACAGCTTATTTCCATTGACAACTTATTTTCATTCTTCAAAGAATGTGCGGAAGATGGTAGACAAAACCCACTACACCGATGGCTCTGAATTAACTTATAAGGAGAAAAATAATCTGATCGCATTTTGTACTTTCTTTGAGAATTACAATACCTATTATCGAACTCCTCCAAATTATGGTGAATACGTGCCACTAGTGTACGTGTTGAACCACGATAAGTTCTATGGAGATACCCTGGTAAGATTTTTTACTATTACGACATTCGTGCATCTTTTGCATACTTCTAAAACTAGTACATCATTGCTAACTACGAAGTTATTACTATGTTTTTCAACAGAAAATCCCGATGGATTGTGTGCCTCATCTGATGTATTACAATGGTCGCCTTGAAGTTCTGAACATACAGCCAGGTCATCCTACGGATCTCACTTGTGCATATCGGATTTCTGAAACCGGTGAACACATGCTAATCAAAGAGTGGAAAAAATGTTTGGACATTCGTAAGGAGGTTCTTGGAAGCAACATTAAGCGAAAGGCAAGAATTGGAGACAGGATAATCTGAATTCTCCATAATGGAGAGCCAGGGGGCTATCTTGTTTTTTGCTATTTTACCTTAGAGAATATAGTAGGTCCTAAGAGAATGTAGTAGGTCCTATGAGGTACAATATGTTTATTATGTGGTACAATGTGTTAGAGTTGATGATGAGGAGTAGTTGTGATTATGACTAGTGACCAACTTGCGATGTGATGTCTCATCGATCAAAACGATGATCATGAGGAGGTGTTATATGACAATGATGTATTATGATGATAAGTTGTTAATGATATGATGATGATGATGATGATGATGATATTTATTATATCACTGCGTGAAAGAACCGCAGATTAGTTTCAAGTGGATGTCCATCCACTTGAAACTAGTCCACGGTTCTTTCACCCAATGATGTAATAACTCATTATGATGTAAAAACAATCTCTAAATTGCTGCTGTATGAAAACTTGTATAGAGGTGTATGAATGCAACATGAAATAGAAAAAGAAATAAAATACGGAATAATAGTAGTAGCACGGGCTGGGAGAAGCGCTACTAATAATTACCAGTAGCGTCGCGTCGAGAAAGCGCTACTACTAAGTCGGTGTAGCAGTAGCATGGGTTAACCAACGCTACTGCTAACCTTTAGTTGTGGCGCCGTACCAGTAGCGCTCCTGCCCGCGCTACTGATAGTCCTAAAACCCGCGCTACTGCTAGGCTTTTCCTTAGTAGTGATATAACCAAATTCTTGTTGGCACAAATGAGGATATTGTTGTGCAGATACTGGAAGCAGCCATGTTGGGTCATGATGCACCGTCGATGCTTCGCCGTCCAAACAACTTCCTACCAGGGTTGCAACCCATCAGCACATCCTCTTGTCTCTTACTGGTGTTGTATTTTCATACCATTTGTTCCAAAGAACTGATTTTAAGGTTAGATTGTTATACAGGTGTGAAATTTGTTTCAAGCACAGGAAGGTTCTTTGCTTATTGTAAATGTAACTTAAATATGCTAGTTGGTCATATCCAATAGACTGGCATTTCTCACTTATTATTTGCAGATGATAGTCTGCTATTTTTCAAGGGATCTCTCGATCAAGCTCTAGCAATTAAAAATATTCTGACGATATATGAGAAGGGAACTGGACAGTTATTGAGCCCTGAGAAGTGTTCCATCATGTTTGGGAAAAAGTGCAGCTTGGAGAAACAAGTGACTATTATGGTTATCTTAAATATTACTGTGGAGGGGTTTGAGGATAGATATCTTGGATTACCGGTCCCAGAGGGTAGAATGAAGGCTGGTAAGTTTCAGTATACTAAAGACAATTTTTTAAAAAGGCTTTTTGACTGGATTGAAAAATATGCATCTTTAGGAGTCAAGGAAGATTTGATCAAAACAGTAATTCAAGCCCTACTAGTGTATGCTATGGGGATTTTCAATTTTTCGGTTTCTCTTTGTGAGGAGTTTTCCCAGATTATAAGGATTTTTTTATGGGGAGATGAAGAAGATAGAAGAAAAATGCATCAGTTGGCGTGGGACAAACAAACTAGACCTAAAGGTAAAGGTGGCATGGGATTTCGTGATCTCGAACTTTTTAATCAAGCGCTTTTGGCCAAACAAGCGTGGCGGCTGGTGGTTTATCCCGACTCGTTGTGTGCGAAGTTGATGAAGGCAAAGTATTGTCCTCAAGGACATATTCTGGATACGGTGTTTCCGCATGCTACTTCGGTGACTTGGCAAGGTATTGCTCATGGTCTGGAACTCCTAAAGAAGGGGATCATCTGGCGGGTCTGTGATGGATCGAGTATTAATATTTGGAGAGATAATTGGATACCTAGGAGGCACTGTTGGGTTCTACGGTAGGGTGGGTCAACTGCAAATTAAAATTTCCCTACGCGCAGAACTACCAAGAACATGCTACGGGAGATGGATCACAGTTCGTTACCACTAGACACGCAGTGCCGTGCAGCGAAAGAAGAGTTGGGGCAGCGCGTCCGCGTGGATCGTCTCCTCCTCGTCCGATCTCCCTCATACAACCGGTAGTCCGTTCCCACATACAGATTCGCCGGAGCGGCGCAACTGCACCGCCTCTAACGGTATCTGCACGTGCAGGAGGAACGTTGTGCGGCAGACTGCTAGGTCCGATCACACAACCGGTGGCGAGTGGAGGTGTCTATTCGCAACACATGCAAACCCTAGTGACAGCGCCGAAGCGATCAATCGCGTGAGTGTGCGGCACCTCCACTTTATATAGGTGTCCGTCACGGGCTCAACACATGGGCCTCGCACGGACCCTAAAGCCCATAATCTACTCGGCCACAATCCGAATACAGCTCGGATCACATCCGACCAGTGTCCTCGAATCCGACCTCGTAGGTTTCTTCCCTTAAGCGCGTGACCCCTTAGGTTCAAGCCGGCTTGGTCGCAGTTCAGATCACCTCCGAACTGCACAGTTGGTAGCGGCCTCTAGCAAGGCATGTTGAACACCAAACAGACTATGAAGCTGGTTAGGCGAACCTGTACATCATATTTCCATTCCTTTTCCCACACGATATATTTTGTCGGGCTCAAGGCGAGTCTGTCATCCTTGTGCTAGCCCGACCTCTTTCTCATTTCAGTGATGCCGACCACAAACCGTATTATCTCATAATCCTTGTCGCATGGCCATGCTTATCTTGGTCGGATCACACGAGGGGCCTAGAGTATATCTCTCCTGATCGGAGGGGCAAATCCCATCTTGCTCGACCATGTCTCGCAGCATGGTTCTGGACAAACCCCAAACCTACCTTTATAACTACCCAGTTACGGAGTAGCGTTTGGTCGGCCCAAAGCAAGTCTGTCACCATCCCGAGTACATGCGTCAGCTCAGGTCTTAGGACATAGAACATATGTTGTACTAGAGACTCATAGATGACATATCGCTGCGTCTCATAGTTGGGTCTGTCCGACTCGGACCTTATCTCGACTCGGATCCAACTACGTCGAATCCGACCAGATCCTTCCAAGTCCATATTATCCGATTAGCATCCAATGCTCCATGGCTAGTGAGACCAAGCCATTGACCGTGTCATATGCTAGTCTAGTTGGCTGCGCGTCCATACAGCCCTTTCGACTAGGGACCTTTTAGGACAGTCATCATACAATGCATAGTCCCACAAACAAGTCACGTACTTGCTGATACACATCATTGATAATTTCCACGGACTATCTTTATTCATAAACACATAGGAAATATCATCATACATGATTGCCTCTAGGGCATATCTCCAACAGGCATAGCCTAAAAATTTCAGCTAGAAGGCATAGTACCAGGTTGAAGTGGGTATCTGATTTATTCATGAGCGGACATAAGTGTTGGGCCGAAAATTTGGTTAAGTATCTTTTCTACCCATATGATGCGGAGGAAATTATTAAGACTCATATTCAGGCCTCTAGGGATGGGGATTGTATTGCGTGGCACCATGAGAAGAATGGTATATTTTTTGTTAAAAGTGTGTATAATTTTGCGCTTAAATTGAAGGATAGTCAGGACACCTTTGGCCAATCTAGTAGCGAACCAAAGGGGGAAAGGGGGATTTGGGATTTAATCTGGAAGGCTAATATCCCTCAGACGATCAGGATTGTTGCGTGGCGAGTTGCAACTAATAGCTTGGCGGTCCAGATGAATAGAGTTAAGCATCATCAGACTGATTCAGGTACATGTTCTATTTGTGGTGTAGAAGAAGAAGACATTTTTCATGCTCTAGTGACTTATTCTAAAGCGCGTGCTCTACGACTGACATTGAGAGAGTTGTGCAATATTCCGGATGAAGATGTTTTCAAGTGCTCAGGACTAGATTGGTTGTTGATTTTGTTGGCTCAATTGAGCGTGCAGCAGAGGGAGTAAATCTTGTTTCTTTTCTGGTGAGCATGGAATTTGAGAAATGATTTAATTTTTGGGAAGGGGAAAGAATTTGTTAATACCTCTGCACTTTTTTGGGGCAACTATTGGGCCACCTTCACATCCAATAATGACAATGTTCAGATGGATGCTAGCAACAAAGGTAATGAGAAAGTGAGCAGTGTCGTAGCTGATTTTACACTGTTTAAAGATAATGTGATGTGGACACTGTTGGGGAACACAGTAATTTCAAAAAAAATCCTACACACACGCAAGATCTATCATGGTGATGCATAGCAACGAGAGGGGAAGAGTGTTGTCCACGTACCCTCGTAGACCGTAAGCGGAAGCGTTATGACAACACAGTTGATGTAGTCGAACGTCTTCACGATCCGACCGATCCTAGCACTGAAGGTATGGAACCTCCGCGATCTGCACACGTTCAGCTCGGAGACGTCCCGCGAACTCTACATCCAGTTGAGTGTCGAGGGAGAGTTTCGTCAGCACGACGGCGTGATGACGATGATGATGAAGCTACCGGAACAAGGCTTCGCCTAAGCACTACAACGATATGACCGAGGTGGATTATGGTGGAGGGGGGCACCGCACACGGCTAAGACAATTGTCAACTTGTGTGTCCATGGGATGCCCCCCTACCCGTATATAAAGGAGTGGAGGGGGGGCTGGCCCTCTATGGCGCGCCCAAGGGAGTCCTACTCCCACCGAGAGTAGGATTCCCCCCCTTCCCTAGTTAGATTAGGAGAGGAAGGAAGGGGGAAGAGGGGGGAAGGGGGGCTGCCCCCCCCCCAATTCGGATTGGGCTTGGGGGAGCGCCCCCTCCTAGGCTCCCTTCTCCTCTCTCCCACTATGGCCCAATAAGGCCCATGTACTTCCCGGGGGGTTCCGGTAACCTCCCGGTACTCCGGTATATTCCCGAACTCACCCGGAACCATTCCAATGTCCAAACATAGGCTTCCAATATATCGATCTTTATGTATCAACCATTTCAAGACTCCTCGTCATGCCCGTGATCACATCCGGGACTCTGAAAAACCTTTGGTACATCAAAACACATAAACTCATAATACCGATCGTCACCGAACGTTAAGCGTGCGGACCCTACGGGTTCGAGAACTATGTAGACATGACCGAGACTCATCTTCGGTCAATAACCAATAGTGGAACCTGGATGCTCATATTGGTTCCTACATATTCTACGAAGATCTTTATCGGTCAAACCGCATAACAATATACGTTGTTCCCTTTGTCATCGGTATGTTACTTGCCCGAGATTCGATCGTTGGTATCTCAATACCTAGTTCAATCTCATTACCGACAAGTCTCTTTACTCGTTCCGTAATGCAACATCCCATAACTAACTCATTAGTCATATTGCTTGCAAGGCTTATGGTGATGTGCATTACCGAGAGGGCCCAGAGATACCTCTCCGATACACAGAGTGACAAATCCTAATCTCGATCTATGCCAACTCAACAAACACCATCAGAGACACCTGTAGAGCATCTTTATAGTCACCCAGTTACGTTGTGACGTTTGATAGCACACTAAGTGTTCCTCCAGTATTCGGGAGTTGCATAATCTCATAGTCATAGGAACATGTATAAGTTATGGAGAAAGCAATAGCAGTAAACTAAACGATCATCGTGCTAAGCTAACGTATGGGTCAAGTCAATCACATCATTCTCTAATGATGTGACCCCGTTTATCAAATGACAACTCTTTGTCCATGGCTAGGAAACTTAACCATCTTTGATTAACGAGCTAGTCAAGTAGAGGCATACTAGTGACACTTTGTTTGTCTATGTATTCACATATGTACTAAGTTTACGGTCAGTACAATTCTAGCATGAATAATAAACATTTATCATGATATAAGGAAATATAAATAACAACTTTATTATTGTCTCTAGGGAATATTTCCTTCAATCTCCCACTTGCACTAGAGTCAATAATCTAGATTACATTGTGATGATTCTAACACCCATGTAGTCTTGGTGCTGATCATTTTGCTCGTGAGAGAGGCTTGGTCAACGGGTCTGCAACATTCAAATCCGTATGTATCTTGAAAATCTCTATGTCTCCCTCCTTGACTTGGTCGCAGATGGAATTGAAGCCTCTCTTGATGTGCTTGGTTCTCTTGTGAAATATGGATTCCTTTGCCAAGGAAATTGCACCAGTATTGTCACAAAAGATTTTCATTGGACCCGATGCACTAGGTATGACACCTAGATCGGATATGAACTCCTTCATCCAGACTCCTTCATTTGCTACTTCCGAAGGAGCTATGTACTCTGCCTCACATGTAGATCTCGCCACAACGCTCTGCTTGGAACTGCACCAACTGATAGGTCCACCATTTAATAAAAATATGTATCTGGTTTGTGACTTAGAGTCATCCGGATCAGTGTCAAAGCTTGCATCGATGTAGCCATTTACGACGAGCTCTTTGTCACCTCCATAAATAAGAAACATATCCTTAGTCCTTTTAGGTATTTCAGGATGTTCTTGACTGTTGTACAGTGATCCACTCCTGGATTACTTTGGTACCTCCTTGCCAAACTAATAGTAAGGCACAGGTCTGGTACACAGCATTAAATACATGATAGAACCTATGGCTGAAGCATAGGGAATGACTTTCATATTCTCTCTATCTTCTGCAGTGGTCGGGCATTGAGTCTGACTCAACTTCACACCTTGTAACACAGGCAAGAACCCTTTCTTTGCTTGATCCATTTTGAACTTCTTCAAAACTTTATCAAGGTATGTGCTTTGTGAAAGTCCAATTAAGCGTCTTGATCTATCTCTATAGATCTTTATGCCCAATGTATAAGAAAGCTTCAGGTCTTTCATTGAAAAATTCTTATTCAAGTATCCTTTTATGCTATTCAGAAATTCAGTACCATTTTCGATCAACAATATGTCATCCACATATCATATCAGAAATGCTATAGAGCTCCCACTCACTTTCTTGTAAATACAGGCTTCTCCAAAAGTCTGTATAAAACCATATGCTTTGATCACACTATCAAAGCGTATATTCCAACTCCGAGAGGCTTGCACTAGTCCATAAATGGATCGCTGGAGCTTACACACTTTGTTAGCACCTTTTGGATCGACAAAACCTTCGGGTTGCATCATATACAACTCTTCTTTAAGATATCCATTAAGGAATGCAGTTTTGACATCCATTTACCAAATTTCGTAATCATAAAATGCGGCAATTGCTAACATGATTCGGACAGACTTAAGCATCACTACGGGTGAGAAGGTCTCATCGTAGTCAACTCCTTAAACTTGTCGAAAACCTTTTGCAACAAGTCAAGCTTTGTAGACAGTAACATTACCGTCAGCGTCAGTCTTCTTATTGAAGATCCATTTATTCTCTATGGCATGTCGATCATCGGGCAAGTCAACCAAAGTCCACACTTTGTTCTTATACATGGATCCCATCTCAGCTTTCATGGCCTCAAGCCATTTTGCGGAATCTGGGCTCATCATCGCTTCCTCATAGTTCGTAGGTACGTCATGGTCAAGTAACATGACCTCCAGAACAGGATTACCGTACCACTCTGGTGCGGATCTCACTCTGGTTTACCTACGAGGTTCGGTAGTAACTTGATCTGAAGTTACATGATCATCATCATTAGCTTCCTCACTAATCGGTGTAGTAGTCACAGGAACAGATTTCTGTGATGAACTACTTTCCAATAAGGGAGCAGGTATAGTTACCTCATCAAGTTCTACTTTCCTCCCATTCACTTCTTTTGAGAGAAACTCCTTTTCTAGAAAGGATCCATTCAAAGCAACGAATATATTGCCTTCGGATATGTGATAGAAGGTGTACCCAACATTTTCTTTTGGGTATCCTATGAAGACGCACTTCTCCGATTTGGGTTAGAGCTTATCAAGTTGAAACTTTTTCACATAAGCATTGCAACCTCAAACTTTAAGAAACGACAGCTTAGGTTTCTTGCCAAACCATAGTTCATACGGTGTCGTCTCAACGGATTTAGATGGTGCCCTATTTAATGTGAATGCAGCTGTCTCTAATGCATAACCCCAAAACGATAGTGGTAGATCGGTAAGAGACATCATAGATCGCACCATATCTAATAAAGTACGGTTATAACGTTCGGGCACACCATTACACTGTGGTGTTCCAGGTGGCGTGAGTAGTGAAACTATTTCACATTGTTTTTAACTGAAGGCCAAACTCGTAACTCAAATATTTTACTTCTGCAATCATATCATAGAAACTTTTATTTTTGTTACGATGATTCTCCACTTCACTCTGAAATTCTTTGAACTTTTCAAATGTTTCAGACTTGTGTTTCATCAAGTAGATATACTCATATCTGCTCAAATCATCTGTGAAGATCAGAAAATAATGATACCTGCCATGAGCCTCAATATTCATCGGACCACATACATCAGTAGGTATGATTTCCAACAAATCTGTTGCTCGCTCCATTGTTCCGGAGAACGGAGTCTTAGTCATCTTGCCCATGAGTCATGGTTCGCAAGCATCAACTGATTCATAATCAAGTGATTCCAAAAGTCCATCATCATCATTAGCTTCCTCACTTACTGGTGTAGGAATCACTGGAACTGATTTCTGTGATGAACTACTTTCCAATAAGGGAGTAGGTACAATTACCTTGTCAAGTTCTACTTTCTCCCACTCACTTCTTTCGAGAGAAACTCCTTCTCTAGAAAGGATCCATTCTTAGCAACGAATATATTGCCTTCGGATCTGTGATAGAAGGTGTACCCCATAGTTTCCTTTGGGTATCCTATGAAGACACATTTCTCCGATTGGGTTCGCGCTTATCAGGTTGAAGCTTTCTCACATAAGCATCATAGCCCCAAACTTTAAGAAACGACAACTTGGGTTTCTTGCCAAACCACAGTTCATAAGGTGTCGTCTCAGCGGATTTTGATGGTGCCCTATTTAACATGAATGCAGCCATCTCTAAAGCATAACCCCAAAATGATAGCGGTAAATCAGTGAGAGACATCATAGATCGCACCATATCTAATAAAGTGCGATTACGACGTTCGGACACACCATTACGTTGTGGTGTTCCAGGTGGCGTGAGTTGCGAAACTATTCCGCATTGTTTCAAATGAAGGCCAAACTCACAACTCAAATATTCACCTCCACGATCAGATCGTAGAAACTTAATTTTCTTGTTACGATGATTTTCCACTTCACTCTGAAATTCTTTGAACTTTTCAAATGTTTCAGACTTATGTTTCATTAAGTAGATATACCCATATCTGCTCAAATCATCTGTGAAGGGAAGAAAATAACGATGCCCGTCGTGAGCATCAACACTCATCTGACTGCATACATCAGTATGTATTATTTCCAACAAGTCTGTTGCTCGCTCCATTGTTTCGGAGAACGGAGTCTTAGTCATCTTTCCCATGAGGCATGGTTCGCAAGCATCAAGTGATTCCAAAATCCCATCAGCATGGAGTTTCTTCATGCGCTTTACACCAATATGACCTAAATGGCAGTGCCACAAATAAGTTGCACTATCATTATTAAACTTATGTCTTTTGGCTTCAATACTATGAACATGTGTATCACTACTATCAAGATTTAGTAAAAATAGACCACTCATCAAGGGTGCATGACCATAAAAGATATTACTCATATAAATAGAATAACCATTATTCTCTAATTTAAATGAATAACCATCTCGCATCAAACAAGATCCAGATATAATGTTCATGCTCAACACTGGCAACAAATAACAATTATTTAGGTCTAATTCTAATCCTGAAGGTAGATGTAGAGGTAGCGTGCCGACGGCGATCACATCGACTTTGGAACTATTTCCCACGCGCATCGTCACCTCGTCCTTAGCCAATCTTCGCTTAATCCGTAGCCCATGTTTCGAGTTGCAAATATTAGCAACTGAACCAGTATCAAATACCCAGGTGCTACTGCGAGCATTAGTAAGGTACACATCAATAACATGTATATCAAATATACCTTTCACTTTGCCATCCTTCTTCTCCGCCAAAGACTTGGGGCAGTTCTGCTTCCAGTGACCAGTCCCTTTGCAGTAGAAGCGCTCAGTCTGAGGCTTAGGTCCAGACTTGGGCTTCTTCACTTGAGCAGCAACTTGCTTGCCATTCTTCTTGAAGTTCCCCTTCTTCCCTTTAGCCTTTTTCTTGAAACTGATGGTCTTGTTGACCATCAACACTTGATGCTCCTTCTTGATTTCTACCTCCGCAGCCTTTAGCATTGTGAAGAGTTTGGGAATCGTCTTATCCATCCCTTGCATATTATAGTTCATCACGAAGCTCTTGTAGCTTGGTGGCAGTGATTGAAGAACTCTGTCAATGACACTATCATCAGGAAGATTAACTCCCAGCTGAGTTAAGTGGTTGTGGTACCCAGACATTCTGAGTATATGTTCATTGATAGAACTATTCTCCTCCATTTTGCAGCTGTAGAACTTATTGGAGACTTCATATCTCTCAACCCGGGCATTTGCTTGAAATATTAACTTCAACTCCTGGAACATCTCATATGCTCCATGACGTTCAAAACGTCGTTGAAGTCCTGGTTCTAAGTCGTAAAGCATGACACGCTAAACTATCGAGTAGTCATCAGCTTTGCTCTGCCAGGTGTTCATAATATCTGGCGTTGCTCCTGCAGCGGGTTTGTCACCTAGCGGTGCTTCCAGGGCGTAATTCTTCTGTGCAACAATGAGGATAATCCTCAAGTTACGAACCCAATCCGTGTAGTTGCTACCATCATCTTTCAACTTAGCTTTCTCTAGGAACGCATTAAAATTCAACGGAACAACAGCACGGGCCATCTATCAACAACAACATAGATATGCAAAATACTATCAGGTACTAAGTTCATGATAAATTAAAGTTCAATTAATCAAATTACTTAAGAACTACCACTTAGATAGACATCTATCTAATCATCCAAGTGATCACATGATCCATATCAACTAAACCATGTCTGATCATCACGTGAGATGAAGTAGTTTTTGATGGTGAACATCACTATGTTGATCATATCTACTATATGATTCACGCTCGACCTTTAGGTCTTAGTGTTCCGAGGCCATATCTGCGTATGCTAGGCTCGTCAAGTTTAACCCGAGTATTCCGCGTATGCAAAACTGGCTTGCACCCGTTGTATGTGAACGTAGAGCTTATCACACCCGATCATCACGTGGTGTCTCGGCACGACGAACTGTAGCAAGGTGCATACTCAGGGAGAACACTTATACCTTGAAATTTAGTGAGAGATCATCTTATAATGCTACTGCGGAACTAAGAAAAATAAGATGCATAAAGGATAAACATCACATGCAATCAATATAAGTGATATGATATGGACATCATCATCTTGTGCCTTTGATCTCCATCTCCAAAGCACCATCATGATCACCATCGTCACCGGCTTGAGACCTTGATCTCCATCGAAGCATCATTGTTGTCTCGCCAACTATTGCTTCTACGACTATCGCTACCGTTTAGTGATAAAGTAAAGCAATTACATGGGGATTGCATTTCATACAATAAAGCGACAACCATATGGCTTCTGCCAGTTGCCGATAACTCTGTTAGAAAACATGATCATTTCATACAATAAAATTTAACATCATGTCTTGACCATATCACATCACAACATGCCCTGCAAAAACAATTTAGATGTCCTCTACTTTGTTGTCGCAAGTGTTACGTGGCTGCTACGGGCTGAGCAAGAACCGTTCTTACCTACGCATCAAAAACCACAACACGGTATAGTGATTGCTTTTTGATCTTCAGAAAGAACCCTGTTTATAACATGAACCGGCATTCTGGGCCTTGGGCCTTGTCACCGTCTGTCCTGCCCGCCTGGTTACCAGTGAATCATAATGTTCAGTCAGGTTGCTTGTAAACCGTCTGGTCTGTGCGGGTCACCGGTGAATCGCCAAGTTCGGCCTGGTTATACTTCCGGCCGGGTTACGCCGCAGGGTATATCCCTGACAGAATCCTATTCAACTAAAGTTGGAGAAACTAACACCCACCAGCCACCTGCGTGCGATGCACGTCGGTAGAACTAGTCTCATATAAGTGTACGCGTAATGTCGGTCTGAGCCGCTTCATCCAACAATACCGCTGAATCAAGAATCAACTAGTGATGGCAAGCAATATGTATATATGTACCCACGCCCACAACTCCTTTGTGTTCTACTCGTGCATATAACATCTACGCATAAACCTGGCTCGGATGCCACTGTTGGGCAATGTGGTAATTTCAGAAAAATTCCTACGCACATGCAAGATCTATCATGGTGATGCATAGCAACAAGAGGGGAAGAGTGTTGTCCACGTACCCTCGTAGACCGTAAGCGGAAGCGTTATGACAACACAGTTGATGTAGTCGAACATCTTCACGATCTGACCGATCCTAGCACCGAAGGTATGGCACCTCTGCAATCTGCACACGTTCATCTCGGAGACGTCCCGCGAACTCTAGATCCAGCTGAGTGTCGAGGGAGAGTTTCGTCAGCATGACAGTGCGATGACGATGATGATGACACTACCAGAACAGGGCTTCGTCTAAGCACTGCAACGATATGACCGAGGTGGATTATGATGGAGGGGAGCACCGCACACGGCTAAGACAATTGTCAAGTTGTGTGTCCATGGGGTGCCCCCCTCCCCATATATAAAGGAGTGGAGGAGGGGTAGGGCTGACCCTCTATGGCGCGCCCAAGGGAGTCCTACTCCCACCGGGAGTAGGATCCCCCCTTCCCTAGTTGGATTAGGAGAGGAAGGAAGGGGGAGAGAGGGGGAAAGGAAAGGGGGGGCCGGGCCCCACCCAATTCGGATTGGGCTTGGGGGCGCGCCCCCTCCTTGGCTCCCTTCTTGAGGGAGTCCGGGATTAGGGGGTCTCCAGACAGCCGGACTCTATCCTTTGGCCGGACTGTTGAACTATGAAGATACAAGATTGAAGACTTCGTCTCGTGTCCGGATGGGACTCTACTTGGCGTGGAAGGCAAGCTAGGCAGTACGAATATGGATATCTCCTCCTTTGTAACCGACCTTGTGTAACCCTAGCCCCCTCCGGTGTCTATATAAACCGGAGGGTTTTAGTCCATAGGACGACATACAATCATACCATAGGCTAGCTTCTAGGGTTTAGCCTCTCCGATCTCGTGGTAGATCAACTCTTGTAATACTCATATCATCAAGAATAAATCAAGCAGGACGTAGGGTTTTACCTCCATCAAGAGGGCCCGAACCTGGGTAAAACATCGTGTCCCCTTCCTCCTGTTACCATCCGCCTTAGACGCACAGTTCGGGACCCCCTACCCGAGATCCGCCGGTTTTGACACCGACATTGGTGCTTTCATTGAGAGTTCCTCTGTGTCGTCGCCATTAGGCTTGATGGCTCCTACGATCATCGGTAGCGATGCAGTCCAGGGTGAGACTTTTTTCCCCGGACAGATCTTTGTGTTCGGCGGCTTCGCACTGCGGGCCAACTCGCTTGGCCATCTGGAGCAGATCGAAAGTTACGCCCCTGGACACTAGGTCAGATTTGGAAGCTTAAACTACACGGCCGATATCCGCGGAGACTTGATCTTCGACGGATTCGAGCCCCTGCCTTGTGCGCCGCGCGGTCACGATGAGTACGATTTAGCTCTGCCATCAGACCGTATTCAGGAGATCGCACCGGCGGCCGCTCTGAGCCTCAATTCGGAGCCAGTTACGCCATCCATGTACGGGTGGATAGACCCCGTCACAGAGGTCGTATCCTCAACGGCGATTGAGCCGAATATCGACCTTACCCTTCATGAGAGCCGTGTTGTCAAACTGCCGGATCCTTCTCCGGCCATGGACTCCGAACCGCCTGCGCCCGTTCCTGTCGAATCCAATTGGGCGCTGATCATGGAGTTTACCTCCGCGGATATTTTTTAGCACTCGCCCTTTGGCGACATACTGAACTCATTAAGGTCTCTCTCCTTGTCAGGAGAGTCTTGGCCGAACTATGTCCGGCAGGATTGGGATGCGGATGACGAAGAAATTCGCCGCCCACCCACCACCCACTTAGTAGCCACAGTCGATGACTTAACCGACATGCTCAACTTCGACTCCGAAGACATCGACGGTATGGGCGACGATGCGGGAGGCAAAGAGGAACCACTGCCCGCAGGGCACTGGACAGCCACCTCATCATATGATATATATACATGGTGGACACACCCAAAGAAGGCAATGGCGACGAGACAACGGAGGATGACCCCTCCAAGAAGCAACCCAAGCACCGGCGTCAGTGGCGCCGCTCTAAGTCCCGCCAAGGCAAAAGTGGTGATACCAACACAGGAGATAATAGCACTCCGGACCGTGCCGAAGACGGCAACAATCCCCTCCAGCAAGATTTAGGGCAGGAGGATGGAGAGGCCAGCCCTCCTGAGAGAGCGACAGATGGAGAAGAGGAGGATGATAATTACATGCCTCCCTCCAAAGACGAGGCAAGCCTCGACGACGACGAATTCATTGTGCCAGAGGATCCCGTCGAACAAGAGCGCTTCAAGCACAGGCTTATAGCCACGACAAATAGCCTTAAGAAAAAGCAGCAGCAGCTTCAAGCTGATCAAGATTTGCTAGCTGACAGATGGACTGAAGTCCTGGCGGCCGAGGAATATAAACTCGAACGCCCCTCCAAGAGTTACCCAAAGTACAGGTTGCTACCCCGACTGGAGGAGGAAGCGCCGAAACCTACATCCCCAGCGTATGATGCGGCTGATCGGCCACCTCATGGGCGCGACAGAGAAACATTCCAGCCAAAAGCTCAGCCCGCACCCCGACGCCATTCAAATAAAAAGGCATGGAGAAATACGCCAGACCTGTGAGATGTATTGGAGGACAAAGCAAAACACGCAAGATCGATCTACGGATCACGGGGGCGCGCCACTATGCGAGACGATAATCGTCACGCCGGAAGTAAGTCCGGCCGGGCCGAACACAGCGGGCAAGACTCATTTGAGCTGCGCCACGATATAGCCCAGTACAGAGGCGCCGCACACCCCTTATGATTCACAGACGGAGTAATGGATCATCAAATCCCAGAGGGTTTCAAACCCGTAAATATAGAATCATACGACGGCACAACAGATCCTGCGGTATGGATCGAGGATTTCCTCCTACATATCCACATGGCACGTGGTGATGATCTACACGCCATTAAATACCTCCCACTCAAACTCAAAGGACCAGCTTGGCATTGGCTCAATAGCTTGCCAGCAGAGTCCATTGGCTGTTGGGAAGATCTGGAAGCCGCATTCCTCGACAACTTTCAGGGCACTTATGTGCGACCACCAGATGCCGATGACTTGAGCCACATAATTCAGCAGCCAAAGGAATCGGCCAGGCAATTCTGGACAAGGTTCCTAACAAAGAAAAATCAAATCATCGACTGTCCGGATGCAGAGGCCCTAGCAGCTTTCAAGCACAACATCCGCGACGAGTGGCTAGCCCGGCACCTTGGTCAGGAAAAGCCGAAATCTATGGCAGCCCTCACGACACTCATGACCCGCTTTTGCGCGGGAGAAGATAGTTGGCTGGCTCGCAGTAATAACATATCAAAGAACCATGGTACTTCGGATACCAAGGACGGCAACAGCAGATCACGTCCCAACAAACATAAGCGCCACATTAACAACGACAATACCAAGGATACGACAGTCAATGCCAGATTCAAAGGCTCTAAACCCGGTCAGCAGAAAAAGCCATTCAAAAGAAGCACTCCGGGCCCGTCCAGTTTGGACCGCATACTCGATCGCTCGTGTCAAATACACGACACCCCCGACAAGCCAGCCAACCACACCAACAGGGATTGTTGGGTGTTCAAGCAGGCCAGCAAGTTAAATGCCGAAAACAAAGATAAGGGGCCACATAGCGATGACGAGGAGGAGCCCCAGCAGCCGAACGGTGGAGGACAGAAGAGGTTCCCCCCACAAGTGCGGACGGTGAACATGATATACGCAACCCACATCCCCAAGAGGGAGCGGAAGCGTGCGCTCAGGGACGTACATGCGTTGGAGCCAGTCGCCCCAAAGTTCGACCCATGGTCCTTGAAAGCACAAGTGCTCCCTGGGTGATTTTGATAATTAATGACAACATATCTCTTATTGGACTAATACTTTTACCTAGTATGTTTCAGACAAGTTCAACAAATTAAGTGGCATGGACTAAAGGATGTGGAACCCCTTAAAGATGCTAAGGACAAAGGATTAGCTCAAGCTTCAAGATCAAGACTCTACATTTTCTATTTTAGTGATCCAAGATCACATTGAGTCTATAGGAAAAGCCAATACTATCAAGAGGGGATGAGGTGTTGCTTGATGAGGTTCTTGCTTCATAGTGCTTAGTGATATGCTCCAAAACCCTCAACTACCTTCCCACATCCACGTATGACCTAAACCAAAATATCCAACTCGGCCCCACTTATTCTTTCTATCTGGAGCCACCGAGTTCAGTTGACATAGCCACTGCCAAAAACCCTAATCAGTTCGGTCTCACCGATGGGATCTCAGTCTCACCGAGATGGGCTTGCAAACTCTCTGTTACCTATTGCAATATTTTCGGTCCCACTGAGATATGCAATCGGCCCCACCGAGTTTTCTTGGCCAACTCTCTGTTTCACTTATTACCCAAATCGGTCCCACCGAGTTTGAGTAATCGATCAAACCGAGTTTTGGATTTACCCTAACCCTAGCACATCGGTCCCACCGAGTTGATCCAGTCGGTCCCACCGAAAACCCTAACAGTCACTAGATTTGCTAAATCGGTCCGGCCGAGTTTCTCAATTCGGTCTCACCGAGATTGGTAAATTGTGTGTAACGGTTAGATTTTGTGTGGAGGCTATATATACCCCTCCACCCACTCTTCATTCGTGGAGAGAGCCATCAGAACATACCTACACTTCCAATACACATTTTCTGAGAGAGAACCACCTACTCATGTGTTGAGGCCAAGATATTCCATTCCCACCATATGAATCTTGATCTCTAGCCTTCCCCAAGTTGCTTTCCACTCAAATCTTCTTTCCACCAAATCCAAATCCTGTGAGAGAGAGTTGAGTGTTGGGGAGACTATCATTTGAAGCACAAGAGCAAGGAGTTCATCATCAACACACCATTTGTTACTTCTTGGAGAGTGGTGTCTCCTAGATTAGCTAGGTGTCACTTGGGAGCCTCCGACAAAGATTGTGGAGTTGAACCAAGGAGTTTGTAAGGGCAAGGAGATCGTCTACTTCGTGAAGATCTACCGCTAGTGAGGCAAGTCCTTTGTGGGCGATGGCCATGATGGGATAGACAAGGTTGCTTCTTGGTGGACCCTTCGTGGGTGGAGCCCTCTATGGACTCGCGCAACCGTTACCCTTCGTGGGCTGAAGTCTCCATCAACGTGGATGTACGATAGCACCACCTATCGGAACCACGACAAAAACATCTGTGTCTCCAATTGCGTTTGAATATTCCAAACCCTTACCCTTACATTCTTGCAAGTTGCATGCTTTACTTTCCGCTGCTCATATACTCTTTGCATGCTTGCTTGATATGTATTGTGTTTGTTAAACTTGTGCCAAAACTCCACTTCAACTTAAAGAAATTAAAAACTGCAACTTTTGGTACTTAGTGTCTAATCACCCCCCCTCTAGACACCTCTTCTCGATCCTTTCAATTGGTATCAGAGCTTTGGTCTCCATTGCCTTGGTTTAAACACCACTGGAGGAAGATGGATGAGTCTACTTTGGGGAGTCTTAAACGTAGAGTGCCTATTCTTGATGGAGAATATTTTCATGAGTGGAAAAATGAAATGCTTGAGATTTTCAATGAATATCACTTGAACAAGTATATTGCTAGCCCTTGTGCACCTCATGTTGATCCCATGCATCCTACCCTTGATGAGTCAATTGACATGATTCGCAATCTTAGAACTATTAATCTTATCACTAGAGGATTGCCTAGAAACTTGATTGGATGTTTGCCTACTCTTAAGTGTGCCTACACCATATGGAAATTTCTTGAGGAACTCTTTCCAAATTATTCCTTGAAAGATCTAGATGAAATCCTCCATAAGTCTATTGCCTTGATTAAGATGAGTTCCAATGATCCCAAATTTGGTGACTGCTTATTTGAGCTTACTAATCTTACGAGTGCCAAAGGAGATGTTGGAATCATTAGCAATATCATTTCCAGAGCTATTAGAATTCATAAAGATAACTATAGAAATGATCATTTATCTAATGAATTACCCTCTCTAGGAATTGATCAATCACAAGATGATGTTGAACATGGATACTCTGATGAGGATGATGATAGTGACTATGATCTCGATGATGCGATGAGACACTTTGGTCTTATGTCAAATCTTCACGGCTACATGGCTGGAGGAAAGGAATGGGTCCTTGATAGTGGATGTACTGATCATATGACCGGAGATAAAGACATGTTCCGTGAGCTTGCTGGAAATGACGTCCCTCGAAAGTATGTCACTTTTGGTGATAATTCAAAGGGTAAGGTGGTTGGCCTTGGTAAGGTGGCCATCTCACATGATAGCTCCATACAAAATTTCATGCTCGTTGAATCTCTTGGCTACAACTTACTTTCAGTATCTAGACTTGCTGATTTCGGTTTCAATGTCCTATTTACTGAAGTAGACTACCAAGTGTTTCGTAGAGATAATCATAAAATGGTCTTTACTGGTATACGTAGAGGAGATCTTTACATTGTTGATTTCACTAAAAAGGCTCAACCTAGAACTTGCTTAATTGCTAAATCTTCTAAAGGCTGGTTGTGGCATAGAAGGCTAGGCCATGTGGGCATGCGAAACCTTGACAAACTCATTAAAGGAAATCATATCCTTGGCGTTAACGATGTCATATTTGACAAGGATAGACTTTGTAGTGCTTGTCAAGCAGGGAAACAAGTTGGAGGAAGTCATCGCGCTAAGAACATCATGACCACAAGAAGACCAGTCGAGCTACTTCACATGGATCTCTTTGGTCCAAATGCCTACAAGAGTCTCGGTGGTAACTCATTTGGTCTAGTCATAGTTGATGATTTTTCAAGATTTACGTGGGTGTTCTCTCTTGATGACAAATTGCAGGTCCAAAATATCTTCAAAAACTTTGCTAGGAAGGCCCAAAATCAATTCTACATGAAGATCAAGAAGGTTCGGAGCGACAACGGAACGGAGTTCAAGAACACAAATGTAGACACCTTTCTTGACGAAGAAGGGATCGCACATGAGTTCTCGGCTACGTACACACCTCAACAAAATGGAGTCGTTGAGAGGAAGAACCAGACTCTTATCGAGATGGCAAGAACGATGCTTGATGAGTACAAGACGCCAAAACACTTTTGGGCGGAAGCGGTTGAGACAGCTTGTCATGCAACAAACCGCTTGTCTCTTCACAAGCTACTCGGCAAGACGGCATACGAGCTCCTCACCGGTAACAAACCCCAAGTTGGATACTTTCGAGTATTCGGCTCAAAGTGCTACATTCTTGATAAGCATCGTCGTTCTAAACTTGCTCCTAAGTCTCATGAAGGTTTCCTGCTTGGTTATGGCTCAAACTCTCACACATACCGCGTCTACAACAATTTCACCCGAAAGGTTGAAGAAACGGTAGATGTGAAGTTTGATGAATCTAATGGCTCGCAAGTAGAGCAATTGCCAATTGATGTATGAGACAAAGATCCCTTGGAAGCAATCCAAGACTTGTCTATTGGCAAGATTCGTCCAACGGAGATAAAGGAGAGTACCTCATCCATCCAAGTGGAAGCTTCTACCTCACGACAAGGTGAACGAAGAGTTGATACGGAAGCATCCACGAGTGGGACACACCAAGATGAAGAAAACGAGGAAGTGCACCAAGACGAACGTCAACAACCTCCTTCTCCACCACGACAAGAGAACGACAACGCTAACAATGAAGAAGAACAAGATGAAGAAGATGTTCAACCAAGACCCAAGCAAAAGCTTTCATGAGTTCGAGCAAGAATTGCTAAAGATCATCCCGTGGAGCAAATCTATAATGATATCCAAACCGGGAGAATCACTCGCTCAAAAACTCGTTTAGCTAACTTTTGTGAACACTATTCATTCATCTCTCGCATTGAACCTATGAAGGTTGAAGAAGCATTGGAAGATCCAGACTAGATAAATGCTATGCATGAAGACCTACACAACTTTGAGAGAAATCAAGTGCGGACATTGGTCGAGAAGCCCGACAACAACCACAACATCATCGGTACCAAATGGGTGTTTCGCAACAAGCAAGATGAAGATGGACAAGTGGTTCGCAACAAAGCACGTCTCGTCGCCCAAGGCTACACACAAGTCGAAGGTATGGACTATGGTAAGACATATGCTCCCGTTTCTAGACTTGAGTCCATTCGCATCTTACTTGCTTATGCTAATCACCATGATATCACCTTGTACCAAATGGACATTAAAAGTGCTTTTCTGAATGGTGAAATTGAGGAGGAAGTTTATGTTAAGCAACCTCCCGGCTTTGTCAATCCTAAGAAACCTAATCATGTCTACAAACTTCACAAAGCCCTTTATGGCCTTAAACAAGCTCCTAGAGCATGGTATAAATGCTTGACCAAGTTCCTTATTGAAAAAGGCTTTGAAATTGGAAAAATAGATTCTACTATTTTTACTAAAAGGGTTAATGGATAACTATTTGAATGCCAAATTTATGTCAATGATATTATATTTGGGTCAACTAACCCTCATTTTAGTGAAAAGTTTGGGAAGCTAATGTCGGAGAAGTTTGAGATGTCTATGATGAGTGAACTCAAATTCTTTCTTGGTTTGCAAATCAAGCAAACTAAGGAAGGCACCTTTGTCTCTCAAACGAAGTACACCAAGGACTTATTCAAGAAGTTCAATATGCAAGAATGCAAAGGTATGACTACACCCATGCCTACTAGTGGACATCCTGATTTGACCAAAGATGGTGAACCGGTTGATCAAAAGGTTTATCACTCTATGATTGGTTCATTATTATATCTATGTGCTTCGCATCCCGATATCATGCTAAGTGTGTGCATGTGTGTACGATATCAAGCTGCTCCTAAGGAATGTCATCTTAAGGCCGTGAAGAGGATAGTGAGATACTTAATACATACACCAAATTTTGGCATTTGGTATCCAAAGAGGGCTTCCTTTGATCTTGTTGGCTACTCCGACTCGGACTATGCCAGTGACAAGGTTGATAGAAAGTCCACTTCGGGTACTTGTCAATTCCTTGGTAGATCTCTTGTGTCCTGGTCTTCCAAGAAACAAAACTCGGTATCCTTATCCACCGCCGAAGCGGAATACATTGCCGCTGGTTCATGTTGTGCTCAATTACTTTGGATGACCCAAACTCTTAAGGATTATGGGATTTACGTGAAACATGTTCCATTACTTTGTGACAATGAAAGTGCTATCAAGATTGCTCACTTTCGGGTTTTGGGTTCTGGCAGACCCTTGAGGTTCGAACACTGGGGTGCATGCGGAGATCTCTCCCCTACCGATCTACGTTCGATCCTCTCGTGCGAACTAAGATGAAAATGATGAACAACATAAGAGACACGAGGTTTATACTGGTTCGGGCCACCGTTGAGGTGTAATACCCTACTCCAGTGTGTGGTGTGGTGGATTGCCTCTAGGGCTGATGATGGACAGTACAAGGGAAGAATAGCCTCGCGAGAGGTGTTCTTGAGCTGGTGCGATGAACTGCTAGGGTGAGTTCAGTCGCCTCTCTCTCTCTCTCTTTGCTATGGTTCTACCAGATTTCCAGCCGTCGTGGTCCTTCCTCCTTCTATGGTGGCTAGCTCTATTTATAGAGGCCCTGGGCCTCTCCCCAAATAATGAGCGGGAAGGGCGCCAACAATTGGCCATTTCGAGGGGGAACATCTAGTACAAGTTATCCTGACCACAGGTGGTCTTCGGCTGCCAAAAGCACTGGCGATGACGCTGTCTTGGGCTCCACAGTGACCTCCGTCCTGCCGTCCGGCTGGTCTTGGTCTCGTTGCACCGGAATGGTAACCTTTGCCTGATGCCTTGCCTGTGCTTGCCCCCTTTGCACCAAAGGGGAAACAAGGACACCGCACAGGCCGGCACCCGCTTGGCGCCCGCCTGGTCTCGATCGTCATGGCTTGCGTCACGGGTTCCTCGCGAGGTACCCTTGCATTGATCTCTCCGCCTCCTCGCGAGCCTGCCTGATGAGGCCGCCTCTGAGAAAGCTTCCTGTCGTCCGCCCTGCGAGGCTTGGCCCCTCGCGAGGGTCTTGAGCTTGAACTGATGAAGGTGGGCCGCGCTGGGCCCCTGCCTGAGCCACGCCGCAGGCCGCAGGTAGGCAAGTCTGGGGACCCCCGTTCCCAGAACACCGACAGTAGCCCCCAGGCCCAAGGCGCGCACGGGCTTGGCTTAGCAGAGAAGCGAAGGGGCAAGTGCGAAGCGCCATGGGCCCTAACAGCCTGCGGCCTTGGGCGCCGCGTGGCGGTTGATTGGGCGTGGGTGTGGGCGTTTGCACTTCCCATGACGCCTCGGCAACTGCACGACTTGACAGGTCCCTGCATGCAAAGATACGGGTCACGATTACCTGAGGTCATGATGCCCAGCGGTTGGCCTTCCCTGGCTATAAATGCGGGGCCGCGTGAGCTTCGCCAGTTCACCCCTTTCCGTCACTCCTCCTCTTCTTCTTCCTCTTGCGCCAATGGCACCGATCCACCGGTTTTCAGCTGAGGAGAAGGGAAAGGCCCCCAGAGAGGGTCCTGACCCCCTCCCGCCGAAGAAGCGGCCAATCCTTTGTCACCGGGACGAAGGCGCCTGGCAGGTGGTGTCGAGGCCGTGGTACGAGCGGCCGCCGCCTGGGTTTCCGCTGCCCTTGCACGCCCGCGTCATAGGCCCCAGGGGGGAGGGTGCCAAGCAACACTGACAGCGTCGCCGCCGATGCCGGCAAGTCACAGTGGTGCGTGTCGCCCCCTCCCCCCCCCCCCCCCCCGAGTCCACGCGGAGCGCTCCTCTCGCGAGCTTGTGCTTCACGCCTCCATGCCTCCAACTTCGTGGATTCGCCTTCCTCACTCCTTCGCCTTTGAGATGTCGCCGAGCGGGGCCCTGGAGCTCTGGCTGTAGCACGCCGACTGTGGCACCCCTGCAACCGGAGCGGAGGTCGCGGTCGTCGCTCCGGGAAAGGTCTTCATGACCCAGGGCTGGGGTGATATTGCCCGAGTCTATCGCGCGGACAGCTCCTTGGTGATCCATCTTGAATACGACGACGCCTCCTTGATGTTCTTCAAGGTCTTTGATGCAGAAGGACGCCGGCTGGAATGCTGCCCTAAGGGAAGCGGCAGTGGTGACGAACTGGCGAGGACCAGCCCCGCCCGTTGGTCCTCCTGCAGCTCCTCAGGAGGCAGTGGAGGGACTGCGGGCTTCGGTGGCTCCCCCGAACTCCTCGCGACCCCGGAGACGAGCGACGACAGCTACGAGCCTTCGAGCTCACGTCGCGCTCGGAGTGAGGCAGCTGCCTCGGGCCACCGACGCCACTAATCTGGATGGGGTTGGCGCCGGCACTGGGCAGCCCACTGTTGATGATGGCGTCGCCTGGGGAGGTGCTAGCAAGTAGCGTTCCTTAGGGTTAGCACCTTTTGTTCCCTGCAAGGAATTAAAGCAACACCATGCGGGGGTATGTAAGGCGTCTGCCGTGCTTTTGTAATTACTATATCCTTAATATGAATTAGCATGAGGTGTCCGTTCTGTTCCGGCTAAGCTCCCCCTTTCTATCCTCACGAGGACTTGGCGCTCTACGCTGTCAGGTCCCAGTCCCCAGGCAAGCTTCAGCCGTCGTTGGTATGCCAGGTCGCGATGCCGTGGTCAAGGCCAGGAGGTGAGCGGCCCGAGGTCCGGTAAGAGCCCCTGAGTCGCGATGCTCGGGAGGTCCCCTTTAGCGCTCAAGCAATCCTTGCTGGGCGAGAAAGGAAGGTAGCGTCGCCGTGACAGAGTTGCACTGGGCGGGGATTTAGCGCCGCGTTGGTCTAGCTTTTGCGACGGCGCGACTTATCTTGTGTGTTTGACGTAGTTCCTCGGAGAGGCGCCTGGCCCGAGAGGCGGTGGTCGAGGTGCTGCTGGGCTAGGCCCTCGCGAGCTTCTTCCCACTCCCCCGCATTTTCCTTAACGCTCTACGTCCTCAGGTCCCGGCCCTCGAGCGAGCTCAGCCGCCGCTGGTATGACAGGTCGCGATGCCGTGGGTCAAGGCTAGGGGGAGGGCTGGAGAGCCAGTAAGAGCCCATGAGTCATGATTCTCAGGTACCCCCCTTTTAACATGCAAGCGGTCCGTGCCGAAGAAAGGGAGAGAGAGCTCACGGTGCCCCCAACGTTGCTCCTGGAGTAGGTCCTGCACACCAATCATGAGGAGAAACAAGGCTTGTCGTTACGGTCACCGGCTAACCTATGGTCACTCCGAGGGAGCGGTCAGGGCACTGAGGGCCTGGTGAGGTGGCGCCGTGCGGGGCTGCCGCGGCCAGAGCTCGACCACTCAGGTTTATCAACGCTTCAGGGACGGACCCGTGCGCACGCGCCGTGCCAGAGCGAGCGGCTCTTCAAATAGGCGTCGATCGAGCAGGTGATTAGGTCAGGAATGTTAAGCACATAGGAGGAAATCCAATTTCAAGCAAGCGCAGGTAAAAGCAACCGCCGCTGGGTCGGGCCCGAGCGGCGTGGGGATGATGCAGCCCGAGGGGCGCCCCCGACAGAGTAAGTAAAGAGCATAACCAAAATGGATACATGCCGCGGGGACGGACCCACAGGGGCTGGGAATGGTGCAGCCCTGTGGGCGCTCCCAGCTGAAAGTAGAACTCTGAAAGATGTCACCTGGTACTGTTGAAGACGAAGTGATGCTGAGGAAGTGAGCGATGCGCGGTGAAGACGTCGGCCCTCATGAGCCCCCAGGCCCAGGGGCCTCGGGAGGCTCTGGTGGCACGCGCAGGTCTTCAGGGATCATCGCCACCTCCGCCAGGACCGCGCGATGCCTGGCCTCCTGAGCCTCCAGAATGCTCCTCAACAGGTGCTGATGTGCGGTGACCGTGCTCGGCAGGCCGAAGGGCATGCGAACGTAGTTGTGGGGTGGTCCCACGTAGCGCCCTATGGCCGAAGGCCATATGCGCTCCTGGGACGCAGCTCGGTTGAGCCCTGGTACGTCGACACAGACGCGCAGTCCCCCATTCTCGCCTGGATGTGGGGCCACGGCAGGTAAGAGGCGGCTGCCGCGCATGACTCTAGACTCTTATAGCTCTTGGGTATTCCTTGCGATGAACTCCTGAGGGTTTTGTCTCCTTTGACTTGTACCTTTCTGAGGGAAGCGTGCCTGAAAGCACCCCTCCAAGTGGTGCCCGAGTGCCTCCCCCGCGACCTTGGCAAGGTCGGTGGCTCTCCAAGAGAGAGCCCCGAGCCCTGCCTGAGGAGGGCGCCGGGCGCGCCTTCCTATGCGCGAGAGGGCAGCGCTCCCTGATCGGGCGCGAATCCTGACGCAATACCTCCGGAGGTGCCTGCTTCCTTGTGGCTCTGGCCAGGTGAGGTCTTCTTCTTCTTGAGGGTCGCCTCGGGAGGCCCCCCGCTCCTGCGATCTGGGTCTTCGATTGCTGCGGCTTGGAACACACGCTTGAGCGAGCACACTGCGTCCCTTTCTGCATAGGGTACGGTGATGACTCCACCGCTTCCTGGCATCTTGAGGACATTGTAACCATGGTGGGTCACTGCCATAAACTTGGCTAGGGCTAGGTACCCGAGGATGGCATTGTACGGCAGGCGGATTTGAGCGACGTCGAAGTCGATGAGCTCGGTGCGGTAGTTGTTGCGTTCCCCGAAGGTGACCGGAAGGTGAACCTGCCCAATTGGAACAGTGGAACCGTCGGTGACTCCTGAGAAAGGCTTGGTCGGCTGAAGCTGGTCGTATGGCACTTGGAGATTGTCGAACGTCTCGACGGACAGGACGTTGAGTCCTGCCCCGCCATCGATGAGGGTCCTGGTGACCTGCACGTTGCTGATGACTGGGGAGCAAAGCATCGGGAGGACTCCGGGCGTTGCCGCACACTTGAGCTGGTCTGCGAAACTGAATGTGATCGCACACGAAGACCACCTGAGAGGGCGCGTGGCCTCAAGCTTGGGAAGGACTGCATTCACCTCGCGAGCAAACTGCTTGAAGATGCGTTGTGAAGCTAGGTCCTGGGCGCCGCCCAAGATGCAAGCAATTGCACGCGGCTCTTGGAAGCCCCCAGCCCCATCATCTTGGTGTTGGTCTTCGTTCCTCCTGGGTGGAGGCGGCAGAGGAGGGAGGCCTGCGTTGCCGTGGGGACGGTCCTCACGAGGCTGGTCCCTCCAGCCACCCTCGCTAGGCTGGTCCTGCCAGCGGTCCTTGCGAGGGCGGTCATGCCATCCCTGGCAAGGGCCACGGTCTTCCCATCGTCCACCGCCTCTTCCTCCTCCTCGGCCATAGCCCCTGTCGTTGTGCTCTGGGCGTCGGCCGATTCGCCCATCTTGCACGGCTCTGAGCTCTTGACATTCGTTGGTGTTGTGGGTGTGGAGGTCGTGGTACAAGCAGTATCGTCCGCCCTTGGATGACTCAGGCTGATCCCTGCCTCGCTTGGTGTCCGGTTCCGCTGCTAGCACGGCAGCCCCCTTGCTTTTTCATCCTTGGCCCTGAGCTTCTTTTCTTCCGGGTCGGATGCCGGGAGCTCGAGGAGGGAGAGACGCCCTTCCTCAGCCCTGGCGCACTTGGTCGCCAAGTTGAACAGCTCCAGGGATGTGCACAGGTCTTCATGGATTGCTAGCTCTTCCTTCATCTTGACATCGCGCACGCCGTCGGAGAAGGCTGAGATGATGGCTTCTTCGGTCACCTTGGGGATCTTGAGGTGAGCGTAGTTGAAGCGCTGGATGTACTTCTGCAGGGTTTCTCCTGGCTGTTGCTTGATGCGGCGCAGGTCGCTCACGGCCGGGGGTCGGTCGTGAGTGCCTTGGAAGTTGGCGATGAAGTGGGTGCGCATCTCGCTCCAGGAGGAGATTGTGCCGGGAGCCAGGTTCGGGAGCCAGGTGCGGGCGCCGTCCTTGAGCGCCATGGGGAACCAATTCGCCATGACCTTCTCGTCTCCGTTGGCGGCTACGATGCCCAACTCATAGAGCTGCAGGAACTCCGCGGGGTCCGCTGTGCCATCGTAGCGGGGAGGGAGTTCAGGCTTGAACTTGCCTGGCCATGTGACGCCGCGCAGCTCGGGGGTGAAGGCGAGGCAGCCCGCCGTGGCCACCGGTGTCCTTTGCTGGTGCTGGACTCGTTCTTGTGGGTCACCACGCGCTGCCACTAGGAGCAGCGCGGGGTTTTGTCGTGGAGGCGCTGGGGCGCGATCTTGGCGCGCCGGCGCTGGGAACGCGCGAGCACCTTCCCGGGGACGTGGGATCTCTTGTCAGCTCCCTTCTTGCTGCGCAGGTGCCGGACGTGGAGGGTCTCGCCCTAGGGCTGCGCGCCTTGGAGCCAAGGCACCTTCTTGGGGAGGAGGCGGCGGAGGCGCCTCCTGATCCTCGCCCCCTGCACGGGACGGAGGGCGAGGCAGCGAGAGGGACCGCAAGGGGGAGCCCCCTGCGGCACTGACGAGCTCAGTGATGCGGGCGAGCCAGTCCTCGTAGAGGTCGTCGACGGGGCGATAGTGCAGGAGCTCCCGCGCCAAGAGCAGTGAGGCGTGCGCATCCATGGGTGCGCGACGGGTGTGGGACGACGAGCCAGCTGGAGTCAGCGACGTGGTGGCGGTGCGGCCATCCCGCCGCACCGAGGGGTGCTGGGACGAGGCCTGCTGCTCGTTCCCCGCCGGGCCGGTGGCGGCGTTGGTGGCAGGCGACGGGGAACGACGAGGGGGGGGCGCCGACGGGCGCCGTCTGGGCGACGCGAGCGGCGTGAGCAGCCCGGCGCTCGGCGCGAGCCCGACGAGAGTCAGCCATGGACACGACGGAAGATCACACGCGAACAGCGGAAGGAAGATTCCGGCGCAACCCTACCTGGCGCGCCAAATGTCGGGTTTCGGGTTCCGGCAGACCCTTGAGGTTCGAACACTGGGGTGCGCGCGGAGATCTCTCTCCTACCGATCTACGTCCAATCCTCTCATGCGAACTAAGATGAAAATGATGAACAACACAAGAGACACGAGGTTTATACTAGTTCGGGCCACCGTTGAGGTGTAATACTCTACTCCAGTGTGTGGTGTGGTGTATTGCCTCTGGGGCTGATGATGGACAGTACAAGGGAAGAACAGCCTTGCGAGAGGTGTTCTTGAGCTGGTGCGATGAACTGCTAGGGTGAGTTCAGTCGCCTCTCTCTCTCTTTGCTATGGTTCTACCAGATTTCCAGCCGTTGTGGTCCTTCCTCCTTCTATGGTGGCTAGCTCTATTTATAGAGGTGGAACACCCCGGATATGAGTTTCCCAATATGTACTCCAACTCTTGCCGTTTCCGGCGTTAAGTTATTTTATTTTTCTCGGGTTCGGGTCTTTGTCTTCGTGTGTTGTTATCGTTGTCATGCATCTCATATTCGAGCTTTTTCCCCGTTGTCCGTTTTGCATTCCGGCGCTTCGTTCTCCTCCGGTGGTCATTTCTACTTTTCTTTCGTGTGTGGGGATTAAACATTTCCGGATTGGACCGAGACTTGCCAAGCGGCCTTGGTTTACTACCGGTAGACCGCCTGTCAAGTTTCGTATCATTTGGACTTCGTTTGCTACTCCAACGGTTAACCGAGGGACCGAAAAGGCCTCGTGTGTGTTGCAGCCCAACACCCCTCCAAGTTGGCCCAAAACCCACCAAAACCCTCTCCATCATCTAGAGCGTTCGATCACGATCGCGTGGCCGAAAACCGCACCTCATTTTGACTCTCCTAGCTCCTCCTATGCCTATTTAAAGACCCCTCCGAAATTCTTCTTCTTCCTCCCCCCGAAACCCTAAAAACCTCCTCGCGCCGCCGCCGGACACGTCCGCCCCGGGCGGACGAAGTCGCGCCGCCGCCGGACACGTCCGCCCCGGGCGGACGAAGTCGCGCCGCCGCTCCGCACCAGTGGCGTGATGCCACGTGTCGCCGCCGCCCGTCCCGCCGCTTGGCCCGGCGAGCCCGTCGCGGGCCCTCTCGGCCCGTTCCCTCCGCGCCGCCGAGCCGCCTCTCCCTCATCCCGCGCCACCGCGCCTCCTTGCGGCGGACGCCGCCCCGCGCCGGCAAGCGCCGCCACACCGGGCCGGCCACCGCCCGCGCCGACGAGCGCCGCCGTCCCGCCGCCACCGGTCGGCTCCGCCTCCCTCCGGCCTCCTCCTTCACGCCTCAAGTCCCTCTCCGACGATCTCCTCCGTCTCCGGTGAGCTCCAAGTACCCCGACGTCCTCGACTTCCTGCATGAACAGTAACTCCGGCGAGGTCCCGATCTGGATCTGAGATCCGAAATCTCGGGGTTGACTTTTTGCCCCGAAACCCTAATTTTTTTTCTATGTTCATCGCATCGTAACTTTGCATCCGTAGCTCCGTTTTGGGCATATAGCATATCAAAATGTTCTTCTCAGAGAGTACATCATTTCATTCCATTGCATTATTTTCATATGAGTTCATCTTGATGCCCGAAATGCTGTTAGAAGAGTTCTACTTGAGATAATTGTCAGATCTGCTGCTCCATTTAGATATTTGTCATTTTTGCCATGATTATTGTGTGCATGATATGCCCCTGAGCTCTACATATGTTTTGTTAAGGGTTTTGCCATCTTTCTAGAGGTGCAACCCATATATTTTTGTGATGTGTGCGCTGCATAGCACAAGCTTGCAAAGTGAGGCACTTGGTAATGCTGATTTCAGGGACTTAGCATTTCCACTAAGTCCTTGACCTGTTTATCTCATATTGCCATATGTTCATGTTGTTTCCTAGTGATCCGTGCTTCTTTTGAGGATGATCAGTAAGGATGTTTTGTTAACATTGTAGTTCTATATCCATCCATGTCTTTATTTGCAATTATGGAGCACCTAGCTTGAGTCAATCGAGCTCTACTTTTGTCACTTCGTGAATCTGGGCAGATTGTCTACTTGTTAGCAATTTTGCCGAGGTTGTTGTAGTTGATCCGTGCATGCTATGCTATTGTTCTTGCCATGTCTAGCTTGCATTTTATGTATTCTTGATGGATGTATGCTTAGCTTGTCATGACTTGCTCCGTAGTGACTGCATCGAGCTCGTAAACATGCCTACTTGATATCTGTTTTCAGCATGCTCCAGTTTTCACAAAGTCTAAGAACTGATTATGTTTTTGCCATGTTCACATGCTTGCAAATGTATTTTCTGATCCCTTTTGGCTCAAGGTCACTAAGGGACTTTTGTTAATCTCTTTGAGTAGCTCCATGCCATGCTTTACTTTGCCATTTTTAGGTCATGTAGCATATAGTTTTGTTGTTCCGAAGAGTGCTATCTGATCTGAAATTCCAGACAAGTGTTAATTTTACTAAGTCTGAAATCTGTTTACCATATGCATTTTTGCCATGCTTGTTTGAACCTGTTAATGGATGAATTGGCCGTAGCTCAGTGCTAGACTTTTGTTAAGCATCATGAATGCATCCGTGCCATGTATTTTGTTGTCATCTTTGAGTGCTGTAGCATGTTCATCTCGTTGCATTTAGATGGCTACTTGCTGTAAATCGCAGAACGTGGTCATATTTGAATCGCTTGCCATTTCCAAACCGTAACTCCGATTCCGGCGTTCTTTATATCGTTTTCAAGCGATTTCATCTCATATTTCCAGTGGCACACTTGGATTTCCAAGTTAAGGCTAGGATCATGCATTCCTTGTCACATCTTGCATATGCATCCCGCATATCTTACCATGTTTGCATCATATTGTTTGATCCTTACATGTGGTTGATTGTGCTCCGTTTGCTTGTTTGTCTTGTTTGGGTAGATCCGGGAGACGAGTTCGCTAACGAGGAGCCCGTTGAGTTTGCTTTCGAGGATCCAGTCAACTCTGACAACTTTGCAGGCAAGATGATCATACCCTCGAAATCACTACTATCTTTGCTTTGCTAGATGCTCGCTATTTTGCTATGCCAATGCTACGATGCCTACCACTTGCTTGCAAGCCTCCCAAATTGCCATGTCAAGCCTCTAACCCACCATGTCCTAGCAAACCATTGATTGGCTATGTTATCGCTTTGCTCAGCCCCTCTTATAGCGTTGCTAGTTGCAGGTGAAGATTGGAGACCGTTCCTTGTTGGAACATTATTTACTTGGTTGGGATATCATTTTATTGCCATGTTATCTTAATGCATCTATATACTTGGTAAAGGGTGGAAGGCTCGGCCTCTCGCCTAGTGTTTTGTTCCACTCTTGCCGCCCTAGTTTCCGTCATATCGGTGTTATGTTCCCGGATTTTGCGTTCCTTACGTGGTTGGGTTATAATGGGAACCCCTTGACAGTCCGCCTTGAATAAAACTCCTCCAGCAATTCCCAACCTTGGTTTTACCATTTTCCACCTAGCCTTTTCCCTTGGGTTTTGTGGACTCAAGGGTCATCTTATTTTAAACCCCCCCCGGGCCAGTGCTTCCCTGAGCGTTGGTCCAACCTAGAGCACCGTGCGGGGCCGTCCCTTGGCAACTTGGGTTACGTTGGCTCCCGTACGCTTAGCTTATCCGGTGTGCCCTGAGAACGAGATATGTGCAGCTCCTATCGGGATTTGTCGGCATAGCGGGTGGTGTTGCTGGACTTGTTTTACCATTGTTGGAGTTGTCTTGAAGAACCGGGATACCGAGTCTGATCGGAACGTCTCGGGAGGAGGTCTATTCCTTCGTTGACCATGAGAGCTTGTCATGGGCTAAGTTGGGACTTCCCTGCAGTGATTTGAACTTTCGAAAGCCGTGCCCACGGTTATGGGGAGATGTGAATTTGTTAATGTCCGGTTGTAGATAACTTGAACCTTAACTTAATTAAAATGAATCAACAGTGTGAGTTACCGTGATGGTTTCTTCTCGGCGGAGTCCGGGAAGTGAACACGATGTTGGAGTAATGCTTGCGCAGGTTGTCCTCTAGTTTCTCGCTCGCGCTTTGCCTCCTCTTCTCGCTCTCTTTTGCGAACAGGTTAGCCACCATATATGCTAGTCGCTTGCTGCAGCTCCACATATTTATCCTTGCCTTTTCCTATTAAGCTTAAATAGTCTTGATCGCGAGGGTGCGAGATTGTTGAGTCCCTGTGGCTCACAGATTACTATTAAACCAGATGCAGGGCCTGATGATTCCGCTCCAGGTGACGCGCTCGAGCTCAAGTGGGAGTTCGACGAGGACTCTCAACGATACTATGTTTCCTTTCCTGATGATCAGTAGTGGTTCGGGAGTTTCATAGGTGGGAATTATTGTAGCTCTAGTTCTTCTTCCACGGATATTTGGTTTGAGATTGGGATTTCTTACCGATTATTCGTTCTTGATCCGTACCTTGTTGATTTATTTCTCTACCTAAATTCTACGTGGCTTCTCAATTTATGGATATGTGACCATTTCAAGAGGAATGCGTTCGTTCATTTTTGTTCGGATGTGAAGACTATATGTTGCAATTTTCATTCCGTTGGATTCAGCTTCATTTATCTGTCTATGTGCTAACGGTGGTCAACCTCTTCAGGATGGCTCCCGCTAAGAGCACCAATCAATATCAGAATCAAGATCCGCCACCACCTCCACCTCCTCCGGAGGCATGGCAAGCCGTGATGGCCGCAAGCAATGCAAACACACAGTTGATCATGCAAATTCTTCAAGAGCGCAATCAAGGCAACCAAGCGAACCAAGGCAACAATCAGAATCACTTTGCTACACTCAACCAGTTCCTTGCTAACGGGCCAAAGACTTTCAGCAATTTTGTTGAGGCAACCGATGCTGACGATTGGCTCGTGGATCTGTACAAGCATTTCGAGCGCAGTAACGTCAGGCCTGAGGACTTCGTCAAGTTCGCTTCCTTCCAACTCAAAGATCAAGCTGCGGAATGGTTCCAGCAGTACAAGGATTCCAGAGGTGGACGTGTGATTACCTGGGATGAATTCCGTCAAGATTTCAAAGCTCATCATATCCCTCGGAGCGTGGTTGAAAGCAAGCGTGAGGAATTCCGCAACCTGAAGCAAGGCTCTTTGTCTATCTATGACTACAACAAGTTGTTTCAGAAGCTCGCCCGCTTTGCCAAGCAGGACTTCCCTGATGAGAAGAGCATGATATACCAGTTCAGGGGTGGTCTCAGAGAATAAATTCAGCTATCTCTTGTTCTCTTTGAGCCCTTGAGGTACGATGAGTTCTACAACATGGCATTGAAGCAAGAGGCCGCTCAATTGAGGTGTGATGCTTCCAAGAAGCGAGTCAGAGATGCTACTCCTTCTTCCTCTACTCAAGTGGCCAAGCAGCAGAAGTATTGGCTTCCTCCTCCTCCGTTCCGTCAGCCGTATCAGCAGAAGAGCAAAGGTGGCAGTGGATCTTCCCACCCCCCCAACCCTGGCTTTCAGAACAAGACTTCATCTCAAGCTCCAAGATCGAGTGCTCCATACCACCGTCCGCTTTCAGAGGTCACGTGCAACAAGTGCCAACAGAAGGGTCACTATGCCAACAAGTGCTTCAACCAGAGGCGTCTCCCTCCTCCTCCTCCTGTGAGATCGACAAGTACAGTTGTGGTCAAGCATAACCCCAAGCACGCCAAGGTCAACTTGCTGAATGCAGCTCAGGCAGAGGACTCATCAGATGTCATCATGGGTAACTTTCCAGTTAACTCTTTTCCTGCAAAAGTTCTTTTTGACACTGGTGCATCGCATTGTTTCATGTCAAGATCATTTGTTTCCAAGCATGACTTCGTTTCACAAATGTTGGGTAAACCTATGGGAGTGGTTTCTCCGGCTAAGTCTATGAGGGCTACTTCAATAGTCCCGGATATTTCTATCATGATGGGTGATTTCAAGTTTCTAGCTTCCCCAATGGTTCTTGGTAACTCGGATATTGATCTTATTCTCGGGATGGATTGGCTTTCTAAACACAAGGCTCAGCTTGATTGTGCAGCCAGGCAGATTCAATTGACTCATTTGTCTGAGGATGTAATTGTCTTTGCCGCGAATGACGATACCATCCGTCTATTTTCTCTCAATGAGAAGGGTGAACTGGATGCCATCTCGCAAATTCCAGTCGTTTGCGAATATCAAGACATTTTTCCAGAAGAGCTTCCAGGAATGCCTCCGCACCAGCCAGTTGAATTCATTATTGATCTTGAGCCTGGCACGGAACCTGTGTGCAAGTGTCCTTACAAGCTCGGACCTGAAGAGTTGAAGGAGCTGAAGAAGCAACTCGATATTCAAGAGAGAATGGGTCTCATCCGGCCTAGTTCTTCTCCGTGGGGTTGTGGTGTTCTTTTTTTGAAGAAGAAGGATGGAACGGACCGACTTTGTGTTGATTACCGTCCATTGAACAAGAAGACCATCAAGAACAAATATCCACTTCCCAACATCAATGAGCTTTTCGAACAACTCAAAGGTGCCCAAGTATTCTCCAAGCTTGATCTCCGTATGGGTTATCATCAGATTCGAATCCATGAGCAAGATATTCCCAAGACGGCTTTCAGGACAAGCTATGGTTCATATGAATACACTGTCATGTCTTTTGGCCTCGTCAACGCTCCTCCGACTTTCTCTCGCATGATGAATTTAATCTTCAATGCCTACACCAATGACTTCGTTTTGGTCTATCTCGACGACATTCTGGTTTTCTCGAAGAACAAGGAAGATCATGCCAAGCACTTGCGTTTGGTACTCGACAAGCTGAGGGAACACAAGTTCTACGCCAAGTTCTCCAAGTGCGAATTTTGGCTCAATGAGGTTCTTTATCTTGGTCATATCATCTCTGCCAAGGGCATTGCGGTGAATCCTGAGAAGGTGTCTGCAATTGTGAATTGGGAACCTCCTCAGAACGTGAAGCAACTCCGTAGCTTCCTCGGTCTCGCAAGCTATTGCCGAAGATTCGTTGAAAACTTTTCTAAGATCGCGAAGCCTCTCTCAAATCTTCTCCAGAAGCACGTCAAGTACGTTTGGTCTCCGGAGTGTGACATTGCTTTCAACACTTTGAAAGAGAAATTGGTCACTGCTCCAGTTCTGACTCCGCCTGATGAATCCAAACCGTATGAGGCCTTTTGTGATGCCTCTCTCCAAGGTCTTGGCGCGGTGTTGATGCAAGAGAAGAAAGTTGTTGCTTATACCTCTCGCCAATTGAAGCCCAATGAGAAGAACTACCCCACTCATGATCTCGAGTTGGCGGTAGTTGTGCATGCTCTTTTGACTTGGAGACATCTCTTATTGGGAAGAAAAGTGGACATCTTCACTGACCACAAGAGTCTCAAGTACATCTTCACTCAGCCTAATCTCAACCTCAGGCAAACTCGATGGGTCGAAATGATTCAAGAGTATAATCCGAGTATTGAGTATACTCCAGGCAAGGCCAATGTGATTGCTGACGCATTGAGCAGGAAGGCTTACTGCAACAGTCTAATTCTCAAGCCTTATCAACCCGAGCTTTGTGAAGCTTTCCGCAAACTTAATCTGCAAGTTGTTCCTCAAGGTTTCCTCGCCAACCTTCAAGTCTCTCCTACCTTGGAAGACCAGATTCGCCAAGCTCAGCTTCTTGATGCTATGGTGAAAAAGGTGAAGATTGGGATTGCCAAGAGTCAACCCAAGTACAAGTGCTACCGCCTTGATGACAAGGACACTCTCTTCTTCGAGGGTCGTATTGTTGTACCCAAAGGTGACCTTCGTAAAGTGATCATGAACGAGGCTCACAATTCTCTCCTCTCCATCCACCCTGGGAGTACGAAGATGTATCAAGACCTCAAGCAGGCTTATTGGTGGACTCGAATGAAGCGAGAGATTGCTCAATTCGTGAATGAGTGTGATGTCTGCAGAAGAGTGAAGGCAGAACACCAAAGGCCAGCTGGTCTACTCCAACCTCTTGCCATTCCAGAATGGAAGTTTGACCACATTGAAATGGACTTCGTGACTGGGTTTCCAAAGTCCAAGCATGGCAATGATGCTATATTCGTTGTCATCGACAAACTCACCAAAGTGGCTCACTCTCTGCCTATCAAAGAGTCAATCACTGCAGCTCAATTGGCGGAACTCTATACCTCTTGAATTGTCTCTCTGCATGGTATTCCTCAAGTGATTTCTTCATACCGTGGCAGCATCTTTACCTCCAAGTTTTGGGATTCCTTTCAGAAGGCCATGGGCACCAACATCCGCTTCAGCACAGCTTTCCATCCTCAAACTAGCGGTCAAGTCGAGCGTGTCAACCAGATTCTTGAAGATATGCTCAGGGCTTGTGTGATCTCCTTCGGCATGAAGTGGGAGGATTGTCTTCCATATGCTGAATTCTCCTACAACAACAGTTTTCAAGCAAGTTCGGGCAAGGCCCCATTTGAAATTCTGTATGGCAGGAAGTGCCGTACCCCTCTCAACTGGTCTGAAACCGGTGAACGTCAGCTTCTCGGAAATGACTTAATCACAGAGGCAGAGGAAATGTGCAAAGTCATTCGAGATAACCTCAAAGTAGCCCAATCCCGCCAGAAGAGCTACTATGACAGTAAGCACTGTGATTTGGCTTTCGAGATCGGAGATCATGTTTACCTCCGTGTCTCTCCTATGAAAGGTACTCGTCACTTCGGTATCAAAGGGAAGCTTGCCCCCAGATACGTGGGACCTTTCAAGATTGTCAGCAAGAGAGGCGATCTCGCCTATCAACTCGAGCTTCCTTCAAACTTTGCAAATGTTCATGACGTGTTCCATGTCTCTCAGCTCCAAAAGTGCTTCAAGACTCTTGACCGCACCGTCAACTTCGAGGACATAGAGCTCCAAGAAGATCTCTCCTATCGTGAGCACCCAGTTGCTATTCTTGAAGAGACTGAATGCAAGACTCGCAACAAGTCAATCAAATTCCTCAAAGTCAAGTGGTCACACCATTCCGACCGTGAAGCTACCTGGGAACGCGAGGATCACCTCCGTTCTGAGTACCCGGCGTTCTTTCAGTCCTAGATCTCGGGACGAGATCCTTTCATAGTGGTGGAGTGTTGTAACACCCCGGATATGACTTTCCCAATATGTACTCCAACTCTTGACGTTTCCGGCGTTAAGTTATTTTATTTTTCTTGGGTTCGGGTCTTTGTCTTCGTGTGTTGTTATCGTTGTCATGCATCTCATATCATGTCATCTTGTGCATTGCATTTGCATACATGTTCATATCATGCATTCGAGCTTTTTCCCCGTTGTCCGTTTTGCATTCCGGTGCTTCGTTCTCCTTCAGTGGTCATTTCTACTTTTCTTTCGTGTGTGGGGATTAAACATTTCTGGATTGGACTGAGAGTTGCCAAACGGCCTTGGTTTACTACCGGTAGACCGCCTGTCAAGTTCCGTATCATTTGGACTTCGTTTGATACTCCAACGGTTAACCGAGGGACCGAAAAGGCCTCGTGTGTGTTGCAGCCCAACACCCCTCCAAGTTGGCCCAAAACCCACCAAAACCCTCTCCATCATCTAGAGCATTCGATCACAATCGCGTGGCCGAAAACCGCACCTCATTTGGACTCTCCTAGCTCCTCCTATGCCTATTTAAAGACCCTTCCGACATTCTTCTTCTTCCTCCCCCCGAAACCCTAAAAAACTCCTCGCGCCGCCACCGGACACGTCCGCCCCGGGCGGAAGAAGTCACGCCGCCGCTCCGCACCAGTGGCGTGACGCCACATGTCACCGCCGTCCGTCCCGCCGCGCGGCCCGGCGAGCCCGTCGTGGGCCCTCTCGGGCCGTTCCCTCCGCGCCGCCAAGCCGCCTCTCCCTCCGCCCGCACCACCGCGCCTCCTTGCCGGCGGCCGCCACCCCGCGCCGGCAAGCGCCGCCGCACCGGGCCGGCCACCGCCCGCGCCGGCGAGCGCCGCCGTCCCGCCGCCACCGGCCGGCTCCGCCTCCCTCCGGCCTCCTCCTCCACGCCTCAAGTCCCTCTCCGGCGATCTCCTCCGTCTCCGGCGAGCTCCAAGTACCTCGGCGTCCTCGACTTCCGTGCATGCACAGTAACTCCGACGAGGTCCCGATCTGGATCTGAGATCCGAAATCTCGGGGTTGACTTTTTGCCCCGAAACCCTAATTTTTTTGCTATGTTCATCGCATTGTAACTTTGCATCCGTAACTCCGTTTTGGGCATAAAGCATGTCAAAATGTTCGCCTCAGAGAGTACATCATTTCATTCCATTGCATCATTTTCATTTGAGTTCATCTTGATGCCCGAAATGCTGTTAGAAGAGTGCTACTTGAGATAATTGTCAGATCTGCTGCTCCATTTAGATATTTGTCATTTTTGCCATGATTATTGTGTGCATGATATGCCCCTGAGCTCTACATATGTTTTGTTAAGGGTTTTGCCATCTTTCTAGAGGTGCAACCCATATATTTTTGTGATGTGTGTGGTGCCTAGCACAAGCTTGCAAAGTGAGGCACTTGGTAATGCTGATTTCAGGGACTTAGCATTTCCACTAAGTCCTTGACCTGTTTATCTCATATTGCCATATGTTCATGTTGTTTCCTAGTGATCCGTGCTTCTTTTGAGGATAATCAGTAAGGATGTTTTATTAATCTTGTAGTGCTCTATCCATCCATATCTTTGTTTGCAATTATGGAGCAACCTAGCTTGAGTCAATCGAGCTCTACTTTTGCTACTTCGTGAATCTGGGCAGATTGTCTACTTGTTAGCGATTTTGCCGAGGATGTTGTAGTTGATCCGTGCATGCTATGTTATTGTTCTTGACACGTCTAGCTTGCATTTTGTGTATTCTTGATGGGTGTATGCTTAGATTATCATGACTTGCTCCGTAGTGAGTGCATCGAGCTCGTAAACATGCCTACTTGATATCTGTTTTCAGCATGCTCCAGTTTTCACAAAGTCTGTGATCTGATTATGTTTTTGCTATGTTCACATGCTTGCAATTGTATTTTCTGATCCCTTTTGGCTCAAGGTCACTAAGGGACTTTTGTTAAGCTCTTTGAGTAGCTCCATTACATGCTTTACTTTGCCATGTTCAGGTCCTGTAGCATGTAGTTTTGTTGCTCCGAAGAGTGCTATCTGATCTGAAATTCCAGACAAGTGTTAATTTCACTAAGTCTGAAATCTGTTTGCCATATGCATTTTTGCCATGCTTGTTTGAACCTGTTAATGGATGAATTGGCCGTAGCTCAGTGCTAGACTTTTGTTAAGCATAATGAATGCATCCCTGCCATGTATTTTCTTGTCATGTTTGGGTGCTATAGCTTGTTCATCTCTTTGCATTTAGATGGCTACTTGCTGTAAATCGCAGACCGGTGTCATATTTGAATTGCTTGCCATTTCCAAACCGTAACTCCGATTCCGACGTTATTTATATCGTTTTCAAGCGATTTACTATCATCTTTCCAGTGGCACACTTGGATACCCAAGTTCAGGCCAGGTTCATGCATCCCTTGTCAAATCTTGCATATGCATCCCGCATAGCATACCATCCTTGCATCATATTGTTTGATCCTTGCACGTGGTTGATTGTGTCCTTGTTGCTTATTTGTCTTGTTTGGGTAGAGCCGGGAGACGAGTTCGCTAACGAGGAGCCCGTTGAGTTTGCTTTCGAGGATCCAGTCAACTCTGACCACTTTGCAGGCAAGATGATCATACCCTCGAAATCACTACTATCTTTGCTTTGCTAGATGCTCGCTCTTTTGCTATGCCAATGCTACGATGCCTACCACTTGCTTTCAAGCCTCCCAAATTTCCATGTCAAACCTCTAACCCACCATGTCCTAGCAAACCGTTGATTGGCTATGTTACCGCTTTGCTCAGCCCCTCTTATAGCGTTGCTAGTTGCAGGTGAAGATTGGAGACCGTTCCTTGTTGGAACATTTATTTACTTGTTGGGATATCATTATATTATCTTGTTATCTTAATGCATCTATACACTTGGTAAAGGGTGGAAGGATCGGCCTCTCGCCTAGTGTTTTGTTCCACTCTTGCCGCCCTAGTTTCCGTCATATCGGTGTTATGTTCCCGGATTTTGCGTTCCTTACGTGGTTGGGTTATAATGGGAACCCCTTGATAGTTCGCTTTGATTAAAGCTTTTCCAGCAATGCCCAACCTTGGTTTTACCATTTGCCACCTAGCCTCTTTTTCCCTTGGGTTTCTGGAGCCCGAGGGTCATCTTATTTTAACCCCCCCGGGCCAGTGCTCCTCTGAGTGTTGGTCCACCTGTCAGCTGCCGGTGGCCACCAGGGGCAACTCTGGGCTGGCCTACCCGTACCTAAGACAATCTGAGTGTGCCCCGAGAAAGAGATATGTGCAGCTCCTATCGGGATTTGTCGGCACATTCGGGCGGTGTTGTTGGTCTTGTTTTAACCTGTCGAAGTGTCTTGAAGAACCGAGGTACCGAGTCTGATCGGAATGTCTCGGGAGGAGGTCTATTCCTTTGTTGACCGTGAGAGCTTGTCATGGGCTAAGTTGGGACTCCCCTGCAGGGATTTGAAGTTTCGAAAGCCGTGGCCACGGTTATGGGCAGATGGGTATTTGTTAATGTCCGGTTGTAGATAACTTGAACTTTAACTTAATTAAAATGAATCAACAGTGTGAGTTACCGTGATGGTCTCTTCTCGGCGGAGTCCGGGAAGTGAACACGGTGTTGGAGTAATGCTTGCGCAGGTTGCTCTCTAGTTCTCGCTCGCGCTTTGCCTCCTCTTCTCACTCTCTTTTGCGAACAGGATAGCCACCATGTTTGCTAGTCGCTTGCTGCAGCTCCACATATTTACCTTGCCTTACCTATAAGCTTAAATAGTCTTGATCGCGAGGGTGCGAGATTGCTGAGTCCCTGTGGCTCACAGATTACTATTACACCAGATGCAGGGCCTGATGATTCCGCTCCAGGTGACGCGCTCGAGCTCAAGTGGGAGTTCGACAAGGACTCTCAACGATACTATGTTTCCTTTCCTGATGATCAGTAGTGGTGCCCAGTTGGGGGTGATCGGGACCGTGTCGCATGTTGGGTTATCTTTTATTTTGGCGCCGTAGTCGGGCCATGAGTGTTTGGATGATGTAATGTTATTTATGTACCTTGATTGACGTGGCGAGTGTAAGCCAACTATGTTATCTCCCCTTTTATTATCTATATTACATGGGATGTTGTGAAGATTGCCTAACTTGTGACATATGCCTTCAATGCGACTATGCCTCTAAGTCGTGCCTCGACACGTGGGAGATATAGTCGCATCGAGGGTGTTACAAGTTGGTAATCAGAGCCTTCCCCGACCTTAGGATCCCCATTGCTTGTTTGTTTTAGCGGCCCAGTTGTGTCTAGAAAAATGTTTTGAGTCATTTAGGAATTATATATCGGAGAGTTTAGGAATTCTTTTTACTTCCCAGTCTCCTCATCGCTCTGGTAAGGCATCCTGGCGTAGAGTTTTGACTCTTCTCTTCTCAAATTTCACTAAAAAAATTTAGGATCACGCGGGTATCTTGGAATCGTTCCGATGGTTTTATGACGAGAACATTGTCTTGGTGCCTCCTGTCAGGGGTTTTGTGGAAGTGTCCCGGGGAGTTGAGCTCTGAGGTGTTGTCGTCATAATTTTATCGTTGCAGTTCTGGAATACCTGAGTTTAGTACGCCGACATCAAAAATCTCTTTTATGCAGTTCGTTGGTGAGATAACCTCGACGCCACCCAATATTGGGGCAGAAGTTCGGGAGTATCGCCATAACTTGTATAACGGATGCTTTTCGAAGGTTGAGGTAGATGGTTTCCGAAGTTTTCTCGGTTATGTGTTGAAGGATGGATACAGCTGGATGTAGGATTTGCTAGATTTGGGTGAGATATTATGCTTCCCCTGTATCCCCAACACCTGATTGCATAACCGGAAAGGTTCGGGAGTTCCATAGGTGGGAATTCTTGTAGCTCTAGTTCTTCTTCCACGGATATTTGGTTTGAGATTGGGATTTCTTACCGATTATTCGTTCTTGATCCGTACCTTGTTGATTTATTTCTCTACCTAAATTCTACGTGGCTTCTCAATTTATGGATATGTGACCATTTCAAGAGGAATGCATTCGTTCATTTTGTTCGGATGTGAAGACTATATGTTGCAATTTTCATTCCGTTGGATTCAGCTTCAATATTTGTCTATCAATGTGCTAATGGATGTCAATCTCTTCAGGATGGCTCCTCCAACACGCACGACTCCGAATCCTGATCCGCCACCACCTCCACCTCCTCCGGAGGCATGGCAAGCTGTGATGGCCGCAAACCAATGCAAACACACAGTTGATCATGCAAATTCTCCAAGAGCGTAATCAAGGCAACCAAGGGAACCAAGGCAACAATCAGAATCACTTTGCTACACTCAACCAGTTCCTTGCTAATGGGCCAAAGACTTTCAGCAATTGTGTTGAGACAACCGATGTTGACGATTGGCTTGTGGATCTGTGCAAGCATTTCGAGTGCAGTAACGTCAGGCCTGAGGACTTTGTCAAGTTCGCTTCCTTCCAACTCAAAGATCAAGCTGCAGAAAGGTTCCAGCAGTACAAGGATTCCAGAGGTGGACGTGTAATTACTTGGGATGAATTCCGTCAAGATTTCAGAGCTCATCATATTCCTCAGAGCGTGGTTGAAAGCAAGCGTGAGGAATTCCGCAACCTGAAGCAAGGCTCTTTGTCTGTCTATGACTACAACAAGTTGTTTCAGAAGCTCGCCCGCTTTTCCAAGCAGGACGTCCCTGATGAGAAGAGCATGATATACCAGTTCAGGGGTGGTCTCAAAGAAGAAATTCAGCTAGCTCTTGTTCTCTTTGAGCCCTTGAGGTACGATGAGTTCTACAACATGGCATTGAAGCAAGAGGCCGCTCAACTGAGGTGTGATGCTTCCAAGAAGAGAGTCAGAGATGCTACTCCTTCTTCCTCTACTCAAGTGGCCCAAAACCCAGCTAAACCCTCTCCATCATCTAGAGCGTTCGATCACGATCGTGTGGCCGAAAACCGCACCTCATTTGGACACTCCTAGCTCCCTCAATGTCTATATAAAGAACCCCTCCTAAAAATCCCGGATCCCCTCCATCCCTAACCTCAGATCCTCTCCCTCCGCGCGCCGGACAGCGTCCGCCGGCGCCGGACGTGTCCGCCCAACCTCGCCGCCACCACGTGTCGCCACCCTGTTCGCCACCGTCCGTGCCCACATCGCCGCGCCGCACGGGCCCGCAAGGCCCGTGGCCGGCCCTCCCGCCGCCCGACTGGGCCGAGCCTCCCCAGCCGGCGCCGCCCGCGTCTTCCCCGCGCCCGGCCACTCCGAGCCGCCGCTGACCGCGGCCGCCGACGCCAGTCGCCCCGCCACTCGACGCCGGCCTCTGCGCGCCCGCCCGACGCGCCGCCTCGCCCGTCGGCCGCCGCCTCACCGCCGTCCGCCGACCGCGGCCGCCATCGCCACCGCTGGCTCCGGCCTCCTCCTCCCCTTGTCGCCGGATCCTCCAAGCGTCAAGTCCGGCCGCCGTCTCCCACAGCTCCGGCGAACCTCGTAAATCGCGCCCGGATCCCGATCTGGATCTGATATCCAAAACTCGGTTGACTTTCTCCCTAACCCTAATTTTTTTTTGCTATGTTCATCGTGTCGTAACTCCTCATCTGTAGCTCCGTTTTGGGCATATAGCATATCAAAATGTTTGTCTCAGAGAGCACATCATTTCATTCCATTGCATAATTTTCATTTGAGTTCATCTTAATGCCCGAAATTCTGTTGGAAGAGTGCTACTTGAGATAATTGCCAGATCTGCTGCTCCATTTAGATATTTGTCATTTTTGCCATGATTATTGTGTGCATGATATGCCCCTGAGCTCTACATATATTTTGTTAAGGGTTTTGCTATCTTTCCAGAGGTGCAACCCATATATTTTTGTGATGTGTGTGGTGCCTAGCACATGCTTGCAAAGTGAGGCACTTGGTAATGCTGATTTCAGGGACTTAGCATTTCCACCAAGTCCTTGACCTGTTTATCTCATATTGCCATATGTTCATGTTGTTTCCTAGTGATCCGTGCTTCTTTTGAGGATGATCAGTAAGGATGTTTTGTTAATCTTGTAGTGCTCTATCCATCCATGTCTTTGTTTGCAATTATGGAGCAACCTAGCTTGAGTCAATCGAGCTCTACTTTTGTCACTTCATGAATCTGGGCAGATTGTCTACTTGTTAGCAATTTTGCCGAGGTTGTTGTAGTTGATCCGTGCATACTATGCTATTGTTCTTGCCATGTCTAGCTTGCATTTTATTTATTCTTGATGGATGTATGCTTATCTTGTCATGACTTGGTCCGTAGTGAGTGCATCGAGCTCGTAAACATGCCTACTTGATATCTGTTTTCAGCATGCTCCAGTTTTCACTAAGTCTGAGAACTGATTATGTTTTTGCCATGTTCACATGCTTGCAAATGTATTTTCTGATCCCTTTTTGCTCAAGGTCACTAAGGGACTTTTGTTAAGCTCTTTGAGTAGCTCCATGCCATGCTTTACTTTGCCATGTTCAGGTCCTGTAGCATATAGTTTTGTTGCTCCGAAGAGTGCTATCTGATCTGAAATTCCAAACAAGTGTTAATTTCACTAAGTCTGAAATCTGTTTACCATATGCATTTTTGCCATGCTTGTTTGAACCTGTTAATGGATTAATTGGCCGTAGCTCAGTGCTAGACTTTTGTTAAGCATCATGAATTCATCCCTGCCATGTATTTTGTTGTCATGTTTGAGTGTTGTAGCATGTTCATCTCGTTGCATTTAGATGGCTACTTGATGTAAATCACAGAACGTGGTCATATTTGAATCGCTTGCCATTTCCAAACCGTAACTCCGATTCCGGCGTTCTTTATATCGTTTTCAAGCGATTTCATCTCATCTTTCCAGTGGTACACTTGGATTTACAAGTTAAGGCCAGATTCATGCATTCCTTGTCACATCTTGCATATGCATCCCGCATCGCATCCCGCATAGCTTACCATGTTTGCATCATATCGTTTGATCCTTGCACGTGGTTGATTGTGCTTCGTTTGCTTGTTTGTCTTGTTTGGGTAGAGCCGGGAGACGAGTTTGCTAATGAGGAGCCTGTTGAGTTTGCTTTCGAGGATCCGGTCAACTCTGACAACTTTGCAGCAAGATGATCATACCCTCGAAATCACTACTATCTTTGCTTTGCTAGATGCTCACTCTTTTGCTATGCCAATACTACGATGCCTACCACTTGCTTGCAAGCCTCCCAAATTGCCATGTCAAGCCTCTAACCCACCATGTCCTAGCAAACCGTTGATCGGCTATGTTACCGCTTTGCTCAGCCCCTCTTATAGCGTTGCTAGTTGCATGTGAAGATTGGAGACCGTTCCTTGTTGGAACATTATTTACTTGGTTGGGATATCATTTTATTGCCATGTTATCTTAATGCATCTATATACTTGGTAAAGGGTGGAAGGCTCGGCCTCTCGCCTAGTGTTTTGTTCCACTCTTGCCGCCCTAGTTTCCGTCATATCGGTGTTATGTTCCCGGATTTTGCGTTCCTTACGCGGTTGGGTTATAATGGGAACCCCTTAACAGTCCGCCTTGAATAAAACTCCTCCAGCAATGCCCAACCTTGGTTTTACCATTTGCCACCTAGCCTTTTCCCTTGGGTTTCGTGGACTCAAGGGTCATCTTATTTTAACCCCCCCCCCCCGGGCCAGTGCTCCCCTGAGCGTTGGTCCAACCTAGAGCACCGTGCGGGGCCGTCCCTTGGCAACTTGGGTTACGTTGGCTCCCGTACGCTTAGCTTATACAGTTTGCCCTGAGAACGAGATATGTGCAGCTCCTATCGAGATTTGTCGGCACAGCGGGTGGTGTTGCTGGACTTGTTTTACCATTGTCGGAGTTGTCTTGAAGAACCGGGATACCGAGTCTGATCGGAATGTCTCGGGAGGAGGTCTATTCCTTCGTTGACCATGAGAGCTTGTCATGGGCTAAGTTGGGACTCCCCTGCAGGGATTTGAAGTTTCGAAAGCCGTGGCCACGGTTATGGGCAGATGGGTATTTGTTAATGTCCGGTTGTAGATAACTTGAACTTTAACTTAATTAAAGTGAATCAACAGTGTGAGTTACCGTGATGGTCTCTTCTCAGCGGAGTCCGGGAAGTGAACACAGTGTTGGAGTAATGCTTGCGCAGGTTGTCCTCTAGTTTCTCGCTCGCGCTTTGCCTCCTCTTCTCACTCTCTTTTGCGAACAGGTTAGCCACCATATATGCTAGTCGCTTGCTGCAGCTCCACATATTTATCCTTACCTTTTCCTATTAAGCTTAAATAGTCTTGATCGCGAGGGTGCGAGATTGCTGAGTCCCTGTGGCTCACAGATTACTATTAAACCAGATGCAGGGCCTGATGATTCTGCTCCAGGTGACGCGCTCGAGCTCAAGTGGGAGTTCGACGAGGACTCTCAACGATACTATGTTTCCTTTCCTGATGATCAGTAGTGGTGCCCTGTTGGGGACGATTGAGACCGTGTCGCAAGTTGGGTTGTCTTTTATTTTGGCGCCATAGTTGGGCCATGAGGGTTTGGATGATGTAATGTTATTTATGTACCCTATTGACGTGGCGAGTGTAAGCCAACTATGTTATCTCCCCTTTTATTATCTATATTACATGGGATGTTGTGAAGATTGCCTAACTTGCGACATATGCCTTCAATGCGATTATGCCTCTAAGTCGTGCCTCGACACGTGGGAGATATAGTCGCATCGAGGGTGTTATAAGAGGCCCTGGGCCTCTCCCCAAATAATGAGCGGGAAGGGCGCCAACAATTGGCCATTTCGAGGGGGAACATCTAGTACAAGTTATCCTGACCAAAGGTGGTCTTCGGCTGCCAAAAGCACTGGCGATGATGCCATCTTGGGCTCCACGGTGACCTCCGTCCTACCGTCCGGCTGGTCTTGGTCTCGTTGCACCAGAATGGTATCCTTTGCCTGATGCCTTGGCCTGTGCTTGCCCCCTTTGCACCAAAGGGGAAACAAGGACACTGCGCAGGACGGCGCCCGCCTGGCGCCCGCCTGGTCTCGATCGTCATGGCTTGCGTCACGGGTTCCTCATGAGGTACCCTTGCATTGATCTCTCCGCCTCCTCGCGAGCCGGCCTAATGAGGCCGCCTCTGAGGAAGCTTCCTGTCGTCCGCCCCGCGAGGCTTGGCCCCTCGCGGGCGTCTTGAGCTTGAGTTGATGAAGATGGGCCGCGCTGGGCCCCTGCCTGAGCCACGCCGCAGGCCGCAGGCAGGCAAGTCTGGGGACCCCCGTTCCCAGAACACCAACACTCACAATCCAGTGAAACACTCTCGAACTAAGCATATTGAAGTTTGTCATCATTTCATTCGAGATCACGTTCCTAAGAGTGACATAAACCTTAAGCATGTTCGCACCGATACGCAATTAGCGGATATATTCACAAAACCACTTGATGAGAAAGTGTTTTACATGTTAAGAGGTGAATTGAACATCATTGATGCTTCAAACTTGGAGCAGGAACTCCATTGGATACATGCAAGACTTGAGCTTACGACTAATCACTTGATATTTCTCCTATGACGATTATCTTATGTCTTGAAAATTTGCATGTTGCATGTTATCTAACCCTTGTAGGTACTTGGATGAATCTAATTATATGAGATTGCAACTCACTCACATCTTGAACAATCTCTACATCACCAAATCTCTACACAATGGTGGTTGATGACAAGGAAGCACGAAACCTTTCAGACATATCCTTTGACAAATTCTATGTTGAGTTTCATGATTGTCATGTTGGATACACAAGTGCTCTTCCTTGCGAAAACTAACCCATGTAGGTAGATGAACTCAAAATCCAAAGGGTGCTCCCAACTCTTGATGGGCTACATCAACCTTGAGCAACCCACACAAGTTCAACTACATGATCAAGATCAACACCGCTACCCAAGGTATGTTATTCCATCTTAAAGTAGCTTTACTCCAAGTCATGAGTCAAAGCAACTCGACAAGATGTGAGAACATCAAGATACTTAAACGAAAAATGGTAACCCCATTTTGAGCTTAAACGATGAGTACGACCTATGATCAAGTGATCTCACTTGACTCCTAAGTCAATATACTCTAACATAGGTGACTTTGTCACCGCCCAACTCTAGATGAAGTTCTCTTGTGTTCTTTTCTGTGTTCTTGCATTTGTCTCATGCATATTTGTTTCCCCTTTCAAAAAAAACTTCATCTAGATCTTTTAGTTTCTTTTCTTTGCTTTTTGTTCTGCATTTTCTGCATCCAATTCATTGCAAATCTTTGTGAGATCTTATTTGTCCAGTGAGCTGAGGTGACAAGTGTTTTTCTCTGTGATGAACTCGGTTCCACCGGTTTCATGTCTCCGGTCTAGCCGAAGATTTTCGGAGCAACCGAAGCATACAACTCGGTGACACCGATTTCACTACAGGAAAAACATTTTGCCATTTATTCATGATTTATTCTTGATCCAGCTCCACTCAATGAATCTTGTCCTCTGCAAGCATCACATTTACCTTAATGCTTTGTACTGTAACTCAAGGACCGAACCCATTCACAACAAATTCCAGAAGACTCTTCTTGGAAATTGATGTCAAAGGGGGAGAGAGAGAGATCACATCAAAGCTTAATCATATCTCTAGGGGGAGAGATCCATAGGGGGAGGGAATACTCCAGGAAAGAGTAATCTTCAAGGACCCCAGATGCTTGATGTTCAAGAGGAGAGATGCCACATGTCTTCTTGGGGGAAAGACATGTTCATATGTGCTTATTTGCATTAGCTTTGTTTTTCTGTTCCCTATCTTCTCCCAGTATCCCATGCTAGATTCAGGGGGAGCAAGACTTCCAAGGGAAAGGAAATTCTTAAATTCATTGCATATCTTTCTCTTTGGGGACATGTCAATATCTATCATGGTACTCTGTACTCACTCTACATGTCATCCCAGTCTTGGTATTCTTGTGGTTTCTTTTGTTTGCTCTAGCTAGTGGGTGCATCTGTGTTATCTAACCTTGTTTACGTAGGCTCATCCCATCCTAGCCAACTCAAGACCACAAGGTAAGTATATGCATCATAGTCATGTGTATGAGAAATTCTTGCTGATGTACATACTGTTTGCAAGAAGGACTCATGGGCATGAAGGTACATTTCCCATATTCATATCTTTTGCTCTGATGCATATAGCCAAGATACATGTAACACATTGCTACTCTGTCATGGTTATGCTCTCACATGCTTCTATATTCCATATTCACATGATTGCATACATGTAGGGGGAGCCTATGCTTGTTACATGTATTTCCAAAGCTTTACTTACTATTCTCTATATCTTTATCTAAAGCTTTGATGTATGTTGCCATCAATTACCAAAAAGGGGGAGATTGAAAGCACAAGTGCTCCCTGGGTGATTTTGATAATTAATGACAACATATCTCTTGTTGGACTAATACTTTTACCTAGTATGTTTCAGACAAGTTCAACAAATTAAGTGGCATGGACTAAAGGATGTGGAACCCCTTCAAGATGCTAAGGACAAAGGATTAGCTCAAGCTTCAAGATCAAGACTCTACATTTTCTATTTTAGTGATCCAAGATCACATTGAGTCTATAGGAAAAGCCAATACGATCAAGAGGATTAGCTCAAGCTTCAAGATCAAGACTCTACATTTTCTATTTTAGTGATCCAAGATCACATTGAGTCTATAGGAAAAGCCAATACGATCAAGAGGGGATGAGGTGTTGCTTGATGAGGTTCTTTCTTTATAGTGCTTAGTGATATGCTCCTAAACCCTCAACTACCTTCCCACATCCACATATGACCTCAACCAAAATATCCAACTTGGCCTCACCAATTCTTTCTATCCGGAGCCACCGAGTTCAGTTGACATAGCCACTGCCAGAAACCCTAATCAGTTCGGTCTCACCGATGGGATCTCGGTCCCACCGAGATGGGCTTGCAAACTCTCTGTTACCTATTGCAATATTTTCGGTCCCACCGAGATATGCAATCGGCCCCACCGTGTTTGGTTGGCCAACTCTCTATTTCACTTATTACCCAAATCGGTCCCACCGAGTTTGAGTAATCGGTCAAACCGAGTTTTGGATTTACCCTAACCCTAGCACATCGGTCCCACCGAGTTGATCCAGTCGGTCCCCAGGGGGTCATTACAGTCAATGGAAACACAGAGCGCTCTCTCTGAACGGAGGAGCAGACTGTGGCCCTCGCAGCAGAAGCGCAAAGCAGCCTCTTAAGGCAATCCACTAGTTCGGCGATCAAGGACCCGGACAACTTCAAGTGCGCCCGGAGTAATCGGCAACTGGACCGCCTGGCACGTTCCGAGCTCGCATAGCAATGCGGCCCCCACCCCGGTCCTAGCCAAACGGCGAAACCCGTGCCACGCGTACATAATTACGCATTAAAAATACCATGGACATGGGCGGGGAGGGGGGCACGACTGCGGCAGGCTCCAAGACGCGGCTTAAACCACACTAGGGGCTTCCCGCTTAGTTATTTTTGTCTTTCAGGACTTTAATCTCTGGAAACCCTGTCCGGTAGCAGGATTGCCGAACACATGATGCAGCAACCAAGGAGGCAGAATGCTACGTCACACCATGGAACTCCCAGGTGGATTACGATAACGAGTGAAATATTTACTTTAATACTATTCCTCAGCTTGCCCTTGGAGGGGACATAGTCCTACTTTTTGCTTATCACACTACATGTATCATTCTGCTTTAACGCACCTTTTTGAATAAACAATGCATAGCATTAAGACTATTATTGCATTCTTCCTTTATATATATGTATATATATATGTCCATTCATGACATCCAGCACCCGTACACTCTGGTACGACCAATACTCTAGGGGCTTAAGCATACCCCATAATACGGCGTGAGAAGTCCGAACACTTTCGATAGTGCGGCACCCCGAACTTATAGCATTCTATGCATCAGCTCCGAATCATGTCTTGGGTCAATAGTTGGGTTTGCCCGGCTCTCATGTTTTGGTACCTTATGTTCCGCTATATCGGCTAAGGTAGCACTGGGAGAACTACTGCGATTGTGCCCCGGTTCTGCTGGGCTAAGCACCTCAGTAGAGAAAGCTAAAACTGACTGTCATGATAAGGCGAGAGACTGGTCGCTGTTCGAGAGGTTTCGAGTCCCTAAAGACTTATGCCTCTTAGGGCGAGGAGTCGGCCCTGTCCGGCTTAAGGCGTGTATCGCGCCCCGAATTCGGCCTTCCGAATACTAGGGGCTTCGTCGAAATGTAAAATTATAGAATTCTATGGCTAAGTGAGAGTGATAAAGCATTTCAGTCTGATTGCCTTGTTTGTTGTGCTGAGCACCTCCCTCGAAGGACCCAAACATGGGAACAAGAGTGCTCAGGTTTATCCCAAACACCCCAGCACTCATGGCGTGGGGGCAGAAGCCGATGACTAGCCATCTCTCAGATTTGATAAACAGCCGAACAGAAGGTAATATTTTAAATTTAAACAAGCGTTGCATAGCGCATATGAACAAGTTTTCATAATATAGGATTACACGAGCAAGTTTACTCAAATATTACATCTTTCGTACACTCGTCCGCTACGAGACGGGCACCCTTCAAGACACCCTCATAGTACATCTCGGGGTGGCGATGCTCCTTGCCCTCCGGCGGCCCTTCCTTAATCAGCTTCACGGTGTCCAGCTTGGCCCATTGCACGTTCACACGGGCGAAAGCCCGGCGTGCACCTTCGATGCAGACGGACCGCTTGATGACTTCCAGCCGTGGGCAGGCATCCACAAGCCGCCTCACCAGGCCGAAGTAGCTGTTGGGAAGGGCGTCGCCAGGCCACATCCGGACTATAAAGCCCTACATGGCCTGTTCGGCCGCCTTGTGTAGCTCGACCAACTACTTTAGCTGGTCGCTCATAGGCACCGGGTGTTCGGTCCCAGTATACTGAGACCAGAACAACTTCTCCGTTGAGCTTCCCTCTTCGGCCAAGTAAAATTTCACGGCATTCGACACGCTGCGGGGCAAATTTGCAAATGCTCCTGGAGAGCTCCGGATTCAGGTAAGTAACAAGTAATTTACTTTCACATGCTTGCTTTGCATATAGAATGCCTTACCCGTCGCTATCTTCTTCATCACATCAATCTCCTAGAGGGCCTTTTGGGCTTTGGCCTTGGCACTCTTTGCACTCCCAAGGGCCGTGGCAAGCTCGGACTCTCGTGTCTTCAAGTCAAGCTCCAATGCCTCGTGCTTCGTCACGAGAGCGTGGAGCTCTTGCTGCACCTCGCCCACCTGTGCCTCATGCCTTTCCCACTCGGTGCGCTCCTTGGCCGCTTTGTTTTCGGCCTCGGATAGCGCTTGCTTCAGGGTCGCCACCTCGGTCGTGGCCCCTGGCAAATTTACGATAATCCTGTCATTTTGCAACTGCATTCTTTTTATATATATCAATAGACTAGGTACTACTTACCGTTGTTCTCCTCAAGCTGCCTCTTGACAAGGTCGAGCTCTTCCTTGGACCCTTTGAGGTCCTACTTCAGTGCGGCGACCTCCGCAGTCAGTGCGGCAGAGGCCAGTAGCGAAGCCTGCATACGCACATAGACATACTTATATTAGACTCCTGCGATATTGTTTGATCCTCTGTTCGGCTTTTCTTTGTGAACAACGAACAGAGCATCAGGGGCTACTGTCTATGCGGTAATATTTTTCCTATATTTCAAAAACTTACCTCAAAGCCTGTTAGAAGGCTGGCACAGGCTTCAGTCAGTGCTCTCTTTGCAGACTGAACCTTCTGGACCACCGCACTCATAATAGTGCGGTGCTCTTCGTCGATGGAAGCACTGCGAAGCGCTCCCAGCAGATTATCCGGTGCCTCTGGATGGACAGAGGTCACCGGCATAGGCGTCTTGCCCCTTTTGGAAGGAGGCCGCCTGCCTGAGTCCGGAACCACGGGAGGTTCCGCCGCGGTGTTCAGCTGAGGGCCGAACTCGGAGCCCTCGGGAGCCTTGTTCCCTCTGCTCCCGGAGTCCGGAAGGTCGCCTTGAGGCACCTCCGGGACTATCTCCCCTCGACCCGGTGCCTCTTGAGACAACACCTCGGCGTTGTCCGTAGGGCAAGGGGAGGTGGCGGTCGGAAGTGGATCGCTATCCATATCCAACGAGTCGAGGGAGCCGTCCGACGAGGATAGGTCGATACGGGCTCGGGGCGGTCTTCATAATCATAATTCGGTGTTAGGAGAAGCAGTGCGACAAAGTTATGCTATGAGTTACTCTGGTATCCGAATACTTACGACTTCGCCAGGGGCTTGGCCCTGAGCAGCCACTCGTCTTCGCCTTCGGCGGTGGTGGTGGAATAGTCCGAAAGGAGAGTCCTTCCCTTCTTGGACCCTCCGGCTCCCCCAGTGGGGGCGGCCTTCCTCTTCTTGTCTCCCCCGACTAAAGGGGAGCATCTTCATCTTCCTCCTCGTCTTCGGGAGAGGAGTGCGTCGCGGAGTTATCGGACGATGAGTCCGATAACACCTGGCGCCGGGAACTCTTTCGGGTTCCCTTGGCCTTCTTGGTCTTCTCCGGCACCTTGTAAGGAGCCGGAGTCAGCATCTCCGTCAGGAGAGCGTCCGCAGTGTCTTCAGGCAGAGGGGTCGGATAGTTAATCTGCCCCGACGTCTCCACCCAGTCATGTCAAACGCATGGAGCTCAGACCCCGCACATGGTTAAGCTAGGGGAAATAAATATCCTACCAGATGTATAGAACTCACCGAATGCGCTCGGCGCTTCGCGCTTAGCCCGCGGTCCTCGGTGAGAGAGGGAGGAACCTCGGCACCCATGAACAGCACCCTCCAGACGTCCTTGTGCGTCGTGTCGAAGAGCTTGCTCAAAGTTTGGTGCTGGGCCGGGTCGAACTCCCACAAGTTGAAATCCCGTTGTTGACATGGGAGGATCCGGCGGATGAGCATGACCTGGACTATGTTGACAAGCTTGAGTTTCTTGCTTGTCATGTTCCAGATACATTTCTGGAGTCCGTCCAGCTCCACCGATGAACCCCACGACAAGCCCTTCTCTTTCCAGGAAGTGAGCCATGTAGGGAATCCGGATCGAAACTCGGGGGCCGCCGCCCAGTTGGTGTCGCGCGGCTCGGTGATGTAGAACCAGGCTGATTGCCACCCCTTTATGGTCTCCACGAAGGAGCCTTCAAGCCATATAACATTGGGCATCTTTCCCACCATGGCTCCGTCGCATTCTTCTTGTTGGCCGCCCACCACCTCCGGCTTGATATTGAAGGTCTTCAGCCACAGACCGAAGTGGGGGCGGATGCGGAGGAAAGCCTCATAGACGACGATGAATGCCGAAATGTTGAGGATGAAGTTCGGGGCCAGATCATGAAAGTCCAGCCCATCGTAGAACATGAGACCGCGGACGAATGGATGAAGGGGAAACCCCAGTCCGCAGAGGAAGTGGTGGAGGAAAACTACCCTTTCATGAGGTTCCGGGGTAGGAACGATCTGCCCCACAGCGGGCAGCCGATGCGCGATATTTGCGGCTAAGTATCCGGCTCCGCGCAGCTTTTTGATGTGTTCCTCCGTAACGGAGGAAGCCATCCACTTGCCTCCCGCTCCGGACATGTTTGGAGGAGGTTGAGGAGAAAGATGTGGACTTGGGCGTTGGGGCTCGAGTGCGCGAGAATGGATGAGCAAGGAGGAAGAAGACATGGCTAGAAAAAGGTTAAACCTTATCCCTTTATAAGGGCGGCCAAAACTATGCGCCCCCACTAGCCTGGTAAAACTCGCTTATCCCCCAAGCGCCGTAATCGATGGCACGGTTGGGTTACCCACGCCCGTATTAATGAGAATCCCGTAATAAGGGGAACACGATCTCTGCTTTGACAAGACGTGTCAAGAAACTGCCTCGCGTTATGTGCGGGGCTAGTTAAAGAAAAACGGTTCGAATAATCGCCGAGCCATGGCATGATGTCATGTTGCCAAAACGTGTCAGCGGATTATATTTGTGGAAATATTATTCTCTCTACGGTGGTATGTGGAACTTATTTTGCAGGGTCGGACACTATCCTTTTATTTGAACTCTTCTGTGGTATATCCGGAGGAGGAACCCGCCTTGCAATGCCAAAGACAACACTGCGCGCCGGACTCGTCGTCATTGAAGCCTGGTTCAGGGGCTACTGAGGGAGTCCGGGATTAGGGGGTCTCGGGACAGCCGGACTCTATCCTTTGGCCGGACTGTTGGACTATGAAGATACAAGATTGAAGACTTCGTCTCGTGTCCGGATGGGACTATACTTGGCGTGGAAGGAAAGCTAGGCAGTACGGATATGGATATCTCCTCCTTTGTAACCAACCTTGTGTAACCCTAGCCCCCTCCGGTGTCTATATAAACCGGAGGGTTTTAGTCCATAGGACAACATACAATCATACCATAGGCTAGCTTCTAGGGTTTAGCCTCTCTGATCTCGTGGTAGATCAACTCTTGTGATACTCATATTATCAAGAATAAATCAAGAAGGACGTAGGGTTTTACCACCATCAAGAGGGCCCGAACCTGGGTAAAACATCGTGTCCCCTGCCCCCTGTTACCATCCGCCTTAGACGCACAGTTCGGGACCCCCTACCCGAGATCCGCCGGTTTTGACACCGACACTTCTCCTCTCTCCCACTATGGCCCAATAAGGCCCATGTACTTCCAGGGGGGTTCCGGTAACCTCCCGGTACTCTGGTATATTTCCGAACTCACCTGGAATCATTCCGATGTCCAAACATAGGCTTCCAATATGTCGATCTTTATGCCTCGACCATTTCGAGACTCCTCGTCATGCCCGTGATCACATCCGGAACTCCGAACAACCTTCGGTACATCAAAACACATAAACTCATAATACCGATCGTCACCGAACGTTAAGCGTGCGGACCCTACGGGTTCGAGAACTATGTAGACATGACCGAGACTCATCTTCGGTCAATAACCAATAGCGGAACCTAGATGCTCATATTGGTTCCTACATATTTGATACGTCTCCAACGTATCTATAATTTTTGATTGCTCCATGCTATATTATCTACTGTTTTGGACTATATTGGGCTTTATTTTCCACTTCTATATTATTTTTGGGACTAACCTATTAACCGGAGGCACAGCCCAGAATTGCTGTTTTTTGCCTATTTCAGTGTTTCGAAGAAACGGAATATCAAATGGAGTCCAAACGGAATAAAACCTTCGGGAACATGATTTTCTCACCGAACGTGATCCGGGAGACTTGGACCCTACGCCAAGGCATCAGAGAGGCGGTCACGAGGGTGGGGGCGCCCCCCCCTCCTAGGGCGCGCCCCCTGCCTCGTGGGCCCCTCGGAGCTCCACCGACGTACTTCTTCCTCCTATATATACCTACGTACCCCCAAACAATCAGAACAGGAGCCAAAAACCTAATTCCACCGCCGCAACTTTCTGTATCCACGAGATCCCATCTTGGGGCCTGTTCCGGAGCTCCGCCGGAAGAGGGCCGTCATCACTGAGGGCTTCTACATCATCATAGCCCCTCCGATGAAGTGTGAGTAGTTTACCTCAGACCTTCGGGTCCATAGTTAGTAGCTAGATGGCTTCTTCTCTCCTTTTGGATCTCAATACAAAGTTCTCCCCCTCTCTCGTGGAGATCTATTCGATGTAATCTTCTTTTTGTGGTGTGTTTGTTGAGACCGATGAATTGTGGGTTTATG